>NC_092859.1:91307090-91433108 GCF_032062135.1 Pyxicephalus adspersus
AACTAGCAGTTGAAAAATTCAACAATACCAGTAGCATTGAAATTTTTTAATGTAAATATTAAAAACAAGTGATAATACAGCGAAACATGCATGGTTAAAAACATATATATATATATATATATATATATATATATATATATATAATTTCAAAAACATACAAAAATAAATTCAATCACATAATAAACAAAATAAATTAAACATATACAATTGAATTACTTACATTCAAAACCAATCTGAGAGGAAGAAGAAGAAGGCTGTATAATTGACTCCACTGCCTCCCGGGTGAGCTCTGGATAAATAGTGCAGCCATGCTAAAACAAATCAAGCAACCATGATCTGCCATAGGAAGTTGCATCCTGTCTACCACTTTGGATTGCAGCACCTCCTTACCCCATGTACATGGGACAGGTAAGTGTATCATACACAAACACTGGACACTCTGTGGTTCACATACAAAGAGATTTTAAAATAAAATGAAATCTAAGAGTTTAAAAGAAATATATACGAATTTCACCTTATCATGGTTAGGTTTTATTTCTCTAAAAAAATGTACATTTATTTTATTCTGTACTGTTTTTTTACCCTTGTAATGTGCTGTTTTATTACATCCTTCCTCTTTTATCATATTTATCTGTAGTGGAACAGCTGGATATCCCAGCACAAGCTGCATTCATTTCCTTGATAATTTAGGGTAGGCTGCTTGCCATGGATTAACAAATTAGAAACCATTT
This sequence comes from Pyxicephalus adspersus, assembly GCF_032062135.1. Taxonomy (NCBI): domain Eukaryota; kingdom Metazoa; phylum Chordata; class Amphibia; order Anura; family Pyxicephalidae; genus Pyxicephalus; species Pyxicephalus adspersus. Next base: position 91,307,822 of record NC_092859.1, read on the forward strand.
TTTATAGTACTAAAATTCCCTATTCCCTCTTGGAAGGAGTTGCTATTGTTTTTAATGACTAATTGTATGAAATAGTTTAAATCCCTATTTAGAGATGTAGTAAGACATTATCTCCAAAATTTGAAAAATGTAATAAATTATTATTATTTAATGTAACCACATCTGTAAATACATGATGCCAGTCTGCCCTTTAAGGCTCAAGAGACTCTCCTTCAGCAACTAAATTTACTTTAGTTAGTCCATGATTCCACAAATCCTGTATTACATGCTGCATGACTCATAATTGAAAGGTAAAAAACAATAGGATTGTACTTAAAAAAAAGAGTATCCAAAATATCTCTTACCAACCAATTTTGGAGAAGGAGTGAGGCACAAATAAGTAGCATGTTTGTATTACAGTATGCAAAATATAAAAAAACATTATCTACAGTTTTTTAAACTATCTAATGGTACTCTTTTCTTCCTATACTTTTGGTTTTACTAAATAATTATAATATTTTATATAATGTTGCTTGTAGATGGAGTGCATGATGAATCCTATGGACTGTAAGCCTATATCTCTCATTAGTGGAACTAATTCCCAGCTGGAGTTACCTACTCTAAGAAGACTGCTAAGCCATACCCAACCAAAAGAGCATCCCCAATGCAAAAATACTAAAATATTTTGGAAAGTGTATATCACATATTAGTCATGTGATGTCATTAATTTCTGACAAATTGACTGATATGTATTAGATTGCTCTGCTGGTCTGCCTAACACACCAAGGGTCATATACCATTTTTTTAAAGATAGAGATGTATTAAAAATTGTGCATGTACTAATTTCCTAAAAACATTAGGATGTTGTTTAGAATAGATCAAATTATGCGCACCTTGGTCTTGGATTTTGATGCTTCTGACAGACACAGAGCCTGCTGGGTGCGCAAAGTTCTGCGAGAACATAGTGTAATGCAGGATTTTGGCACCAACAATATGGTACCCAGTCAAATCAAACTTTGATTACCACCTTGTGGACTTCCCAAAGGATGTACAATGATGTAGAAGCGGATAGACATTGAGTTCAAAATAAGTCTTGGGCTCATTCTCAATTTGGGACAGGAAGGTAGGATTTTGTAAAGAAGGTACTAATGCCAGGTTCTAGGAAGAAGACCATGAGTGATTTAGGAAGCAAACTCTGTGTCTTAAACAGGTGAAACACAGAACTAAAATAACTTACAGTATATGGAAGAAAGAAAACACACCACAGTCTGGAAAAGAAAACATTGATGTGAAGCAGTGATGTAATATGCATATGGGCCTGATTTATTAAAGCTCTCCAAGACTGGAGAGGATACACTTCTATCAGTAAATCTGGTAGACACAGCCAACCTTGAATGGATCTGTTCTATGACTACAAACATTTGCTAACAAATAGCAAAGTAATGTTAAGAAATCCATTCGAGTTTTGCTGGATCACCCAGCTTCACTGATGAAAGTGTATCCTCTCCAGTCTTGGAGAGCTTTAATAAATCAGGCCCAATGATTGTAATGTCAGAGTCTGTAAAGCACTATTTTTCCGAACCTAACTAGCTTGAGTGAAACAGCTCTTTTCACACGTGTGGCAAAGCAATAGGGATTTCTCCTCCACAGCAAAACATACCTTTTCTGTGTTCCGCTGCTACACTTAAGCTATGTACACACACTCGGTCACTGTTGCTGGAAACAATCTTTTGTGATCACTTCCAGTAACATTATAGAAAACGAGCATTAAATACATGACATTGTTCAGTTCTTTAGGGAAGGACAGGTGGGGAACACCCTGCTGCTTCCTCCACCTTGGGAAATTACAGGGGTATCCCCTTGTTGGTTGTTTATTGATTCACTAAATGGCCATGGGGGACCACTATACACACACTAGATTTTCACTTGAGATGAGCATCATGATTGAGATCATGGCTAACAATTATCTGGCATGTGTTGGTAACCTTACAGGTAGAGACAAGGAAAGCTTAGTGTGCTGATGGGGAATAGGAGAATAAAGTGAACCTTTTGTTTTACCCTGACATACAAAGTGCAGCTTCAAGGCTTCAAACATATGCCTTTGATGTGATGCTACTGCGTTTTGAACACTTATACATACATAACTTATTAACCCTATAAAGAAATGCATTTTGTTGGAAAAAACAAAGTTGCAGCAAGCAGAGTTTTTTAATGTTACCAAACTTGCTGCTCTGGTCTTATTAAGGTAATCCAAATGAGTAATCATCAAATCTTTAATCAATCTTATTTCTATGTAACAGTTTTTTCCTTCCAATACATTAAAGAATACATCACTTTAAAAAATAACAATGTAACATGAAGATGAAAAATTTGGTCAATTAGAAAAAGAAAGTTGTGTATCATGCAAACAAGGCACTTTTCCTAAAAATGCAGTAACTGCTGACACTAATATACTATGTTCAGCCTCTTCAAAATCTTTATAATAGTATAATCTCTGTAGAAGTGAGATGAATATAGTATTGGAAACTCTTTAAAGTGGGGCCTGGATAACAAAGGAGTCTTTATAGTAGTTGGATTGTTCTAGTTATGGCATCTGGATAGTAGTGGAATCTCTTTAGATATGGGGTCAGGCTAGCAGTGGATTCTCTATAGTAGTGTGATCTCTCTTGCATGGAGATCTCTAGCAGTGGTCCCTCTTTAATTATTATGGGGTCCAGTCCGCAGTGAAGTCTCTATAGCAGTTTTATCTTCCCAGCTATGAAATCTATGTTGAAGTGGAATGTAGTCCCTATAGCAACTGTGTCTCTCTAGTTATGGGGTCTGGCTAGTAGTGGAGTTCCTATAGCAGTGGTCACGCTGTAGTTATGTGGTTTGGCTAGCAGTGTAGTCCCTATAGCTGTGGTCACTCTCTATTTATGGGGTCTGGCTATTATTGTAGTCCCTATAAGAGTGGTCCCCCTGTAGTCATAGGGTCTGTCTAGCAGCGAAATCCTGTCTAGCATTGGTCTCTATCTAGATATTTGGTCTGTCTAGGAGTGAAGTACGTATACCAGTAACCACTCTCTATTTATGGGGTCTAGATAACAGTGCAGTCCTTATAGCAGTGGTCTCTCACTAATTATGGGGTCTGTCTAGCAGTGAAGTTCATACAGCAGTGGACTCTCTGTAGTTATGTGGTCTGTCTAGCAAGTCCCTATAACAGTGCTCCCTCTGTAGTTATGGGGTCTGGCTAGTTGTGATGTCCAGATAGTAGTGGTCAATCTGTAGGTATGGTGTCTGTCTAGCAGTGTAGTCCTTATAAAAGGGTCCCCTGTAGTTATGGTGTCTATCTATCAGTGTAGTCCCTATAGCAGTGGCCTCTCTGTAGTTATGGGGTCTGTCTAGCTGTGAAGTCCCTGTAGCAGTGGTCCTTTTGTAGTTATGGGGCCTGTCTAGCAGAGAAGCACCTATGGCAGTGGTTCCTTTGTAGTAATGGAGTTTGGCTAGCAGTGTAGTCCCTATAGCAATGGTCTCTCTGTAGGTATGTGGTTTGGCTAGCAGTGTAGTCTATTAGGGTAGTCCCTATAGCAGTGGTTTCTCTCTAGTTATTGGGTCTGTCTAGCAGTGAGGTCCCTATAGCAGTGGTTTCTCTGTAGCTATGGTGTCTGTCTATCAGTGTAGTCCCTATAGCAGCTGTGTCTTTCTAGTTATGGGGTCTGTACAGCAGTAAAGTCCCTAAAGCAGTGGTCTCTCTGTAGTTTTGGGGTGTGGCTTTTGGTGTAATGCCTATAGCAGTGGTTCCTTTGTAGATATATTGCCCGTCTAGCAGTGAAGTCCCTATAGCAGTGTTCCTTCTGTAGTTATGGAGTCAGTCTAGAAGTGTAGTCCCTACAGCAGCAGTCTCTCTCTAGTTATGCGGTCTGTCTAGCAGTGAAGTCCTGTCCTGTCTAGCAATGGTCTCTCTGCAGCTATGTGGTTTGGCTAGCAGTGTAGTCCCTATACCAATGGTCTCTCTGCAGGTATGTGGTTTGGCTAGCAGTGTAGTCCCTATAAGAGTGGTCCCTCTGTAGTCATGGGTTCTGGCTATTAGTGTAGTCCCTACAGCAGTGGTTCCTCTCTAGTTATTGGGTCTGTCTAGCAGTGAGGTCCCTATAGCTGTGGTTCCTCTGTAGCTATGGTGTCCATCTATCAGTGTAGTCCCTATAGCAGCGGCGTCTTTCTGGTTATGGGGTCTGTACAGCGGTAAAGTCCCTAAAGCAGTGGTCTCTCTGTAGTTTTGGGGTCTGGCTATTGGTGTAGTGCCTATAGCAGTGGTCCCTTTCTAGATATGTTGTCTGTCTAGAAGTGAAGTCCCTAAAGCAGTGGTCCTAATGTAGTTTTGGAGTCAGTCTAGAAGTGTAGTCCCTATAGCAACAGTCTCTCTCTAGTTATGGGGTCTGTCTAGCAGTGTAGCCCCTATAGCAGTGGTCCCTCTGTACTTATGGGGTCTGTCTAGCAGTGAAGTCCTGTCTAACACTGCTCTCTCTAGTTATGGGGTCTGTCTAGCAGTAAAGTCCATATAGCAGTGGTTTCTTTGTAGTTATGGGGTTTGGCTAACAGTGTAGTCCCTATAGCAATGGTCTCTCTGCAGCTATGTGGTTTGGCTAGCAGTGTAGTCCCTATAAGAGTGGTCCCTCTGTAGTCATGGGGTCTTGCTTTTAGTGTAGACCCTATAGCAGTGGATCCTCTGTAGTTATGGGGTCTGTCTAGCAGTGAAGTCCTATCTAGCACTGCTCTCTCTAGTTATGGGGTCTGTCTAGCAGTAAAGTCCCTATAGCAGTGGTCTCTCAGTAGTTATGGGGTTTGGCTAGCAGAGAAGTCACCATAGTAGTGGTTCCTCTGTTTTATGGGGTCTGTCTAGCAGTGTAGTCCCTATAGCAGCAGTGCCTCTGTAGTTATGGGGTCTGTCTAGCCGTAAAGTCTATATAGCAATAGTCTCTCTGTAGTTATGTGATTTGGCTAGCAGTGTAGTCCCTATAGCAGTGGTCTCTCTGTAGTTATGGGGTCTGGTAGTTATGGGGTCTGGCTATTAGTGTAGTCCCTATAGCAGTAGTTCCTTGTAGTTATGGGGTCTGGCTATTAGTGTAGTCCCTATAGCAGTAGTCCCTCTGTAGTTCTGGGGTCTGTCTAGCAGTGTAGTGTAGGTATCCCTATCCCCTTAGCAGTGGGGGCTTCCTGCAGTCCTCCATAGAGCTCCCTCAGTTCTCCATATACCTCCATGCAGCCCTCAGATAGAGCTGTGTGCAGTAGATAGGCTCCCTTCCAGTAAGAAGGGGTCTGCTGTGCATTTGTTAGGGGCTGGCTCAGAAGGCGGGCTCTCCTTTGATGTGGGCTCCTGGGATGGTCAGAGAGTTGCTGGCACTGAACACTTGTGTGGTGGTGTGGGTGCTCAACACACATGTGCAGGGAGAGCCGAGCCCTGACATAGTCTGGCCAGGACATTGTGGAGAGCGGGGGAGCAATGCCCGGTTTGTGGCACCACAAGAGAGCCAGGCACTGCACACACACGCCCGGCTGCTAAAACGGGAGCAGCTGTGAGGGCTACCCAGGGATTGGAGGGGCGCAGGTTGGGGGAGAGCGAAGCAGGGAGGGAAGTGAAGGGGACCCAAGCCCTTGTCTTCTCTTCCGTCCAGGGGAGAACATGCTGGTTGCAAACTGGTTGGCGGGGCTGGTCTGTCATCTTTGCTTCGTGCACACTCGGTCCTTGGAATACCGGCTTCACCCAAAGCAAGGTAATGCCCCAAGTCACTGACAGCATGGGACTAACCCTGTAACCCGCCCACCTGCATGGCGAGCGCTAACACCAACCTGCATGTGTGGTAGATTTTACATTGGAAAAACCAAAAGACCTCTTCGCAAATGAATATAGGAACACATATATTCTATAACAAATGGCAAACTTATTACTCCCATCGCCCATAATGTTAGTACATCATTTTGACATGAATGTGATCTCATTTGCAGGATTGGATTGGGTGCTTGTTGTTTTATAAGGTTAATCTGCATATAAACTATTAACACCGGTTTACTTATTCATTAGTAGTTAATACATGAGTCATATTAGTCTTTTTCTCTACACTGGCTCCTAATGCTGTATGGATTTATTCCTGAATGATGTAATATATAGTGATGAATATGTTACTTTGTATTGTATAAAGAATAAGTATTATGTTGGAGTAACACTTTTGCAGCTTTCTTAGTGTGATTCTGGTGATGCTCTCTGTTACTCCCCCCTCTTCCCCCTGTCTTCTCCCCCCTCCTTGTTCCTGCCTCTTTTTTTCCTTTCCTAGTAGATAGCACATATGGGGGACTATACACTGTGCTGTTTGCTCAGCACTCATTAACCACTTGTTACCCTCCTTCCCCTGTATGTATGAGACCATTGCAATCTCTGACAGTCTATTTACTACACATGCATATCTCTGGGAGACTTGTCTGTCTGGTCTATATAGAGCAGCAGTCTCTGCCTGTCATGCAGATGGTGCTCTCTGTGTCTAGGTCTGGATGGAAGGGGTTAAGTGGAGAGATATGTGAGGATATCAGTGAAGGATTACACACATATAGATTTCCAGCATGCTGCCTTCAATTGAAGTGCCTTACAGCTCTGGATGGGCATGTGTGTTATGGGACACATGTGGCGGCATTTTTGAATGTTCAGAGTGTCCTTTTCTTTCAACATGGTAAAATTGATCATCAATAAAATGCTCTGCAATGTGCAGCATCCTTAGATGGAACTGTATATGTTTTAAAATACTGGGTTAAGCCATGGTTCCAAGCAACACTAGATATTTTTTGATACTCTTTGATATATAGGCTTACGATGGATGAGCTAACAGCCTATGAGCTGATGTGATATATTTATGAATATAAAGTTTAAAGTTCCATATTTAGACTCTATTATAATTCATTGAATCAAACTTTGAAAATCAGTGGCTCACTGGATCCACACGGACTGTTTTGTAAACGTTCCTATCGTGTTTATATACATTTTTTTTTACTCCTATGCCTATGATACATTTTATTGTGTTTTTACTTAAGTGTTTACAAGAGTTTTAATTTTAACCCTCAGGGGGTTAGTACAGGGGTACATAATACCCCTTTCGCATTCAGTGAAAGGGTTATAAATGTATGTAAGAATTGTTTAACAGATGTGTGTGTTTTGCATTTAACTGTGTTTACCTTTTTTTTTTTTTAGGGTATCCCACAATAAAATGATTCTCACTCCCACTCCTGACAGCGTGCAATCCCCAGGCAACAGAGGGCAAATGAGTGAGGACAAGTGTCCCTATTCACCTCTAGTGCTGATTGGCTTAGAAAACGGAAACCCTGATGACGCTTGAGTCGTCATCAGAGTTTCTCTTTTCTCAGCCAATTAGCAGAAAGGTTGTATAGGACCATTGCTCCAGGAATTCCCAGCAGAGGATTGGCACATGCTCTGCACCCTCTTGGGTGCAAATAACATGCCGAAGCTCCTGGAGCAGTGTTCCCATACAACCTCTCCATTGAGGTCTAGTCGGAGCAGGCTGTATGTGCACACTGCTCCCAGAATCTCTAGAGGAGAGGGAAAACCTGATGATGGCTCATCATCAGGATTTCCCTTTTCAGCCAATCAATGGAGAGGTTGAATGAGGTCATTGCTTCAGGAATCCCCAGCAGAGTTGTAGCACTTGCTCTGCACACACCTGGGTGCAGAACACACGCCACAGCTCCACTAGGGCCTCAGGAGCAATCAAGAGAGTGGTGCTGTCAGGGGACGTGGGTGCAGAACATGTGCCAATGCTCCGCTAAGGATTCCTGGAGCTATGGCCCCATACAACCTCTGCCTCATCAGAGTTTCCCTTTTCTCAGCCATTCAGCACCAGAGATGATTGGGGAGACTTGTCCTCATTTGCAGTGTCCTCAGTGCCTGGGGATCCCACACTTTCCGGAGTCCCACGGCTGTGCTCATGTCATGAATGCAGCCATGGGAATCATCCTTTCATTGTGGGAAAACCTGTAAAAAAAATATAAACAGTTAACACAAAATACACACACACATCTATTAAAATACTTTAATAATAAATTTTAATAAATTCTCATCCTATTATTATTCCTTTAGGGGAATGAGAAAGGGGTTTTATTTCACAGGGTGGGGCAGCGGAAGTTTGGGAGTCCCATTATTAAAGGGGGCTTCCATATTCCAAAGTCCTGCTAAAAACGATTACAAAAGCCTCTAATGTTTTAAAAGTAGGCTTTCATAATAGGATGGTAAAACCCCTAATAACATGTGAAAATGGCTATAAAGGTCTCTACTGACATCAATGGAGGCCCTTACTGATGATTTAATTTTTTTAAAATGTGCAAAAGTTCTTCAATTGAAGCCATTGCAGGCCCTTATGAGTCATTTTGCACAATTTTAATTTTTAAAATGTAGCAAGGTGCATTTTCTTAAATACTCAAAAACATGCCTAAGGAAACGCCCTGGTGTAGATCAGCTTATTGGAATGCATGGGAATTTCAAACAAGGGCTTTTAAACGCTCGGTTTAAAAGCTGGGGAAACAGTCTCTGTAGACTAAGCCTTAGGAAACAGGGCTAGGATACATTGTTTTAAAATCTAGAATTAGCATAGTGCACATGGGCTGGACAGTTCACAGTACATATAATACTAAACACAGAATGAAGGTGAGTATTGAAGCATGGATTAAGCACTTTAATAGCTTTCATTTTTTAGTGATGGAGTTGGTTTTTAACTTAAAATAAATGCAGTGATTTTGGTAACACCTGTCTTCATAAAAATGTATGAGCTGCCTCTTCTGACCCCTTTCTGAAAATTCTATTTTCATGACTGTCTGTAGAGTTGGTATTTTTATTCTGCTTCCTCACACCCCTGAATCAGCTCACCCACAGCTACTCATAGGGATTGAATACTGGTGGTAGTAAGCGGATCAGTGCGGTCTGCTGTAAAATGTTCAAATGCTGATTCATTAGGAACCAGCACAGTGGTGGGCCAGCCGCCGGGATCAGCACAACAAGTACTGTTCCCAACACCAGCCTATACAAGCCCTTAGTATTTATGTCAAAGCTTTAGAATAAGTATCAGGCATGTACCATAATTGGACATGTATAGCTCTATAACCATCGTGATTTGTGTGTGTTTCTTTTTTTTTGCAGCTAATTTTGTGAAAACCCTTTCTTCATACGAAATTGTCATACCTTCTCGATTAAATGACTTTGGAGAAGCCTTCCCAGATAACCAGCATTTTAGAAGAAGGAAAAGAAGCACTGATCTTCAAACTTCAGAGACACATGTCAACAAAACATATTATCATTTTTCTGCCTATGGACAGCAATTTTATTTTAACCTTACCGTCAATGCAAACTTTATTGCAGACGCCTACAATATTGTCCATATTGGAAAACCAAGTTATGGTCATCTTGACTCATCAGACCTCAAACATTGTTTCTACAGTGGACATGTCAATGGTTTAGAGGAACATCCTGCTATTCTAAGTCTTTGTGGTGGAATGGTGAGTTTTCTATTGTAACAACTTTATTTGGGCTTTATACACAGCATTTTGTAATATAAAAACATAATTATTTCCTCTTGGTTTCCTCCATTTATATTTTTAGGTAAAACAGCCCACAAATAAATGCCTTTGTGTTGATAGTATGCAAACTCATTATTTTGATTATTTCAAACCTGACCACCTCTATGATGTGTGTTTTAAAAAAAATGTAGCTCATATCATAATATATCAGACAAAGATATTTACTGAACCTGCAATTTGTTTCTGGGGTTTTTTTTCCATATCCTACTTGATATACTTGAAATATTTTGTGTATGCAAATGTGGGTAGTAGAGCTGCTAATATTAGGAATTAATAGTACCTGCTATGCAGGTCTTTGTGTGCAGGACTTTAGGATTTTAGTAAAACGATACACTGTGCATTGTATGGTGCTTCATCTGCAATATTTTATACAACTCTTCAGTGGTCACCTAAAGAGTAAGTATAAATATAATTATGACTTTTAACGGTTGAGTTTCATTTCTTTCTAGGGCTCGCAGCAGTAAAAAAATGGTAAAAATTGCCAGCCATTGCAGGAGCATTAGATCTACTTCTGTTCTTGGTCACTATGTGAAGTGAAGTTTTTCTTTCTTTCTTTCCCACTTCAGTATTATAGATGGAAGAACCAACAACTGCTTTAATGGAAATTTTGTGGATGACCATAGACTTTTGCTATTACACTCTGGAAAAGCTTTATAGCACCCATTGTTGTTCAACTGTAGATGCAGAGTAAACCTCTCTATATCAGCAGGAGGTAGCACACAGTTTCTTCTCACTCATGCTTTTATTATACTCTTGTAAAAGTCAAAATATTGACTAACTTGTAAGCTTGTAATAAGTGGGCCTATAAAGAAGCAAATATGATCAATGAGCTACATTGTAAAGTTGGAAAATGAATAATAAAGTTGTGAAAGTAAAATAATTTATTAAGATGAAGGCAAAAATTGGTTTAGATCAAGTTAAACAAAGATTTAAAAGCAAAAAAAAACAAGGTAAATGTCCCACACAGCTCACGGTTCACAAGCCTACAAATGTAGGCTTGTGAATTATTGCAACTGTAAATAAAAAAAAAAAAAGTAATGTTAAGTTTTTGTTTTCTGTATTTACAGAATTAGTGTATGACATAGGGAACTATTTTTATAGATGTCAGGTTGCTTGCTCTATTCTCCAGCCAGGCAGGATTCCAACTAAAGCACATTTTGTGCAAATTAGAATTATGCACATGTAGCCATTTGGGCTGCTCACAGTTTAAAAAATTGTTGCTGACCAAGAAATACTACGAACATGCACTGTGATTAGATTTCACTGTCTGAGGTGGCTGTACAACTAAATCCAGTTGTACAAGTGGAGTTACATAGTGTCAATATTGGCATTACTGCAATATATATATATTTTTACAGTTGCCTGGTGTTCCTAGGTACATTTTTATTTTGCTACATAAATCACAGAATTCTTGTTACACAATATTATGGTACACATAATGTTGATTCGATTTCTAGCTGAACGTATTATATTCATATTTTACCATAATTTTACAGTATTGATCCGTTCATAATATATTTATCTAGACATATATATGGGTTAACTTGTATAAAAAGCTTATCTCTAGTAAACTGTAATAAAATAGGTATTTGTGAATTGACAGTACTTAAAAACAAAAACTTTTACTCAAAACAGGATAATGTTTGTGACCCTTGCTTACTGTTTCTGTACCTAACAGAAAAATGTAAATGTGTACATGTTTTGCTTACTTTTATTTTCCTGTCACATTCATTGTTTTAAACATTCATTATATATAGACCGATGGAAACCAGAATCATCAGGCAACCAAGAATTAAAAATGCAATGCTAAAATCTGTTTAGGGAGGAAAATGCAGAGTACCTACATGGTAATTATTTTTTAGAAGTAGAAGGAATAAAGGTAAATGTAAAATAATAATTAAATGTATAAACTTTTGCACATACTCTGAAGTGTATATTTATATTACATTTTGGAAAACATTTTGTTTTTGGTGCAAGTATGGCATGTTTAGGTAATCTATAAATATTGTAACGATTATGAGTTTTATTGTTCTTTAATAACTGTCTACTAAGATAGTGTCTTTGGGTCCACAAAAAGGTTCTTAAGGACTAAATTAAAAAATGGTGTACATTTAAGGTATGGCTTCCTAGGATTTTGTAGCAGGAAAGTTTCTATAAGTGTAATTCAAACCAGTGGTCACCAACCTTTTAGACTTCATGGACCACTAATTTCATGGATTCGGGACCCTTCACTCAAAGGGGGACCCCAGAATGGCGTCATGATGCCAGAACCCACCCACTCTCCCATCGCAGGTCTGAGACAGAGACAAAACCCACCCACAGCCCGGGCCTGCGATGCATACAGGAGACATGGTCCACAACTTTGGCCCACCAAAATCTTCCCTCGGACCACTAGTTGGCGACCGCTGATTTAAACCATATTGGTAATTAATTCATCAACTTGTTTTTTTCAGATTGGCACCTTTAAAGCACATGGTGGGGAGTATTTTTTAGAACCATTGATGAAATATGATGGCAAGGAGCATGAGGATGAGCACAACAAACCACATCTTCTCTACAAAAAGCAACAAAAGTTGGGAAAGCCCTCTGGAAAAGCAGAACCAAGCTGTGAAATTGCAGGTACAGTTACTTTGTAGATTAAAAAGAAAATGTTTACTCCTTTTGTAATGTTATTTATGTGTTACGTAATATTTAACATTTTGAAGGGCATGCTTTTCTGTAAGAGTATTGCCTTTTATATATAAAACAAACATTTGTTTCTTTGTTGTGATTAAAGTAAAGACGGGTTGGAACATCTGTTAGGTCCTTATAACTGTGTGCCCCATGCTAGAGAGACTTGCAAACTTTTATCCTAATAACCTCTTTATTTGTGAGTGAAAATTCTAAATTTTGATTTAGCACCAGAACAGGACTAAAGGGGAAATCTTGCATGTGGACCTCTTGTTCCCTTTACAAATGTTAAAGAGGCGATTTCCATCAGTTTGGAGAGATTTACCTTTTTGTTGTGTGTACAGGACAGGAAGTAAAGCATGGGAAATCTCAATTCCCTTCACTATTTTATTATTAATGGAAAAAAATAAATTGGCCTCAGATATATTTTAAGGGTCATACTGTTTCAGAGCATAAATCAAAACGTTTTGTTATTTAACAGCATTAATGTTTACTAGCTGCTGACAATGCCAAATTTCAAAGTCCTGTGGTGACTGCCAAAAGCAGGAATATGTCCAAAGTGGGATGATGATTGAGATCTTGGACCATTAAATTAATTTTCATTTTATTTATTTATCTAGTTAGTTTAATGGTGGATTTTTTATAAAGAGATAAAATGATGTAAATCATAGTCTGATAGCTTATAACAATGGAAATAAGCTTAAATAATTCTTATTCATTGACAGTACTATGAGGGGTACAAACTGATGCAATGGGTTTAAATCTGATGCAATTTGTCATTTGTTTGGTTTTTTTTGTCATGTGTTTTTCATTTTTTAGTATGACATGGCTTTGGTCTCAGGTCTGTATAAGATGAAGATGTTATGCTGGTATAAATGCTGTGTAGTAATATAATTTAGTGACTAAAGTATAAATGGAGGGGGTGACATGGGTGGCGGAAATCAGAATGAAGCTGGAGACATAGGAAAATTATTTAGGCAGTGGGTAGAAATGATACAGAGAGGACATAAAAAGCTAAGCAGATCTCAGAATCTGAAAGATTCACCTTAAACATAATTAATATTAGCCAGTATTTATATAGCGCCAACATATTATGCTGCGCTTTGCTGCCATAGTCATATCACTAACTCCCTCAAAGGGGTCTAATGTCCCTACCTCAGTCATATATCTTTAATACAGTTTAAGGATTTTTTTTTGTTAAATATATATTTATGTATATTTGAATTTATGTATATTTGCAAATATAAATAAATACAAATTACAGTTTACAAATAAATACAGGGTAAATAACTTTGTTAAATGTATGGTCCACCCAAGGGATTACAATACCCGGGGTTACAATAATATCTTAAAATAGAATTGTCATTCATATGGCAGGGGAGTCCAAATCCACAAGATGTGAAAGGTGGTTCACCGGTAGTTTAGATGGGGCTTTACCTTCAGAATACCCCTTTTCCCACAACCACCACAACTGAACCCTTTCAAACAAAAAAAAAAACATTTAGGAGAAAAAACAGCGGAGGGACAACAAACAAGGACACAGATATTGAAAGAGAAAGGGAGGAGGGAGAGGGAAAGGGAGTGTAAGGAGTGTAGTGTAAGGTGGTACACTGACATTATGAATTCTAATTAGTTTAGATCCCTACGAAACTGAGGTGAGTCTTTAAACCAGTCCCATTCAACCAAAGTCATTTTAAACCGTTCAGGCTTATCATCATCATCCACAACCAATTGTTCCATATGTCTGATTTTCTCCAAATCAGTCAGCCATTCCTTAATAGTGTGGCTATGTTTGTCTCCAATATCTAGCCATAAGAACTCTAGCAGCAGTAACAATGGCGAAACACCCCTTTTTTATTTGTTTTGATCGACCCTGGAGCTATAGAGAGAAGAACGACCTTTGGATTGTTCGGTATATTAGAACCTGTACACTGAACATGGCATCCCAAAATCAGCGTACTGGTGGGCATTCCCACCACAAATGTAACATGAACCCCTTAGCAGCAAAACAACGCCAGCAGGTATCTGGAATTTCGGGTGAGATACAGTGATGCTCAACCGGACAAAGGTACCATATGTAAGGGTGAAGGATTTCTCCAGTTCCTCTGCTGTTGTTGTTACACCTAACTCAGATTCCCAAAATCCTTTAAAAACTGGAGCACTGAGGGTTGCAGCCTGATTAAGAAGAATATATAGCTGGGATACTACATGGGTGGGGCGATTGGGAGACCTCAGTATTTCTTCACACTCAGATTTCTGATTATCTCAGATATATCCGAGAATGAGGATACATAGGAGACAATTTGTCTGTATGCAAACAAGGAACCATCCTGCTTTCCGTTGGGAGACTGAAGGAGAAGAAAGTGTGGCCCTGTCCATTACGGAGGACATCCCCTAGTAAACGGTCATCTGATGAAGACCACCTCAGAAAATTTGTCTTGCCCATAGCCTGGGGAAAGGCCGGGTTGTTAAAAATAGGTGTCCTGGGGCCAGGGCTAGGATTTTTTTTTTTTTTTTGAGGGAAAGCTGATTAACCTTTTTGCATGTTTGTACTTGGAGGAAACCTATGCAGACACAGGGAGAACATACAAACTACTTGTAGATAGAGTCCTGTCCAGAATTTGAACCTGTGACCTAGTGCTAACACTGAGCCCTCTGTGCTACAATAATGTAATAAAAAATAGTTGACACTCATTTAGAAGATAAATAACATATAGTGAAAACTCCTGGGAACTTCAGGCAGGGAGTAGATGTGCTTGAACTCTTTTTCTTGTAGAAGTCATGACTCAGTGTTGTGATGACTTTACAACCCTTGGGGCTTTTTTGTACATTTAAAGCACAAAAGCATAAAATTAAAAAATCAAAATTTAAGCCTGTAAAATTCACCCAGCAAATTTTTTTTTCTTTGTTTTGAGTGCTTTTTAACTGTTTACTTATATTCACCTAGTTTATAACTGATCTGCATTTTCATTTTTAAGATGTATATGATATATGAGAACAATGGCCAGTGGGACAAATGTCACCCTTACACCCTTACCGAAAAGATCAATGGTATAACTGACTTGTGTGATACAAACTGCTCATTGCTCAAGGAACCCCTAGCAACCTCTAAAGGAACATTAGGGTTCCACAGACCCCTGGTTGAAAAACACTGTTATAGAGTAAGGTCTGTGAGGTTTGCAAATTGTAAGCTTTTGTGTAAAAACTTTGCATTTTCAGTGACCTAGGAAAAATGCATATTGCAGTGCTTAGCCTTTTTTATAGTCAACTAAATCACTAGATAGTCTTAAGAAAAAGATAACTCACTCACTGTAACAGGGTAGGTTCATACCAGTCATATTGTCAGTGTGTGTTATTGTTTGAGAGCGTTGACAGTTCTGTATACTTACTTCTCTGTATTCTTCTTTTAATTTTATCATGGGCATGTGTCCCCAGTGCCCAAATTTTAATGCCTTTTATTTGCCAATAGCATTCTTATCACTTCTACAAATAGCCACAGCTGAATAACAGGTTTGCCCACCAGAGACTTCAGGGGTGATTTGTAAACTTTTGAACAAGTTTTGTGAAACTATTCACGAATTAAACCCAGACACATTTGCTCATCCCTATTTATCAGATTACTGTTGGTCTAAGAAAGTAAACTTTGTAAAGTTTTCATTTTTACCGATGATGGAAACATGGGCCTTTAAATGTTGTTAGTTATGGTACTATGGTACTATAGGGTAGACTTTGTTGAGAAAACAGTGAGGTACTATGAACTGTATCACCATGCACATCACGGCTACTTCTTCAGACACTTTACTTGTTTTCCCTTTGGTTCCTAGACACTAAAAGCAGGTTGACCTAGTTTTTTTCTTTTTTTCCCATTCATACTAACAAATAAAGACACAGTCATGAATGTTGAAGAGTGATAAGTCTTCAGTGAAATGTGAGAACAGAAGCTTGTAATGGTGGAATAAACTTTACATGTATATTTTATAATACAATATCCTTCTATAGCATCGACTGTTATTATTACTTTAATTGTTTCTTTTATAATTCTGTATTTATTATTATGAAACACAATTTTTTAGCCATTTGATTGATTTCAGAAAATTGCACACAATGACAGTCTTTTACAAAGTACAACAACATGGCACAATTTGACTGTAATACTCTCATGTCCATTATATGCCTTTTCACTGACACAAAAAATTACATTATTTTAGTCCAATGAGTTTACAAAAATTACCCCTTATCTGTAGTAACCCATAACAACTAATTTTCAACAGATCAATCATCTATCAAACAGGAGCATCTATTGATTATCATAGAAAGTAGTGTGTATGTTGTTAGTATATCTCTGTTTCCAACTTTTTGCACATGATCTCCCTGGAGGGCTTTCCTTGCACTTGCAATGTTAACCTTTGTATACATATACTTAATATACAGCAGATTTGCATTGAATAAAAATCCAAGAAGAACAAGGTAGTCAACCTAATTGTAATCTTTTTAAAGACAGAAATCAAAGATTGACAACTATTTGGACAATACAAATTTTTAGTTTGCTCACAAAAATTGTAACTTGCACAAATTCAACATCATCCACCTGTTTGACATTATTATACAACTTTTAAATTTGCAAAATACATAAATTGAATTATGCAACATTATGAGCCTTGTGTAGCTATTATAAACACTTTATGAGCTCTATTTATAAAACTGGGAATCAGACATTTCTTAAAACATTCCCTTGTGGGAATCTTTCAAGTCCTTGTGTATCAATGGCAGTAATTGATTCCAACCAGGGAATGTTTAAGGGAATGTCATATTCCTTTTTTTATAAATAGATCCCTATGACATGTGTGTATGACTGCTACACAAGTTTAACAGTTTGTTTTTTCAAGGTATTCCTTTTACTTTACTTGTTGGACATCATGCATGTGTGATATGCATCCTCGAAATAGTGTACTGCATCCAAAGTGTTCTTGATACTCTTCATTGCTGTATTTAAAAGACTGTGATAACCTAACATTTTATTACACCTAAATCTAAAAAGATACACATTCTGTTTTTTTTTTGTTTTTTTTTTTAGCCTGTCTGGCTATGTAGCTATGGGATAATGTCAATCTACTGCATATTCATTCAGTAGATCTTGCTTACTATTACACTACTTCTTCCTTCCTCTGGGATTCAATGACCACACTTTGAAACTGAACTTGGTTGTGACATTTGTTGACCTGATATCTTCAGTCCAAGTTCAGTCCTATCATTTTTACACTCTGAACAGGTGGTGCTGTGACAGTATTTGCTAGAAGGACATTGGGTAGGTTTAGCTGTAGATTTATAGGGTACATCCCAATCAAAATGACAAGAAAAACTGCTTTCATCTAAACCTATCAAATGGATTCACTGTAAAAATTCAGAAAAACAGCAAGCAATATGTTTAGAAACACAGGTATTGGTCATGGTGTTTCAATGGCTTTGGCTGAAAGAAAAATTTAAATAATACGGATCTATTTTTCTTTAGTAGGTGGGGCAAAGAGAGCATACTCTTCACTGATTTGCAGTAATCTTATAACAGGGAGGGCACAGGCAAAAATAATTGTTGGGTGTCAACTTGAGATTGGTTTTGCATATTATCAACTGTCCTGGCTTTAGAAATTGTGACACAATTACTAATAGGCTATAATTAGAGATCCAAAGGGCTCTACGTCTGAAATCTAAAGAAAATATAATAAGGAATATATCTTCTGACTTTTGTAATGTCTCAAATATTTAATCAGAGGAGTGGAGGGGCTCTTCTTGTGATTGTAATAACATACTCTATGTATCTGTAAGAAATGACTGGGGAAGTATTTCTATGTGAAGCTATGCAATATTTCTGTAAATGATTCTGTCCAGTTTAATAATAAATAACATTTGTTTTAAGTACATAAACAAAAATAATTTAATACTAAAATCATGACGATCAGAATAGTAGTCTGTGGGTTCTGAAGGGTGGCTTTCCTCAATATATAATAACCTATTTAATCTGATAATTAGTTGGATCAGATACAGGCAGGGTTATTTGGAATGATCCCTCTCTATTTTAATGGTGCATTGGTCATAGGTTTGTAGATAAAAGGCACCAAGATAATTTGGGGCTTAAGAAATGGATCTCCTGTAGTCAGGCAACTTTTGCATGTGTGGATTTCAAATACAGTAAGGATTTAGGGCCTGGCCATTGAGCATTACTGTGTTTAAAGCAATAATCATAGTGATAAGCTTAACTTGTTTCTAAAGTATTAATAAGAGCATATTTAAATTATTATTAGCCTAGAGATTTATGTAATTTGTATATCAGTTGTTGATTGTTAAAGAAGTATGTAGCAATATATAGGTCATGTATTGTTTACAAAAAAAATTGTTTTTTAATATGATTTAGAACAACTTTTAAATGAATATTTATGCTCTTCAGAGGTTTTGGTAGCTGAGCATTCAATGGTGCCTCTGTTTATCCTCAATGATATCATGTGGTGGTCTGCCATCGATATTGCAACCCACAGATTGAGTTGTACCCAGGATCCTTAATGGTTTTAGACATGGATGCCCCATCTCGCAAGCAAAGTGATTCTCCTGCTGTGCTTAATGTTCCTATGCTTTTTCCTGTCACACGGGGCTCCTTAGAGCTTTGATGATCAGAGCAGACCATCTTAATCTTGATCTGTTTTGTATGGTCAGATCCTCAAGCCTTTCTAGTCAGCGCTTGACTTAGCAACTTTTTTGGGGGACAAACCCAGGGGTTTGCCAGAGCTGAGGTGGCTCCTACCTCACTACCGTTTCATCTCTGGTAAACAATTTTTATTTAATTGGGGTATAACTTAGGAGGCATGTCTGTGCCGGACTATGAGCTTTCTGCTTTTTTTGGACTGGTTTCGCTGTAGGATGAACACGGATTGAGGACGACCGTAGTGCTGTTGCAGAACAGAAAGAGCAGAGCTAGTGAGACCCCAGCGAATTTTTAATATTATTTAGAAGGAAATTAGACAATATGAGGAATGAATGAGAAATTTAGCTACATTTTTTTAACAACATCCTAATTCCTAACCGGTTTCAAAATTAAGTTTATTCCAAAGACAAGTGATACCAGTAATTCAGTTTAAGTGAATAGGCCAAAATACATCTCACTTCATATTTTCCAGTCATTGAAATGTGCCAATCAGTAGATTACTATTTATTATCTTACTTCTCAAGGCACTCCTGTCTGTTTTGGTCTGCTAAATAGATACAGTTGCCTAAATGGTTGTAAATATAGCTACCATCTGCTAAGTATATTACAGTTTAGTCAAAAAGCCCATGGTGTTGTAGCAGTGAATTTGACATTCCTTGATTTAGTCAGGGCTTGATTTAATAAAGCTCCCCAAGGCTGGAAAGGATGTACTTTCATCATTGAAGCTGGGTGATCCAGCAAACATGGAATATATTTCTCATTTGCTCTGCTATGATTTTCAAATGTTTAGAATTCTGGGTAAGATGTTATTTAATTTTCCATGGCAGTAACAATTTAGGGCTGTTAAGGGAATTTAGGGGTGCTAAAGGATTTTTTTCTAAAGCCACGTTACCTAGCAGACCACTTAAGAAACTGTATCATCTTGAATAGGAATGTTTTCTTTACTTTATCCCTATCTACATAACCAAATGAAGATAATAGGAAGAAGAGGTAGTTGTTAGATATTATACATACCTAGGGTTCACCTACATGAATGCCCACTGCATTGTCATTTAACTCGGGTGAATGAAATTTGAGTATCTGATGAAAGACTATTCTGGATGGTTATCAAAATCTTCTCTGCCTCTGCTATGCATTTATTGTACCTTTTTGGCTATTATCAGTAGCCTGTCTGTTTGTTGACTGAAACGTTTAAGTCATGACAATCTTTTGTTGGAAACAACCAAGGTAACCTAAACCAGCTGAATTCTGGCCCTGAGATTCTAATGCATGATATTATCATTCAGTGCAGAATATAGTGTTTCTTTTTTTTTTTAACTGTAATGAATGTAATAATAATTAAATATTACTGTAAATACTGATTTTGAGACGGGAGACTCCATACATTCAAGCAAGAAACTGATTTTATAATGCTAAAGAAACTTCCTATTCAAAAAAAAAAGAATTTAAAAACATATAAATTTGTTTTTGGGGGACTCATTTGTTAAATTGCTTTAGCTATAACTGTTTTTGGTTTGTTAAAATGGACAAAACAGTATCAGATTTGCAACATTCGTGTTTGGATTTGATTGGCCACTTTTAGGTGCTTTAATAAGCAAAGCCTACTTTTTTGGGAATGTGTTAAAATATTTTATTACCACCTAAAATGAGTATTAGTTACATATTGACACCATATCAACAGGAGATCTTTTTGCTTGCACATAGCTGAATAATTATAGTCAGTAAAGCTTCAGCTCATTCACAAAGCTAAGTGAAAATTTACCTTGCAAAGTGAACTTTTTCTACTTTTCCAGTAAACCAGCTTTAATATATGATTTGTATCTATTACTTGGGTTGTTTTTTTCAGGTGTGCCAAATGCATTGGAATGACACCATTGACCTTTTTTTTCTTTTTCAGAGCCCATTCACACTATGGTGCATATTTATAACAAAAAACAGATATCACTATCTGACATGACCTTCTCTCCTCCAATCATGCAGCCCACTTTTTCTAAATGATTTTTTACTTATGCTGAATGCTGTTTTCTATACGTCTGAGCCAGCTTTAGGGTCCAGCTTCAGGTGGTAAAGCTTAAATCTCTAAAGGATACTACAGGGCTTTGAAAATGTTCAGTTTTTATACTGCTTTATGTGCATGCACTAATACACTACCGTGCATCTATACAATTTTAATGGGTCCTAAATGTTATCTTTTCACTTACTAAATGTAGACCTGCCATCCTTTTAGTCTGCCTAATGCTTAGCTTGAACTATTTCTATATCCCCAGCCCTGATCTCGTGCCTGCACGCGTCCCGTTACCAAATGCCTTGCAATTGGCAAGAAGCAGAGGCCACTGCTCATCATACCAGCATGTCAGCTACACATTTGTCATTTCAATCTGTAACTTTCAAATAGCTTATGTCCGGCATTCAAGTTCTGCTAAACAAAAGACTTTCTTATTACTTTTAATTATAGGTATACTGCATAAAAGTAGTTTAGTACAAAGTTTCCTTTTTTGAAGTTTATTTAAAACTTTTTTTTTGTTTAGCTTTCCATTGAATGCAGAAAGTGGATTGCAGAAACACTGGTTTATTCAACATGAATGCAAAGGATGTCAATGGGCACTTGTAATCTACCAAGTAAAAAAAAATTAAAGTGCATGTACAAATAACGCAGTTTATTTATTATTCAAAAACTAAGATAATGTTTATATGCACATGTTAAATATCCACTTATAATTACAAACATTACAATTCAATTGATAATTGATCATTCATTAATATGTCTTTTGGTTGCGTTTTATGTAATCACTTCTAACGGTATGTTAAAAATTCTAACACTCCACAGCTGATGACAAAGTATGTTTCAGTTTAAAACTGACAGCTGGTTCCATGCCAAACCTTTATGCTTTTTATTCTTTATAGTATGCATGATGTAATGTTCTAAAATCTGTGCTGTGAGAAAGAGCTGCAGCTTCTTGTGAACTTTATCTATTGCCATCTGTTGAGTAAAGCAGAAGTGGGGCACATTTCTGAATATGTTTCTTCCATTCAGATTTATGATTCCCACATCTTCTACACAAATTACAGGTGAAACAGTAAACTGAAGCAAGTTACTGGTTATAATTGTCTTGATCATTATTAAATACAGAAAGCATCTGAGTTCCCTAAAGTGCCTTGCTGGTGAATTCCATTGTGTGGTTCTATTTTTTTGTCCTCTTCAAGTAGACGTGAAATTTCTCTGCAAAACCTCTGCAAAATAAGGGAAGATCTTCTTCTAGACAGTTATCATTGGAAAAAGTGTTCTTTTGGAAGATTTTCCCTCTCATTTCCCCTCATTTTTATGACAGCCCTACATTGTAAGATATTCCTTCATTTTGTTTCCTCAAGACAAATAGTAATATCTAGTTGTTCTATAATGTTTTTGGAGGCTAACAGCATAATGTTGTCCATACAACAGACCAGGGAGCTATCTTGAATACAACAGACAAGTTATTCACTTCAACTGATTTTATCCTTGAAACTTTCCTCTCTGGTAAAAGTCTTTCCAATATCAGTGGTTGAAATTAATATATGAGACATTAGCATATCAGGATTATATTTAAGATGTCATTTACAGTTTCTATTTTGTGGTCAATCGTAACATTTAGTGCATATTTCAGGCGGCATCCATTACCATTTTGTAGTGCTCATTGCTGAATCTCTTGAGTCTACTGTACAAAGTAAGCTTATCCTGTTAATACAATTATGTTCAGTTTCCCATTATTTTATAACCTAGTGCATGACTAAAAGAAAAATGTAATAGGCTGATACCATATATTTCCATTATCTGAATAATAATTATTGCATGCAAATATGCTTTGCATGCGATGGAAGGAAAATAACTAGGCTGTTAGAAAATGCGCAACAATCTTCCACATGCTGCCATGTAGACAAAATGGATCTCAACCTCTTTCATTCACTTGAATAGGAAAGGCTGGAAAAACTTTTGAGCCTGTAGCAGTATGCTGCATCTCACCGTGTATCTGAAATGGCTTTTAGAGCCTTTAAGAAGCGATATGAGAAGGCACTATGTACAGAAAGGTAATCTTGTATCTGAGGTCCAAAAGAGCCTAAATGTTTTTAGGGGGATTTAAAGGATACATTAGAATCCCTATGTGAGGTCCCAGGACGAGTGCCAAAGCCTTACTCACGCACTTTTTCCTCACACCTCTTTTTGTAGTCTTCACCTATAGATAAGCCCCCGTTCAGCCATGGGAACAAGACACACTGTCTCAGCACTTGGCTGCCCCCAGGTTTGAAGTATGCAAGGGATGGTGCCTGGTACAAGGACAGACAACCAGGGAACCCCAATGAAGACAGGGCTGAGGTTGAAACACATGAGGTCACACAAGCAGGTGGTAAATCCAAAGACGTTAGGGGGAATAACTTCTTTGGAAGACAACCAGGGAACCCCAATGCAGGCAGGCAGGCAGTCATTTCTTGATGTACTTGCATTATTGCTTTCTCTGTGTACAACCAAATTTGGGGGAAGAAGTAAAATGTCTGTCTATTGTTAAATGCTGTCAGTTTGCCAGTTTAGGAAATGCTTCTTTTCTTTCTTTTACAGTCAGTGAAGAAGAACCTACCTAATAGGATCTGAGACAGATAGATTTAAAAAGATGGCAGACACTTTAACAATTACCCACCCAATACAACTCCTTAAGTATTGATAACTATGAAACCCCTTTAGCAATTGCACTGAAAAAAATGGAAAAGATTCAGGGGTGCAAATCAACCTTTAAGACAGGGGTCAGCAAACTTTTTTGGCTACTAGGCCATTTTAGGAGGTGAAGAAGGCACACTAGGCCGGACTCTCTCTCGAGTCCGGCGCCGATGGCTCTGACCCCCACCAGGAACACCCCTGAAGGGAAATCTCTCTCCTCCGCAATGCATACGGAGAGGAGGGAACGCCCCTGAAGGGAAATTTTCTTCTCTGCAATGCACTCGGAGGAGAGGGAACGCTCCTGAAAACAAAATCCCTCTTTTCTGCAATGCATAAGGAGGAGAGAGAATGCCCCTGAAAGGAAATCCCTCTCCTAAGCAATGCATACAGAGAAGAGGGAATGTCCCTGTGTTAACACTGCAGTAAATAGGGAAGGGAGGCATAACAAGGAGGCTCAAGAGCCGCAGGTTGCCGACCCCTCCTGGCTGGGATTAGGCCGGATCGACCAAGGGGGCGTTAGGCTGGAACAGACTATTGGCTAGGCCGTATCCGGTCTAAAGGACGGAGTTTGTCGACCCCTGCTTTAAGAGAACCTATGCTTTGTTTATTCTAGACCTACCATATGTTTATTGCCTGCCAAGTCATTTCATGCAGGGAGGGATGAAAAGAAGTCCCGGATAACTCAGGACCTGTTATTTTAATGTATTTTGTATTGCTCTAACCACCTAGATTCCATGTCATCTGGATCCCAGACTGTTAACTCCCTGTGATACTGTTTCTCTGTATCTTTAAAATCTTTAAAATATGTTGAATTTATAGCTATTTGGGTGTTAAGTTACCTTTTTTTAGTTGTCATGGAGTCATTTTATCAATGTTTTAACCCAAAATTTTAAAAACCTTTACCTAATATTCACACATTTTTTTAAAAAAATATAAATGTATAAACAAAAAACTATTTCTGACTAATACTATTGGTAGAATTACCTTAATTCTCAGACAGTTTGCCTGAGTTGACCTCATGTTCAGGTTGATTCATAGCCAAATTTGAATCCATTTGAAGTCAATGATAGACACAAACTCGATTAACACTGTATAGCATAAGGCCCAGCCAATCCAGATACTATGAGCATACTACTAGTATCATGCTGCCTTGTGTAAATAATCTATTTTTTTTTTTTTTTTGATTCACCACCTCATATTATTTCTGTGAGTATGACATTGAAAAAATATAGAGTGCGTGGGTCAAAGTAACCTAGTTGTAATGTTCTCTTTTGATTTCTTTATAGAATCTGACATGAAGGAAAATGTGGTACCTGTTCATGTTTCAAATAACGTTGAGCAAGATATTGATATGTTTACAAATTTGGAACTTTCTAAATCATTACTACAAAATGTTACAAAAGAAAAGAATGCAAACAGGATGCACATCAGAAGAAAACGCTTTATATCTTATCCCAGATATGTAGAACTCATGGTTACAGCAGACGCAAAAATGGTGCGACATCATGGCCGAAACCTACAGCACTACATTTTAACTTTGATGTCAATAGTAAGTGACTGGGAGAAATGATTACAAAACTTAGTTATGTGTGAACTATAAATATATAAAGTAAAATATAAAGTAATATGCATACTGATGTAAAAATATTAATTATTATAAATGAGGGGCATATTTACCAAGTGGAAAACACCCTGTTAAATAGTTATTCACTGCTAAATGCTGATTGACTTTTTCTCTGTAATTATAACATGCATTTACCAACCAGGTTCCCCCCTAAATAAGTCCCTTTGATCACTGTTAGCTCTATATCTTCCTATAGTAACATTCACTTTTAGATGGTAAATCGTTGGGCTTGATTTATTAAAGCTCTCCAAGGCTGGAGAGGATAAACTTTTTTCAGTGAAGCTGGGTGATCCAGGAAACCTGGAATAGTTCTGGCCAGGGTTAGAAACAAATAGCAAATTAATTTTTAGAAATTCATTGCAGGTTTGCTGGATCACCCAGCTTCAGTAAAAAAAGTGTATCCTCTCCGGCCTTGAAGAGTTTTAATAAATCAGGCCCATTGACTTTATAAGTCATTTATTATTCTGGAATCCTGGAATCAAGTTCAAATATAATTATTGCAATTCACATATCACCTTACAAATCTGCTCAACATTTGATTATCTACAGTTAAGGATTTTTGGCTAAAACAAATCCCAGTGTTCACTGCCAAATTGGAAAATGAATTGGTGTGGCAAAAATGGAGATTGAATGCCTTAACACTTGGTATAAATATGCTCTATTTTTATTGCTTTTTGCTTTTGTTTTTTTTGTTTTAAAATGGCTCAAAATTGCTGGGGTTCAGGTGACCTACCAGAGCATTTCTCAAGTGAACAAAAAACATTTTTAGGTATAGGGAACAAAACACATTTATTTTATCAATAAGTTAATTACCATTAAAATTGGAGTTCTAATGCTTGTTTTTTTAATTCAGTAAGAAACATTTGTAAATGTGATACTTTTACATATTTATAAATCCTACTGCACAAAAACATATTGTATTACAATGCTTGGGGCAGACAGTTGTAGTATAAAATACTATATAAATAATGGTGACATTTATAACATGCTGTATAATAGTAGTGTTTTTTTTTTCATTTACCAAGGAAATGATGGCAAAGCGTATGGGTTCCTCTCGCCATAAAAGGTCCTCTAGAATATGGCTAAAGAAGGAAGGTGGCAAAAATAATGTAGCATCCTTCCCTTTTGGCAAAACTAGCCCACAGTAAAACCTACCCCTAAAAAGGCCTAGTGGCCAAAAAAGCTTGCTGAACTCTTCCCTAAACTCTAAAAATGTTTTCAAGAATTCTACAAGGAGAACATTTCAGGCACAGAAAGGAAATTGAAAAAAAAAGAAATAGCTAAAATGCATTTTTATTACTGTTGCTGGTTGTTTTTTTGACCATGGAATTTTTTTCACTTAGCATAAACATGCAAGGTAAGTCAGTATAATAATGAACGAATATGCCGTAGTAGTTACTTACAATTATATCTTGGATCTGCTCAATGAGCCTGATTTACTAAAGCTCCCCAAGGCTGGAGAGGATACAGTTTCATTAGTGAAACTGGGTGATCCAGCAAACCTGGAATGGATTCATTAGCAAATGTTTTCAATCCTGGACCAAATCCATTCCAGGTTTCCTGGATCACCCAGCTTCACTGATAAAAGTGTATCCTCTCCAGCCTAGGAGAGCTTTAATAAATATTGAATAGGTAGAATTCAACTTCATCAGGAGTATGCTTGATTAGACCCTAAAATGACTTTAATAGGCAGAATTGTGATACCTACAAGTTTATTGATTTATAATCCTAGCATACATGTCAAAAACGCAGATGCCTTCATAATTCCATGCTAAATTTGTTTATAAATTAAAGTTCAGTGCTCTTTAATTCTTTTGTCATATGGGGGAGAAATGAATGTTGTTTTTGTAACATTAAGGTTCGCTATATTTGGAAGATAGCTGAAATATATAGGAACGAAATCTGTGTGCCACAATATCTTTCAATCTTTTCACCAATAGCTTGTGATGCTTTGTCATTTATCTCAAAGAAACATGTCATACAATAAAAATATTTTAGAAATTTTTTTTTTGTTCAATATTGATTGCTTTCATTAGGCAAAGGGACTTGGTCACTCCTTTACAGGACTTTTGCAAGGTTTTGCAAGTTTGACATGAGGGCATTTCCTGGGTGTTGCCATTCTAATTCTCTTCACCAATGTTGTGGAATCTAGTGGTTATTTTCTGTGCAACAAACTAATACCTTATATCTATCTATATACTGTATATTTCTAATTATAAACAATGGTAACAATTGCTTTAATGTTTGTGGAGTGCAGTTAATATAGCTTACATAAGGTGTGTCCTCACGCATAAGATAACTACATTAAAAGAAGATATTAACATCCATGATCAATGGTGGTCAAAAGATAACAAATGCAAATATAACAGCTGTTGTTCTTATAAAATCCGATTTAGTTTAGAAGATAAAATTTGTTGAGCATAGATTCTACTTAGTATTTTCTCTAAACTTTTGATCTCTTTTAATGTTATTATCTAATGTTTGTGATTGCACCTTATGTCAGCAGTCATATGCAAAATTTCATGTGTTTGCAACAACTGTTTTCCATAAATAGGTTGATCAAGTTATAATATGTGTAGTATATAGGTGTGATGATTTATGTTTTTAACCTTACCTAAATTCACTATTTAAAATATGTGTTCAAAATATATGTTGTTGGTCAGCATTGCTGTTTTGATAAGCAAGTTGTTACTTTTCTATCCAGAGATTTATATGGTTTGTTTTATCTTAGTAGTATGAGTAGATTGATTCTATATATAGATACTATTTTGTGCATTACAGGGAATGTAGCGTGACATTTGATATGATCACTTCTCTTTGGAAGCCTACACCCGCCCATGATTGAGGGCCTCTGTACTTTACTCACAATAAAATTCTGTGGGCAGCACTACTAGATAAGGACATGCATACTTAACACAGTACATTTAGATGCTCTGCGTTTTAAAATGATACAGCACTATTTCTTCTTACTATTTCGATGAACTCTCAAGTTCTTTTTAACAGCAATATTTAAGGGAAGTTATTTGAATTATTAGTTATTTTAATTATTAGGATACTGAAATAAATGTGTGCTGGTTGGAATTTTTAAAGTAAAATGTATGCTT
Source organism: Pyxicephalus adspersus (assembly GCF_032062135.1). Lineage (NCBI taxonomy): Eukaryota > Metazoa > Chordata > Amphibia > Anura > Pyxicephalidae > Pyxicephalus > Pyxicephalus adspersus. Next base: position 91,336,180 of record NC_092859.1, read on the forward strand.
GTAAAAAGAGATTATCAAAAGTAGCACTATATATAGCAAGCGCAGCTTTCAAGAGCATACACCACCATGCTGTAATGATTTTATAGAAAAGTCATATCTTTTTCAGAGTTTTGCCAGAAAATAGCTTTAGATTTGTTTGTGTATGTGGATCACCCAGGTTCTCCCACAATAGCCTATTTTCTCCAATCTAGGAAAGCTTTTAAGGGTTTGCCAGATATCTGAATATTTACATATTTTAATAAACCAAAAATGTACCTTTTAAACAGGCCTCCACAGCCTCTGTAGTTGCAGGTATGAAGCATGCTTCATATATGTCAGCAGCACCAATATTGTACTATTTGTTCAGAGAAAGCACATTTTATGTCATCTCTTTGATGGTATACAGTTAGGTCCATGCATTTTTGCACAACTTTTTTCCTAATATTGTAGCAATTTCTCTGTTTTTTCTGTTTTTTCAGCCTATGTATGGCTTGTTTCACCAGCATGGAGAGCTCCTTTGACTGCATGTTGTGTGTTCTCAGCAAAATCTTTCACATACTAGCAACCCCCCCCCCCCAAATCAACTCCAGGCCTTTTATCTGCTTAATTGATAATGACATAAAGGAATTGCCCACACCAGCCCATGAAATAGCCTTTGACTCAATTGTAGAATTACTTTTTAGTCCCTGAATTGAAATGATTGTGTAAAAAAAAGGCTTTAGTTCCTCACATTTTTATGCAATCTTTTTGTTCAACCCACTGAATTGAAGCTGGAAGTCTGCAGTTCAACTGCATCTGAGTTGTTTCATTTAAAATTCATTGTTCATGTACAGAACCAAAATTAGAAAAAAGTTGTCTCTGTCCAAATATTTATGGACCTAATCGCTTCTGCTTCTTCTTCTGCTTACCATAGTGTTTACCATAAGGGTTTTTAGAGTAATCCAAAGCCACTGGGTTACCTGATCTTCAAAAAATGTTACATTACTAGATGCAAAGCACAGTCTAGAACATTGAAGAAAACAGTACTTTAAACTTTTGTTTTTAACCCGTGATTTGTTTATTTTCTGCTTATTAATCAGTTTTTTTTATGCAGCATATCCTAACTTCTTTAACAGGTTGTAAATTGACAATGTGCATGTGTGTGTGTGTGTGTGTGTGTGTGTGTGTGTGTGTAGCTCGTCTGTTGAGTTTTGTGCACTTTTGATAACCTTTTAAAATTCCTCATTTGAATGGTATTTTTGAAGATACAGCTTTGTTGTTTTTTCCAGCTGTCTTATTGCCCTAGTATATCAAACACATTTCCCTGGCATCTTACATAATACATTTATATTTGTGCCAAATAACAGAACTAACCCTCAAAATAATTGAAAGTCACCATTATTTTTCTGGATGCCAATGGCTTTTACAATAGTTTTTAAATAATATTCTGTTGTGAATGTATAATCCTTCATAAAAGCAGCATTATTTATTTGACCTTTATTTATTTTTTTGTGGTTGAAAACACCGTTAAGTGAATAAATGTGCCTTTAAATTGTTGAATTTTAGTTGAAAGTTCACCTGTGTCCTCCCCATATACAATAACCTTAAGTATTAAAATAGCTTTAAAACAAGCCAACTCAAACATTTCCAGGCACTTTTAAAGTTTTGGAAAGGTATTCCTTGTCAAAAATCATCAAAGAGCACAACAGTCTTTAGCAATAGTTTGTCGGCTTTTAACAGCTTAGAACCAGCTGAGGTTGTTAAAATTAGAGCAGGCTTTTTCAATAATGTTCCATGGAAACCAACTTACAGAGGTTGTTAGGGGTTCCTTGAGCAGTCAGCAATTTCTGCCTCTCCACTGTCTACCATTTCCAGTATTGTAAAGAGGACCTTTACTGACTAAAGTACTTTTACTGCTTATTTAGTGGACACTTTTGTGTACATGATCTGATTACAAGTTCATTGATATGGTTTTCATATGAACTACTTTGAGCAGAACTTCCATGTTTGCTGGATCACCAAGCTTCACCGATAAAAGTGTATCTTCTCCAGTCTTGGAGAGCTTTCATAAATAAGGCCCAAATTAAGTGAGTGTTGTCAAGGATGACAAAAAATTTTCTTTGACTGCAAATTTCAAGATAAATTTCAGGACTTTTTTTTACTGTACTAAAAAATACTATCAAAAAGATTATTATCGGGAGTGCAGCCAAATTTAACACTTCTCCCTGATCTATAGTGCTTTCAGTTAATGTCAATATATATAAAAAAATATTTAGATTAAATGGGAACCAGCTTGAAATTATGAGTAGAAGACACTGTGGGCTCTGTTTAAAAACAGGGATTTATACATTACCTCAAACAATCCCAGGCGGAAATCAACTACTGCCATTGAAACACATGTATCAGGAAGATTCCCACATGGGAATTGTTTGAGGGAATGTCTGATACCCTGTTTTATAAATAGACCGGTAAAAATCAATGTGGTACAAATGCCAAGTTCATGAATAGTAAACCAAACTCAGAGAAAGAAAACTAAAAGGCATACAGATAAAGTTTAGTATGCACTAGCTAAAAATGAGAAGTAGCAACAATTTATGTTTTTCAATAAAACTATAAACGCATTTCTGTTGCCCCTCTTTTGAGTATATTCATATATTATACAATACTCAATCAATAATATACATACACTTAATATACTTTCATTATAACTTACTTTTAATTTATTTTCATTGTTAGTATAGATGCCTAAGATATTTATTACTACTCTATATAAATCTTAAAATAAACATTTCAGGGTAACCTATAACTAAGCTGGTAAACTCTAAATAGCATTTATCATAGTCTTCCATCAACCACACATATTTTAGAATTCTGACATAATTCACAAGCTTAGATTGTTTAAGCAGTGAAACCATTTTAACTGTTATATATTCAAAAAGTCTATTCATCAATATAGAAGAATAGTATAATGATATTATGCTTCAAAGGAATCTGAGTCACAGCCAGTCATGTGCTCAACCTTATAATCTCAACTCCATACCAGAAGATAAATAGCTACTAGTAATTAAACATACAAAGTGATCCAGATGAGCTTGCATAGTACAATGGATTCCCTCTTTGATCTCTTGTGGGGAGGATGGACTTACAATTAAGTATTGAGACCTCACTATTTTAAGGTGGTCATAAACTGGTCACTTAGTAACTTTTTTAGCTAGATCAGTGTTTCTCAAACTTTTTAACACGGGGGGGGGGGGCTTGAAATAACTTTCAGATCTCAGGGAACCCCTGCTATAATTCTTATATACACTGCTCACAGTACATTAGCGAGGTGTTTATTAGGAAAAATGCCTAATAGAGAAACCCTACTTCAGAAACCCTACTTGAGAAACACTGGAATGACATTTTTTAAAAACAGGGATTCTTGACTTTTAATCGCTATATTTATTGAACAAGGAGCTTTGTCTACTCTCCACGATTTACTAAAACGGCTGGCTGTGTTGGTATAGTAAATGGTGTGGATGTTTTGGTTGGAAATCCTGATAACTTATCAAAATCAGGGGGATATTACCCATTTAACTGGTTGTTCGTGGAAAGTTTTTGTGCCACAAAGGTATATGTTACCTTCTGAACTGCTTTTAGAAAAACAAAGACATTGCCTACTAATGTGCCACTTCTGCTCAGAGCCTTTTTAGTGCAGTTGTCTGAATTATAAGTATTACCATGTATAAGGGTACTCAATGTGTAATTACATTTTTTTTGATTTCTAACTTCTTTTAAAACTATTTATTTTCCAGTAAAGCTTATAGCAGAGTTAGGTGCTTTAGTATTCCAAAACATATCAATCAAAGAGGTTCTGGTCAGGCATTACCATTGGAAGTTGCTCAACATGCCAACATGCAGACTGTATTGCTAGTCATTTACAGTATGTATTCAAAAGATTAATTTTTGCTACATTGTTTTTCAACCCAAATCAATCTTTCCTGTGTTCAACTGAACCTACCTAAAAATATGGTGAACTGTGACTGACTACTGAGAATAGTACCTATTTCACTTAATCCATAAAGCAGCACTGGATAAAAACCTTGGAAACAGTGATTGTACATGTCAGAACCCTCAATACATTTTATAGGGGATACAGTATACTGCACAACTGGACTGATTTTGTGATCCTGCTGGGGTGATTTACCCCTTTATATGTCCTAGTGACCATTGAAAGTCAACCTTATAGCAATGGTGATACAGTTGTTGTGTCTGTAGTTCAGTAATCATTTTTTTTATTTATGTTTTTGCCAGGTTGCTGCTATTTATAAAGATTCAAGCATTGGGAATCTCATTAATATTCTGATTGTAAAGCTTATAGTTATTCACAGTGAACAGGTAAGCTATAAACAATTGATCACTTATTTTTTTTTACAAATGAACCAGTTTTGCTTTTGATTTGCTAAATGCAAAAACTAAAAGAAATACAATGATTTGATTCCAACTAATTACTTTTTAGTTGGCCTTTGTCATAGGAATCATCTTTTGATAAGAGCCTTAAAGACAAATATCTTTTTGACTAATTTTTATGTGTCAGTATTTGCAAGCATGTTATGTTTTAAAAGGATAATTACTGTTTTTTTCACAGAAAAAATGGGAAATCATTTTGTCTACCTTCCCTTAACAACACTAACCCACCCTTCCCAACCTCAGTTACATAAGTAGTGCAACCTACATCAGGGGTATCAAACTCTGGCCCGCAACGTCCTTTTTTTTGGCCCCCAAAGGAATCCTAAATATAAACTTCAACTGGCATGCCACTGCATTGAATTAGCGCTGCTACTACAATTCCCGGCGTCACTCACGTCTATAGACTAGCGGGCTCTGCCTATGTGTTCCCCCGCATTGGACTGTTTTATAGACGCAAGTAAATCCGGGAATTGTAGTAGCAGTGCTATTTCAATGGAGAGGGAGTACCAGCGGGGGCCCACTCATAAGATTTAGCATTAGATAAGCAAAACCTCTTTCTATATGAAAAGGTTTTTTATATCTAATGAGAAGGAAAAACTTCCTCAGCTTTTTTAATTGGCTTCAAAGTTAGTTGGTGACTTTGTCTACTTTTAATTTTGGCCGACATCAATCTTCCCAACCTCCAGCTAAAATCTGATTGCCATTCGCTGTGTTTGCACAGTCAGTTCTCATGGACCCCTATAGAGTTCTTTCCCAGTACAGAATATGCTCAGCAAATTGTACATCTGGAAGCCTATAGGTATTGACTAGCATTGACAATGTATCAGAAGCCAGTGGCAAGAATATTGTAACTGGAGCCTTAGAAAATTGCTGCAGGTTGCAGATTTAGGTATTTAGGCATCTAGGGTGATGGGGTGGTGGATACATTTTGGTTAAGGAAATGAGGGCAAAAAGGTAATATTCTGCTTCGAAGTACACTCTTGGGGTTACAGTCATTATCTGCATATTAATAATATATTTATTAATAATTCAGATAAATAAAAAAATAATACATTTGTTATAGAATGTTTTATAATATTTATAGCAAGACAATTTATATAGTAGACATATAATAAAATGTTGTAACAGAATAAATCTGTATATATTTGTAAATACATGTATAAATGGTTATATAAATAAATAAGTCAATAAAATGATTTCAGTATGCAAATTAGTTACAGTTTTGTTTGGTTGATTGCATTTGATAGACTAGTGTTTTTTTTCACCCTGAACTATTTATTATGCAATTTAACTGACACATTGGGCCTGATTTATAAAAGCTCTCCAAGACTGGATAGGATACGCTTTTATCAGTGAACCCCGGTGATCCCAAAAAAATATGGAATGGATCTGGTTCAGGATTGAAAACAAATAGCAAATGACTTTAGGAAATTTATTTCAGGTTGGCTAGATCAACCAGCTTCACTGATGAAAGCCTTGGGGAGCTTTAATAAATCAGGCCTTCTGAGTTCTGACTTATTTGGTCTGGGCAATCTATGCATCAATGATTACTGGTCACACTGTTATAAAAAGATGATAAAAGATATAATGTGCTTGTTCTGAAGGGTTTAATAAACATGTCTTTAAATTAGGTCTTTTAATTTCTTTCTAGGTATAAATGTTTTATATTCATAAAAGTAGCTTGCATTTTTTTCTTTTTTCAGGATGGACCTGTAATTAGCTTCAATGCAGCTACAACTCTTCATAACTTTTGTGTTTGGCAAAGAACGCAAAACATCCCTGATGACTCCCACCCCTCTCATTATGATACAGCTGTTCTTATTACCAGGTATCTTTTGGTATTTCATGTCTACAGATGACAATAACAGTGTCAAAAAACAGCTGTTCAGTGTGTAAATTTTACAGACATTTTTTAAAATTCTTTCACAGCCTTGGTGGAGCGTCCACTAAAAACACTAAAAAGGAACTGTTAAAGGAATGATTGCTTCTGAAGGTGTTTGTTTAAAACCTCCTGGGTAATCCATTCCTGAGGACTGCATAGTTTTTATTTTGTGTTAAAATAGGTCAAGACTCAAGCTGGATGACATTATGTATGCTAAAACAATGTGCTTCAAAAATTGAACATGTAAAACATATATTATTTATACTTTTATGTGACTCAGTACTGCTGATCTGTTTCATCATCTTTTTGACACATTGGGCCTGATTTATTAATGCCCTCCAGGACTGGAGAAAATAGACCAATCCTCTCATGATAGTCTTATCATGAGAGAATTTGGGTGATCCAACAAACCTGAAACGGATTTCTTAAAAATGATTTGGTATTGGTTGTTAAATTTTTACAATCCTGGACCAGATCCATTCAAGGTTTTCTGTTTCACCTAGGTTCCTCCACGATAGTCTATTTTCTCCAGTCTTGGAAAGCTTTAATAAATCAGGCCCTTTCTGTCTGTATGCACTTATTACACTGTTTGTTACACATCATTGCGCCTGATTGACAATGGTGGATTGTGTGTTGGCACGGTTGTTTTGTAATATCCACTATAATATCCACTAGAGGCTTGTGTAACAGAATGACAAAGATAGTGCAGTAGCAGAACTGGAGATATTTTTTATCTTATAACAGTAAGTATAAAGCTAAATAAGAAAATTACAAGGACAAGGTATAATTTGACATGATACATTTGAAAAATCGCTTGATTGGGCAATAAAATGGGATGGTAGAGTAAAACCTAATTAAAGTAGCAACTGCTGGCACTCTCCAGCAATAGTATGTAGACAGGTACTGGTAAGTCATCATATACAATGCAGAACTTGTGGTGGCTGCTGATCTTTCATTTAATGTAATGTGTAAAAGGTAAAAAAACCAAATAAAGAAAGGCAAGGCTTTGGGAGACTGATCGGACCTAATAATACAAAAAAAAACACACAAATCAGTAGTGATCAAGGATTTTTTTATAGCGCCAACATATTATGCAGCGCTGTACATTAAATAGGGATTTCTTCTGATATGCAGTGCTGTACTTAAATGTCAATAAGAGTACTTGCAGCAGTTTACCAGCATGCAAACATTTACAAAAAAATTACATTTTTAACATGAAAACCTAAAAAAAGGCTATTTTATGTATTGTAGACAAATTAGATACAATAACAAGAATAGCTCATATTTAACTCTAATAGGGAATTACATTCTTAATAATAGGAAATGTACATTGACAGTTGCATATTGCAAATATAAAATATTATTACAATATTATTATATGCTTTGACAAACATATTTGTCTCTTTTCTGCAGAGAAGACATATGCAGAGCCAGTAATAAATGTGATACCTTAGGTAAGTACTTCTTGACAAACACGTTGAAGAAAGTTATTCCATTTGTGCTTTATGGAGTTAAGGATCGTTAATGACTGCAGAAATGTGTATTGTAATGCTAATATTTATGTTTGCTCAGGCACAGTTAAATATTTTCTTTGAAAATGTTTTATATTTTGACCCTAAGGGATTATGCTAAGAACAGTACAATAAATTATTCTCCTTATCCTTTGACAGGGCTAGCTGAATTAGGAACAATGTGCGACCCTCAGCGCAGCTGCTCTATCAGTGAAGAAAATGGTTTAGGTGCTTCATTTACTATAGCTCATGAACTTGGACATGTGTGAGTATTAGATTTTTCATGTTTCTTAGTAAATTTGTTAGCCTCTACTGTATGATTAAAAACAGTTTGGCTGGAAGGTAAAAGTTTACCATAAATCAAATTTAAACAGGGACCTGACTTTTTTGGGGTTTTAAAGCTGTGTGGTATGATCTGTTCACTTAAAAATTAGACCACATCTTACCCTTTTGTTACCATTTAAAGCAGGGGTCCCCAACCCCCCAGCCCACTAGTGGGCCACGGATCTGGCCAGTGCACCCCCCAGCGGGGTCAGAAGAAGGACCCTGCTTGGTGGGGTGGGCGCACAGGCCAGAGCCACAGACCACATCTGCTGTACACATGGCAGGCTCAGGACGGTGGGTGGGTTGTATCTATGGACTCAGGCATCATGACGTCATTTTGAGAGGAAGTTTCTTCCTTTTTAGGTTACACACAGCTCCCTGGGAGCTCAAAAAGGTTGGGGACCACTGATTTAAAGGAAACCAGTATTGAGAAAATATGTTGGCTGCCATTAGTGAACTTACCTCTTCAAAAATCTAGACTTTTATTTTGTATGCTAATCCAAATGTTGTAATCTGCTTTAATGACTTGTTCATTGCATTTTTTTTTTTTTAGTTTTAATATGCCACATGATGACAGTTCAAAATGCAAAGACATAGGAATTAAAAACGAATTTCATGTGATGTCTGCCATTTTAAGTCATGATACAAGCCCATGGACATGGTCTCAATGCAGCCAGAAATATATTACCGAGTTTCTAGAGTAAGTAGTGTTTTTTAAGGCTTTACAATAATTTATATAACTATTTCAGTTTGCAGAAGTGCTTTTCTGTTTGTTTTCCTAAGGTTACTGTAAAAAAACACATTACTTGATTTTATTATTACCTTTAAGATCTTGTTTAGGATTTGCTTCTCCCGTGTTACAATGTTATCTATGGAATCCAAAAGCCACAAATAAGTCCTTCTATTTCCAAAACACATCATTATTTGACTCATTTAATGAACACTTTATAGAGGTTAAAATTACATAGTGTGAAATATGGAGACTGATTATGTGCACTTCAAAATGAAAATGGTTGAGACAACCAGATTTATAGATATTCTTACACTTAAAGACAGACAACAATTTAGGATAATTTGGTAGACATATGAAGACAGATCTTAGCAAAGGCAGACACAGTCTGACAGTTATTCCTAGAAAGATATGGTTTTGAAAAGCTGACAGATGTAAAGATAAATAAAGATGTGGGAAAATCAACACTTATATTTTCCTAGAATTTCTTTGTACGATTAAACTGACAATTGACCCCTTCCTCCCACAGTTACATTATATTTTTCAGTTTCAAGGAATGTATTTTTCTAAAAAATGGATTTTTTTCTACAAAATAAAAAAAATGGCTTTTACCTATCTGCATTTCTTTTATTTAATTGTTTAACATCAGAATATTTAGGGAGTTATATAACCCCTTTACAAGTTTTAATTTATTTTGAGTACTTCCTGGTTGATGTTTTGTTTTACTTTGTTGGTTGTCATAATGCCAGAACCCGCCCACTCTCCCATTGCAGGTCTGAGCCCACTGCCCTGAGCCTGCGATCAGTAAAGAGGGACATGGCACGCGGCTCTGGCCAGTGCGCCTTCCCAGGGGGATCCTTTTCCCGACCCTGCTGAGGGGTTGCACCAGCCAGAGCTGCGGACAAACGCTGGTCCCCATGCTCTCGCAGTCCACCTGTCAGGTGGACACGGGGGACCTTTGCACTTTACTATTTTCATTGGGATTGCAGTGTCAAGCTAGATACACATCATTGTGTTGGGCAAATATCTAGCATGTGAACAGCAGTTTCTTGACATCTGCCAATCACGATGAGCACTATGTTTCCTATTGAGGAAGACACAGCAGGTACCTCGGTACCTCCTGCTTTTCCTTCCCCCTCTTATAGAACTGAACAGCACTACACATATAATAAGAGGAATGGAAAGAGAGTAGGCTTTTGAGGCGGACAGTTACTTAAGAGAAAGCATGTATCTAAAATTTACTTTAATAATCAATACTGCAAAAAATTATAATATACAAAAGATGAAGAAAAAGGTTTACTCAGCTATTACAATTTCAAAGCTGAACTTTGGTTTACAGCGACAATCACATAAGCGGAAAAAATGTTGATTTCTTATACTGACGCTTTTCGCCCTTTAGGGGCTTCCTCAGGGGATTTTTAGAAATCATATTGCTACAAAATATATAATACGGATATAGATAAATGTCATGTAATAAACTCAGTAAACGCGTCGGGATAAGAGATCAACACATTCAGCTTATGTGATTGTCGCTGTAAAGTAAAGTTTTGAAATTATAAAAGCTGAGCAAATCTTCATTTTTATTCAATTTTTGTATAATAAAATTTTTTGCATTATTGATTAATAAAGTAAATTTTACATACACGCTTTCTCTTAAGTAACTGTCTGCCTCAAAAACCTGCGTTTTTTCCTTTCTGTTTGTTATATGTACTAAATCTCAGGCCTGGTAGCTAAGCCTGATCCCCACAGTGAATAACCCCACTCCCTAACCGAACAGCACTGTATGCACATCACTTGTTTGTTTTAGTGTCTGTGTAAACAGTCATGTAAAACAGTCAAGATGGTTTCCAGTGACAGAAATTTGTTGTTTATACAAAGCTTTAACCTAGGGTTTACCTTACTTCAGCTGCAGATTATTGTACATATTCATAATTAAATGCTTGAAGAAGAACACTTTCCAGCTAATATTATGTTAAAAATACATAAATATATGTTTGAAATATGTTCTTTTTACAATTTTCATTGTAGCACAGGCTATGGGGAATGTCTGCTTGATAAGCCCAGTGGACGCGTTTATGAATTTTCACATCAACTACCTGGTATAGTTTACGATGCTAATAAGCAATGTGAACTGATGTTTGGCAGAGGCTCACAAGTATGTCCCTATATGGTAAGTTATTGAAAAGTTAAGATATTTCATTTCAAAATAAAAGATGTTTTGTTAACTGTAAGAATAGGGAAGTGGAGGGTGGATGTGAATATCTGATAGTTTTTGTTTTTTGTTGTTTAATTCATATGTCTTTATATACATGGACATTCATACATTTACTTCCAAAATAATAAGTACAATTCTAAAATGTTGGAGTTCAATAAAAGGATTGCCAAATACAGAACGTGTTAAAGGGTTGGGTAGACAGATTTACTTGTCCCTATATTTTTCCACAGTCCATTTAGATCTTTTAGATCTGTCAGTTTAAATGCATAAAATATTTCTGACTACTAGTTGTTCTGAACCTTTATTTGGAGCTTTGCACCTTCTACCAAAATATAGATGCCCATACAAACACTACCCTATAACCTGCACGGGTACAAAGTTCTGTTTAACAATATGTTCTTGAAATAAATGACTTGCACACACCATGGTTTTAGTTTTTCATGTTTACATTTTTTACCTGCAAAATAAATGCTACTTTGTTTGATAGGTAGGTAGATGAAATATGAAAAGATATGAAAACCATTTTTTTGGTTAATAAAAACAGTTTTTTTCTTTTTTTTTTAGAAACAGTGCAAGAGATTGTGGTGCACCAGCACCGAAGGAATGCACAAAGGATGTTTTACACATCACATGCCTTTGGCTGATGGAAGTGACTGTGGACATGGAAGGGTAAGTACCTCCAATTTCGTATCTGTTGTCACTAAACAGTCTTTACATAAGTCCTTTTACATTTTTGAGTTTTATACTTTTAGCTTTAATGGAGGTTTTTCTACCAAGCAAAACAAGTAGAAACATTTGTTTAAAAAAAGTATTTCAAAACAGCGGTGCATTTCGCAGGCATTGCGACGTGGGGAGTGGGACACCTGAGCTCCGGCACACCTCTGGCCTTTTCACCCATCTTTACATTTATAATCATTAAACACATTCAGTTGGACTTACCTGATGGTTCGTCAAACTTCCCTTTTAAGCTCAGAGCCTTACTTAAATATACCTTATATACTTATATATATATTATGAAATTTGACTTTGAGCAGTTAGTTTCCCAAAGTGAATCAGTCTTGCAGAAGTACATTAGAGAGCTTTAGCAAACTGTATCCTTACTGAATGCTGAAGTGTAGACAGTCACCTAACAGCAATGCTCCCTGGAAGATAGGGTGCATACCTTGGAGTATGGTTACTTCAGCCCACTTCTACCAACTTCAGCTCCAACCGGATTATCTAGAAGGTTGCAACTAGAGAAACAATATCTAAATCAAACATTTGCTAAGGCTTCATATCTTTCCCAGCTTATAGAGACAGGTTTGGTTGTGTTCTATTGCGAGTTGACATACCTGACCACATGCTTGATAGAATTCATCATGGCCTGGGTCAACAATCTCTGTCCCTGAACAAGCCGTGTGATGTTTTTGCAATGATCACCTTTCTTTTAATAAATGGGGTACACCCTTATATCATCCAGAAGGACTCCACTACCTACTTGGCATATTCACCATCCTTGAGATGTCCAAAGTCACTGCTTTTGGTAAAGATCTGATATTGCTGAAAATGATGTTACCTTGCTCCAAGGGAACCCTATGTTTCTTCAGAGACAGTGTCAAGCCTAACTCCCTCCCTTGGACACAGCGGACACTGGTCTCATCTTACAGACACCGTGCAATGCATGGAGGCTGAGCTGTAATAATGTCTACAAGTAGTCTCTGCTTGTACGCACTCATTTGGATTTTCATCAGCTGGTAATCGTATATTTATGAGCTGACTTGGCATAACCAGGGAGCGTGGCATAACCCTTAATGTCATGTGTCACATTAATTCTCTATTTATTTTGGGCAAGAGTCCTGTCATGTCATTGGTGCATTAGGTTTGCCCCTTTGTTTTGATGAGCAGAACCTTTTTGACTCTGGGTTTGTCTTCTTGTTAGGCTCCAGTTAACAGTTTTTTTTCTATCCTTTTTTGTCTCCCTTCCCACTCTTATCTCCCTACCCCTTTCCATTTACCATATCGCATGTATCCTTTATTTTTCTCACTTTCCATTTTGGTTTCTATTACCATTTCATCCTGAGAGACTTGGAAGCTCCTTGTGTGATTAATATGATTCTCCCCAAAGTATTAGTTCCCCCTGAGTATGGCCCCTGTTCTGTTAGTTGGTCCTGCTCCAGATGCTCACACACAGTAGTTAGTAGCAGACATATTTATTCGGTGTTCATTCCTGCTGCCATTACATAAATCTATATATATGTATAAAACTACTTCCTCAACCCCTACCAATGAGATGCAATAATACAGTTGTACCAGTATTTCAGCAGTGGGACCCCCAGAGACCATACACAGCATATAACATATTGCTACAGCCCCTTAGTCTTAGTGGATAGTGAACCTTCACTCCATCTGTTGTTTTGATATGTTCTTCCTCTTCCTTCCGTCTCCAACTCCTCTCTCTGGTTTTCTTTCTTATTCTTTTCACCCCTTCCTTCTCTCCACTTATCCCCATCCCTTCTTTTATTTTTTTATTTTTTTTTGCATATGGAGAGCTTTGTACCACTGTGTACCCTCACTTTGTGGCTGTGTGTAAAGCTTGAGAAGCTACAGGTTCTGTGTTCCCTTCATTGCCTGACATATACCAAAAATAAAGCTGAACATCTTACGTTTATTCATTTGCTCTAAAATTGCAAATTTCATGTATTATTTTGTCTCTGAAATACATTTTTTGAAAATTTACATTGACCAGCATTGTCGCAGTGGCCTTTGCGTTGACAAAGTTGATGCTCGTCCTGTGGATGGTGAATGGGGACCTTGGGAGCCATACAGTTCATGTTCAAGAACCTGTGGTGGTGGGATTAAAACATCCTCTAGAGGCTGCAATCAACCTGAGTAAGGCTTGCAAGAATAATTATGCATTATTTTTGTTATTGTTTCTGAGCCTTTATTATCATAAAACAGGTACATTGTACATTGCCAGTTTAGAGTTTGTTACATTATTAATAACATTAATATTAATATTATTAGTATTAATAATATTATTAATAATAATGTTAGAGTCTGATCTAAGCTCCTAAATTCTACAGGGCAACCAGTTAGCCTTTTTTATGTTCAAATGTTTTGTATGTATTGGCCGAAAGCAATATATGGTAAAAGGCATAACCTGCTTTTATCTTTTGTCTGAAACAATAAAACTGAAATGTTAACGTTTATAGAGTTCGAGTGGGAGGGTCTTTCATGTCGCTGTATTTGCTGCTAATATTTATTATGGAAATAATGTACTTAACTGAATTTGTTAAATGAGTTATTTGAAATGGCCCACTCCAAATTCGACATTCTTTCTATATATATTGGTAGGAAGGTTCAAAAGATAACCATGCAGAAAAGTTATAGATTTTAGAAAATTTAAATAATAATTGTAAAAAAAATAAAATTGACACCAAAATGTCCAGAAGCTTGCATTTGAAAGCATATAGTCTGCTGAGCATTCATCCTAAAAACAGCGAAAAATGGAGGATGTTTTCAACCATGAAGCTTCTTAAAGTTCTTGGTAAGTTTTCCTACAACACAGGTAACTTATTTTACACACACACATAAATAATAAAATCAAGAAAACTATTCACAATCTTTATAAGCTTCCAATGTCCTACTTAATATAAATTGACCTGATAATAGGCATATATCCCCATGTTAAAAATTGATCCATTCTCAAATGTGATATATTGGGCTGGACTCCAGTGAAGGTAGTAGTCTTGGTTTCCCTTAACATTTTTGAGCAAAACCTTTATCCTCATCTATCACACTTTCACCACTTTCTGGAAGGCTTATCTTGTGCTTTTCCAGGTGGATGTTGCCATCTGGATTTTAGTACTAACATTTCTGTACTATACAAGATATATCATGCTAAGGGCTTCTGTGGATATGATGTGCCATTTGTTCTAATTTGTTTCTGTTCTTGTTTTAATTCACATGCCCATGCTCATTAAAGAATTACACGATGTTGCAGAACAGCAAAAGATTTCTTCTGCAAGTCATGCAAACCAACCCCTCCCCCCCTTCAAGCCTCTGTACTGCTCATGAGTGAGCAGGGAAGCCCTGTTCGTATCTAGGAGATGTTCGTATGTTGGATGTCCTAATTTCGGGGGCTACCTGTACATGCACATAGAGGCCATACACACTACAACTACATTATGGGTTGTTGTGATGTAATGTATGCATTTTCTAGCATATTCAGTTTTCTTCCTTAGGTTAATGGTTTTATTTCTTTTTACCATGCTTAGATAATTTTGTTCTCCATCTATTACATAATGTATATTAATAAAGATTTTCAAATTAAATACTTTTTGAAAAAAAATTTCAACTTAAATATTTTTGCAGTGTTTTTGTAACACAGCTATGCTCATCGTATGCATTGTGCAAACTGTAGAATGCATACATCTACTATACACACTACAAAAATGTAAATATTAGGACTTGCTGCATAAAAGTGAGCAATAATTAAAATAAACATATTTTTATTTAATTTACTAATAAGATTATGGTTGATTAGGGTGTATTTGACAGGAGGTATCGTAACAATCAAATATTTTAGTAGATCTAAATCAATTGTGTTTACTTACTTAGGTTAGTAGTAACTGGTATTTAATTCTTTTCAGACCAAAAAATGGTGGAAAATATTGTGTAGGGAGAAGACTGAAATTTCGTTCCTGTAGTACTGATCCCTGTTCGAAAGGAAACAAAGATTTTAGAGAAATGCAATGTTCTAATTTTGATAACAAACATTTTAACATCAATGGTCTTCCAACCAATGTACGCTGGATTCCCAAATATAGTGGCAGTAAGTATAGAGATTGATCCTGTTTTGGTGAAAAAAAAAAAACTGCATTTGATGCAGAAGCTTCACAGTAACAGAATAAAATGTTGTATTGTTTGTACAGTCCTAATGAAAGATCGCTGCAAGCTATTTTGTCGAGCTTCTGGGACGTCGTCCTATTACCAGCTGAAAGACAGAGTTGTTGATGGTACTCCTTGTGGTCCTGAAACGGATGATTTGTGTGTTCAAGGGTTGTGCAGGGTATGAATAAAAAT
This sequence comes from Pyxicephalus adspersus, assembly GCF_032062135.1. Taxonomy (NCBI): domain Eukaryota; kingdom Metazoa; phylum Chordata; class Amphibia; order Anura; family Pyxicephalidae; genus Pyxicephalus; species Pyxicephalus adspersus. The sequence goes on from NC_092859.1 coordinate 91,352,313, forward strand.
GTGTGTATGTACTGTGTATGTTGTTCTGTGTCTGTATATCAATACACTTTTTCAGTTTGCTAGGAATACGTTTTGTTTTTCAATATTTTTATTGCTTTTCTTTCCAAAAGTAGTCCATTCACTTGTTCAGTTATACAAAATGTAGAAAGCTAAAGCTGTATGACATGCTGTATATTATACACAGATATGATTGCTTGGTATGCAACACGTCTTTAGCCTTAAAATTGATAGCACTATCTAGATGTGTTTTATTGGTGTGATGCAGACAGTGTTTGTTGGCCTTCCCGGTGTTTCCATGTTTAACCCATTTCTTTGTTGATTTATTTCTACCTTGTACATGAGCATTGCCTGCTTCTCAAAGCAAACCAATGACAAAAGAGAATCTCACATATGTGCAAGCATCCTTTCCACATTTAGTTTAGTTCTTTTGTTTGGGTATAGTTAACCATGATGTTGCTTATTGCCATCTTTTATTTAGTTAACACCTTGATTGTTGCTAACTTTAGACTTTGTTTATACTATCTAGGACCGGATACATAAAACAGAGATAAATATTTTCTTCAAATATTCTCCTTTCAGTCACTTGGAGCAATACTGGCAGATGTCATATTGAATTCCACATCTATTGCTATCTATTTTTTGCATTACACATCAGGCACTCTTGTAGAAAACTTTTATTCACACTAAATTTACAAAGCTTAGAATAAGTTAAAAACAAATAATTAGTATATATTATAGAAAGTCCCTTCCACACCATCCTCCATGGATATATAAACCACAGCAAGACAGATATCTTCATATTGCTTAGTAAGTGAGTCATTAGCATCAGTCCATTATTCATTCTACCTATATATTTCCTTTTTAAGTGTATGTGTGTCAATAAGACATTATGCAGTCAGCTAGTGGAAACAAAGGCAAGTGTGAATTTTCATCTTTTATGAAAGCTTTTGTAACATGAATTATGTAACAAATATGGTATATTGCTCTAACAATGACATTTAAATATATATATTTATTTCAGCTTTATCTGACAGTCAGGGAAATTTTATCCTAAATGGCAATTTTGTTGTGAGCAGATTTAAAAAGGAAATAAATGCCCGTGGTGCTGTTTTGGAATATAGTGGTTCTGACAATGTGGTAGAACGAATTAACTGCACAGACCATCTGGAGGAAGATTTAATTCTTCAGGTAACAAAAAATGGTTTCAAACCATACAACTTTTTCTTTCTTTTTTGGTATAGTGATTAGTGCTTATTAGGCTTCAGAGGCACTATATATATATATATATATATATATATATATATATATATATATATATATATATATATATATATATATATATATATATATCAAATATGATACAGGCTTGCACATTTTTTATAAATGTTAAAAAGGTGTAGCTGTAACTATCTGAAAAATGTTAGTTGGAGTTTGGCTTTAATTTGTTAGCCTCTTACTGAAAGTGGAGTGCTGTATATCTGCAGTGTAAGAACAAATGCCTCAAAATGCAAATTGCTTCTACAAAGATGGTTCCCTTTAAACAGAAACAAAGTGGAGAAAGCAAGTAGTAAATCTGTCACTTGGAAAGATCAGCTGCAGGGAGACCACAAGCAATATTAGTGACTTGTCTTTTATCCTTGTGCCTTTACTTCTTTTTCTACTTTTATTTAAAAAAAAAACATTGCATAGCACATACAGTATATACAATAATTCCAAGTTTGCTGGATCACCCAGGTTCACCCAGGATGAAAGTCTATCCTCTCCAGTCTTAAAAGGCTTTAATAAATCAGGCCCAATGAGTCAATGACATGAAGGTAAATTTAGAATAAGGCTTCATAACAGAAATACACCAGTCCCATTGTCTTTATTTAAAAGCAGCCAAAAACATCAAGGTCTGTTTGGCTTCCCTGAGGATTCCAAAAATCCTCCAGTGGAGCCCAGTTACATGCTTTCAATATATGTTTTGTTGTGTTGTTTGTGTCATACGGTCACTGGACAGCTGCTTGGTCCTCTTGTGCTGCCGATGTGACAAAATGCTATGCATTTTGGTGAGCGTCCCCCCCACTTTCTCTGGTGGGCCCCAGGTCCCTAGTCTGACATCGGTTATCAGGATATGTCCTAAACAATTTAAAGAATGTTAATAATTTGCTTACTTGTTTACAATGTAGTAAAGGCCCGTGTTGTTTTTCAGATCCTATGTGTTGGTAATTTATACAATCCAGATGTACGGTACACATTTAATATTCCCATTGAGGATAAAAGTAACCAATTTTCTTGGGAGCAGTATGGACCATGGCAAGCCTGCAATAACATATGTCAAGGTACTGATGTTAGGCAATGTTTGAGTCAATTTCCTGTTTAGTATATGATTACATATTGAAGCTTAAAATATTATATTGTACAATTAGGATTTGCCTAAATTTTGTCATGTCTTGCAATATTATTTAAATATTTAAAGATTTATTATTAGAAATGTATAGGTTTAATATTAGGTATGATATGACTTCTTTCTATTTTATCTATCTTTTTTATGATATACCTGTTGCTTTCTAAATACTGTGGTTTTATATTTCTGTATTTTGTTATTCATTTGTAAAATAAAATTGAATGTAAAATTTATCGTACAAAAAATAAATGGTTTAAAAACCCAAAGCAATTAAAGCCAAACTCCAGCTTAAATAAAAGTTAAATTGCCCAAACTGTTTCAATATAAAAAACAAGAAATTATTTTGTGTAGTATTCATCTTCTTTCAGGCTCGCCACCCCCTTATTCCCCAGACACTCTGCTTTAAGTCCCCAGATGGTTGGCTTGTGTTATGTCCATTATCATTTATTCCACTTTTAGTTAGCCTAGGCTGTCATGGGCACACCATCTAAGTAGGGTAAGTAGACCTGGAATCAGAGTACAATTCTGATGAGAAAGGCATCATAGAACAGATTGGCAGACTCTCTTGGTTACATGACTAGCCAGAAAACAATATATGTAGTAAAGAGTTTTTTTAAATAGATGCGGTAGCAGTTGGGGTTACTGTGCGACTGGCCTTTAAACATATAAATTTAAATTTACTGCAAAACAGTCCAATAAAATTTTCCTCTAAATACTGCCAACAATCCAACAAGTTGAAGCATACAGTGTATGTGTACCTTATAATGTCTCTGTCCCATTGAAAGTTACAGTATCAGGTATTATAAAGTGAAGTACCATTCATTCTCCCTCTAGTGCTAAGACGAACTGGAACCATATTTTATTCTCATAAGTGGTATATGTGATACACTTACCATTTATTGTATTTAATTTCTAGGTGTCCGCAAGAGAAAGGTGACTTGCCTACGTAGAAGTGACCGTGCTGTTGTGTCTGAACAAAGATGTGAGAATTTACCACGGCCGGACTTCATAACTGAGCCATGTAATACAGACTGTCAGTTAAGGTAGGTATGGGATACTCATATATGCCATACCTCAAAAGGCCTTTATTATTTCTGCCTGTATTCATTATCAAATTACGGTATCACCTAGATTAAATAGGAAAGTACCAAATAATTGCACTATACCCTAAACCAGCCTTCTTTGACTTTTTTACCATTGGGAACTCATAAACTAAATTTACAATTGACATTATATTGTGATGATCATTGAAAATAATGCCTTTTACATTGTTGCCCAGTGGGAAGAATGTCACCCTTCCAGCTAGTCAAGATCACTGGTGTCCAAGGTTGACCAGGGAAGCACAAATTGATCATTGTTCAAGGAACCTTTGGAGGAACCCTGGTTGAGAAATACTGCTCTAACAGTTTAGTGTTAAGTAGAGTCTTGTAACTGCTTATAACTTATATTGAGATATCAGTAAAGGGACAGGGGATCTGTAATCAGTCTTTATTAAACATTATATGATGTTATTTTATATTTCTCTGTCTGTTGGATTGTACGTATAGGTGGTATGTGATTAGTAAAAGTGAATGTTCTTCACAATGTGGACCTGGACATCGATCTTTAGATATACGCTGTATAAAATATTCTTCTGCAAGAGGCCTGACTACCCCAGTAGAAGATAAGTTCTGTAACAGCTTTCATAAACCTGCACATCGAGAGCCTTGCCATGGGGACTGCCTCTCTGTCAGCTGGCAATATTCAGAATGGTCCCAGGTATGTAAACAGCGATTTTACATAAAATATGAAAAAAAAAAACATTTCTTCTTTCAGAACATTGTTTACATATAATAATAACAAATTTATGCTGTCTCCTATATTGTTTTGTCACCATTTGCTTTTGTACTATACCAAAGTAAATTTCCTGCTACTAGAACCTAATATAAATCCTGAATTTCAGGGTATGGGGTTCGATTGCATTACTTGCAACTTTTATGTAGGAGGTCTGGAATCATTAGTAGCCATTCACCAAACACTTGTATGTGTAGAGCACTGGGTGTAAATGAAATTACACTTTTAGAAAGTTGGTGTGAATAGCATTCTCAGGTTCTCTAGTGGCTGATCACCCTGTTGGACAGTGATTGCATTTGACTTTTGTTAAGTACAGATATATTTTAAAAAAACTGTTTAAAGAGAAAGAACATTTAGTTTTTTTTATCTCTCATTAATTCATCTTTTTATCCCTCATATGGGGGATAAGGGTTGACTAAAATATCAACCCTTATCTGAGATCTGCTAAACCTGCATCGGCTGTTTTTTATTCAAGGCACTGACAAAGATTTTGCATGAGGGAATGGTTATCTCTCAGAGTCAGTCTGTTTTATGTTTCTAATTGCAACTCAGGTCTATAGCTATAAACATTACTTAGCTTACTTGTAGAAGCTAATAAGCTCAAGGTTGTATATGACTCAAGAATATCTCTGTCTGAATAAATGTAGAGTTATTCTTTCCAAACCAATTTTCATACATTTTGTCTCCTAATTATTTTAAAGTTTACCTCTAAAAGATTATATAAATGCTCTGTATAGGATTCTATCTGTGTGCACTTCTAAGTTTGTACAACTGCTGTGGTGCTAATTAGTGTTGGTCAAATATCTGACTATTCGATTCGACAGCTATTTGATAGAATAGTGAGAAATTGTCCGGGTGATCGAATGCCGAATTCAAACACCATTGAAGTCAATGGTGCGAGAGTTCAGGGTTTTTTTAGGGTCTTTTAAGGGCTGCAAGAGCATGTAGATTTACTAGTTGTATGTGTTCTTGGATAGTTTCTCTATCCATGAACAAAGGGCACTACAGGTGATGAATAGGGGCAAATCTCCATTCTTCGCCTATAGTGCCCGGAGATCCTGCAATGACAGGAGGAATCATAATGTCATTGTGGGATGACCTGTAAAAAAAAAAAAAAAAGTTAGTTAAAAAAACAAAAACATTCAATAAAGTACTTTTTAGTAAAATATTATTATTATTTTTTTTTAAACACATTTTTTACATTTTTTTCCCGTGTCATGGAAGTCAGGGGTGTCTTAACCTATCACGCTCTATCAACTTACATATCAATTTTGTATGAACTGGACTTTTCATTAATTTTATGAGATCTTGTAATTTAGCTAAACATATTTTCTGAGCTAATTATATTAAAACTGTGCTTGACAAACAAATTCATGTTGCAGTGCTCTCGGAGTTGTGGAAATGGTGTTCAGTCAAGGGAAGCCTATTGCATGAACAACTTTGGCCACCGTTTGGCTGATCGAGAGTGCAACAAGGATCATAAAGTTGTAACACAGACCTGTAATGGACACTCTTGCCCTGTCTGGATTACCAGTGAATGGAGTGAGGTAGGATTTGTGTGTGAATAAAATTTATAATAGGGGTGCTTATTGCAGAGAAATCTAGTATTGTAATAAAGATTATTTTTTGTAAGTCAAATAGTTTGAAGATCTAACTTCTGGCAACCCCCAAAAACATAGGATTGTATATAGGTGTGAAAAATGTAGTTCCTTTAATTTCTGATTACTAGTTTTCAACTAATGCAACGTTGATAGATGCTGTACAGTTGTTCAGTCTGAAGGCCTTTTTTTACCTCCATATGTTGCAGTACCTTTAAATGTAAATCATTTATTCTGTTACTCCTCAGCACATTGTGGTTCATTTACTACTTGATATGCCTCTCTAATCATGCATCTTTCTCGTGTGAACAAGTAAATGGTATAGTCGCAGAGTTCATTAACATGTATGCAATATAGTGTATGCTCCAAAATCTAAACATATGTTGGCTAAACACCAAAATATCTATTCTACCCTACTGTTTGTGGACCTAGCTAACAGGTGTTATATAGATAGAGCAATTTAGGTAATGAAGTCTAATAAAAGGTATTGGCTTTTATTAGAGCTGGTAAAATTGATACTTGTGGGCATGCAATGAACTTTAAGAGATCAGATGTGCTGTTGGTTGATATAAAAATTCCAATAATACATCAACATTTAAAAAATACCATAGCATACAATTTTTTTTACATACTTTATTAGATTGCTCCATATAGGAGTCAAAGATTAGCATGCTAATCTTTTTTTTTTTTTAATTTGTTATAATATGTGCCCATTTGTATTCTGTAGTACACATTAGAGGTGCAGAAGATTTAAAGGCAAAAATATTTTAAATGTTAAAATTGCACAGGTGAGTGGACTCCACTGTGCACATTGAACATTAGCTATCACTGATTCTGGTCAATATAAATCCGGCTGCCACTTTCTAGGGTTAGAAACTCTGGGCCTGTTTCTAAGCAGGTATGCAAGCAGTGTATTTCATACAAACACATATACATTACAGTAAAACACACTAGTATAATAACACATAAATTACACATAGGGCCTGGTTTATTAAAGCTCTCCAAGGCTGGAGGAGATACACTTTCATCAGTAAAGCTGGGTGATTCAGCAAACCTGGAATGGATCTGGTCCAGGATTGAAAACATTTACTAGCAAATGGCAAATTACTTTGAAGAAATGAAGAAATCTATTCTAGTTTTGCTAGGTCACCCAGTTTCACTGATGAAAGTAAATCCTCTTCAGCCTTGAAGAGCTTTATTAAATCAGGTCCAAAGTGTTGCTGCACCACATTTTCTCTTGTTTTTTCCCCAAGATGGAATTGATGTCATGATGGATTTGCAATGACAACCTCCATTTATCTATTAGTACATTTTTAAACAAAATTTTTTTTTTATAATGATTTTGAAGTGCCTTGTGACATGTGGAAAAGGTAACAGACACCGCCATGTGATGTGCCAGTTAAATGATGAACAACTGAAGGATGATTACTGTGACCTAAACAACAAGCCTGAGTCAGTGGTACCTTGTGAGCATCAAGAATGTGCATATTGGCATATGGGACCTTGGGGACCAGTAAGTATAAAATAAATATGTGCATAGTTTATAACTTTTTTTTTACATTTTGTAAATGTCAAAAGCGGCATTCTGTCTCCAGTTTATTTTTAATTTTTATAGACTGTACATACCTAGTTTTACCGGATATTGTCTGTTTTTACTTGGGCTTTATTCTCACCCCATAGGGTTTGAATTTTAAAATCCGGAGGTTAAATGTGTTTCTTGGCTTTAACAGCAAGCTGCAATGTCGTAAGAAAATAAGTGGATTATAAAATACTTCTGGTTGGCTGATGTTAAGCATATTGTTTTTGTCCTCTTTAAAAAACACTATTTGAATATTCCTGAACTCCTACAAATCACCAATCTGACTGAAAATTTGTTTCTTAACAGTGTTCAGTTACATGTGGACGTGGCTACCAACTTCGTTCTGTAAAGTGCAGTACAGGAACTTATGAGCCGGCTTTGAAAGAACGTGAATGCAATGCAGGTTCTCGACCCATGGACAGTCAGGCAAATATTTTATTTTGATTTAAACTATGTAAAAATGGAAATTGAAAAGCACAATGAATGCAGTACACACTATTGCCATTTTTCCAAATTGCCAGTAGTGTTCTTTTGATTATTATGAAGTTATATTGATGGTAGTTTTATATTTGCAGGATTGTGAAAGGATTCCTTGTCCAGTACAGACCCACATATTACCAACTACCTCTCCTGAAGATCAAGTACAAAAGAATGCACAATGGAGATATGGATCGTGGACGCCAGTAAGTGCTATGCAATCCTCATTTGGTCTACAGTGAAAAATGTCTGAACTCATATGTGTCTGATTTGTAAAAGCTCTCCAAGACTGGAGAAGATTCACTTTCATCAGTGAACCTGGGTGATCCAGCAAACCTAGAATGGATTTTTTAAAAGTAATTTGCTATTTATTTCAGTCCTGGACCAGATCCATTCCAGGTTTGCTGGATCACCTGGGTTCACTGATGAAAGTGTCTTGGAGAGCTTTAATAAGGCCCTAATGTCTAATAATGTCTCTACATTGCTAATTGTGTCTAGCACTTATTTGGGTTGTACCATAATTCACTTTTGCTGTGTTTAGAAAAGAGATTTCAGATAAATACCAAAAATTATGATTTAAATACAAGTGTTACTATTTAATGAAAACACTCTTCCCCTTTTTTGTGGGTAGAACTTTTCAGAATTTGTACACCAACAGATTTGTCACTTATATGTTAAAATATAGCCTTGCTGTCACTTAGAGGTGATTGTAAAGGTTATTATCAGAGTCATGGCTTAAACTTTTGCAATCTCAGGTCAGGTCACAAAAATCAGTGCTGTGTTTACCAAGGCCCCATATTCTGCTAGTTTGAGACAAAGTCTGGTGCTAATAGGGATGGATAGCCTATACTAAATGCCTAGGTATTGAGATACCCACTGCCTATCTACAAATTTGATCTCCTAGTCTACTGACCCTGCAACCTTTTTTTATTAACAATCACTTATTTTACTGTTTTATGGAAAGTGTACAGGTTTTATAGTGCATCATACTGCAGTTTATTCTGTAATTCCAGTGCTCTGCCACATGTGGAAGGGGGGATCGTGCTCGATATGTCAGCTGTCGGGATGCACTAGGTGGAGTAGCTGATGAATCCTTTTGTGCATATTTACCACGTCCATCTGAAGTCTCTAGCTGTTTTACACCATGTGGAGAATGGCAGTCTGGTGACTGGTCTCCTGTAAGTAAAAGTACTGGTGATAATATATACTATCTTTATAATATATAAATATAATGAATAATTATATATAATGAGTTAACCTGTAGTTGTTGATCTTATGTTTGAGCAGTGTCCAGTAACGTGTGGGAAAGGGAAGGTTATGAGACAAGTTGTTTGCACAAATTATCATGGAAGAATTGATGATGAAAACTGCGATCCTGATGGCAGACCCATTGCAGAACAAGAGTGCAATATGGCGCCATGTCAGGGACACAACCATTTTCCTGGTAATCATAACCACCCTGTGCTGTTTCCACAACCAGAAAGCCCACAAAAGTCCAGAGAACATGACATACACAATTCTATCAACCAACGACACAACCCTGCTCGGGGCAACCAGTGGAGGACTGGACCATGGGGAGCAGTAAGCTATATTTTATTATAAAAATACAGCATATTACTTATACATTTTTAGAACCAAATATAATTCCCAAATTTGTGTGAGTTCAGTTGCCATACATATCTATTAGAGCAAGTTATTGTTCTTTGATTATTTTTTATTTTTATTGATTCTGGTAAATAATTTGGTCTTAATTCTAGTCATTCATGGTGTAAGTAAAAAGAACAGAGATTTAACATTATTTTTGTATCCTTTACCTTACCCTCTTTTAAACTTGTGTATCCATGTCTATTTCTTCTGAACCATTTTACATCTGGTAAGTGTTTTAATATTAATGATATTACTGTTAACACAGTTTAAATCTTATATAGTGTTCCAGCACTTGTGCAGGTGGTTTTGAGCGTCGTGTTGTTGTATGCCAGGATGGTGAAGGAAGAATTGGTCATTTTTGTGATGAGACAACCAAGCCGGAAGAATCAAGACGTTGCGGTTCAGGACCTTGTCCTCGTTGGAACTATGGAAGTTGGGGAGAAGTAAGAATATATATAAATTTACAGTGATGTTATTGCTGAGAGAGTCCACAATATACATAAAGAACACATGTATGATGTTTTTTTCTCTCTTTTCTCTGATCAGAGTAGGTATTGACTAACTCATGTCAGTGACAAAGGCAGATGTCCTCTAGGTGACCTTGGATAATGGAAAAATACTTTTTTTTAAATACCTTAAAATTTCAATAACATCTACATATTCTAGATTTGCCTTTGTTAGAATGACTAGCCCATCAAATTGCCCAGGGGAGGTGTTTAGAGGCTATTATTTTCCACTTCTGTAGAAATTACTCCTTGTAGGTTTTTTTTGTAACTGCCCATCAGCCTCTTACACAGACTTGAAAATTTTACTTACTCTTTAGTGCAAAAAATCCTTTAGTTCAGGAAGTTTGTTCCCTTTAAATAAACTACGCATTGCAATCCCCCCTCCCCCACAACATTTTAGTAAGATTTCGAAAATGTAAGAATGTTCAGTTATAAAATGTGTTTCTCCAAAGACGGAGAAAGGGACTTTAAAGGCATTTATCATTCTTTGAAAACATAATAAACCTTTTTATTATAAACAATACAATTTTTACAGTAAAAAATTTTATAAAAGCAATCTCAATCCTTTAAACTTGGTCAACCTATTTCGTGGAACTAGTCATCAGAAGTAGATTTAGAGCTACAATTATACATATAATAAATTGATCAATTGTGAACAAGACTTTGAAAATGTTAACAATTACCATTTTGAAACCTACATTTTTAACATTCAATCTGCCTCATATATTTTAATCCCTCCAAAAATTACATGGAACCCCAAAAGAAGAAAGGCCAGGATGGCTAGGGTCCCAAAAGTAAGCAAAACTTGTAGACCTTCTGCAGGATGACCATTCAATAACAGAGAAGCATGAGAAACAAATTTAGCATACATTTACATTTAGCTTATATTTCAACATGAATACATTTTCAAGTTGACGGAAGTACACCAGCAATACAGCAACTGACTTAATGAATTTTCTGTGCTTTCACCCCACGACATACAGAAAGTTTGATGATTAGATGTTACCCTGTCTGAGCCTTAAATAACTTAAATAATAAAGGTTGTAAAGGGTATCTTAGGGTACTTAAATTCCATTTTTTTTACATTTATTGATGGCTAACATGTACAGCACTCTCCTATTATTATAAATATAATGGTAATAAACTTTGAACGTCTATATTCCAGTGCACCCAAACATGTGGAGGTGGAATGAAAACAAGATTAGTAATATGTCAGCATACAAATGGACAAGTGTTGGATGATCAGAACTGTGAAATTCTTGATAAACCACCAAATGTGGCACAATGTAACACACATTCATGCTCTGCTGATGCTTCTTGGCATCCACGACCATGGAAATCGGTACGATAGCAATATTTATGTTATTTCTATGAAAATGTGAAATCAACCAAAATATCTGATGTACAGTATAATTATTTAAGTCTAGTATATTTAATTTTATTAATATATTCATCATGGGGCATTTTTATATGTACAAATATATGTATATGTAGCTACACAGAGATGTGTTGAAAAAATTTGTAAATGTTCATATTCAGAGTATAATTTTATTGACAAGCACATATTTAAAATCCTATTAGAACAGAGTTTTCTATAAAATAATATTTTTAATCTTTGACTTTGTTTAAAGCATTGTAAAATATTTCTGAAAATGAAAATGGTAAAGGCTTTCAGTACAAGTGTTGTACTGATGATGAAGGCTATTTACATTTTATGCAGTTCTTTGCACATGAATAACACTTTGACAACTGTTCAGATTGCACAGAGCTAATCTGGGCATCCTAATGTGTAAATTATTTTCAATGTGCCTTACATTCCACCTGTATTCCTACAACCTATTTTAAGTTGACAGAAAACAGTGCCAGCAATCATATTTGAAAGTATATGTGTTAACCTAGAACATGTACTTATACAAGATAAAAGGGCAATTACTGTATTTCATAGCTATTGTAAATAGGTATGTTTTAGTATTATTTAGTAAAGTTAGACACACTGTAATGACAGCAGACTTACTTTTGTAGACTTGTTATTTTCTCTTTATTTTTCTTTATGAATATCAATTGCCCACACATATAGCTTACTTATAGCATTAAAAAAGATCATTGGCATTTTTATTGCACATAAAAAATAATGAAACATTGAAATAGCTTAATGTTTGTCCAGTGTTAGCTAAACAAATAAAATACCCTTGTACCAAGGAAATAGAAATAGATTTTGTTTCCCCCAAACAGTAGTTTTTACCAGAAGGCTGCCCCACAGTGTCTTCCTGTGGAGTAAAATACTCTGACTTCCTCAAGATTTGCAAGAGGTTTGACATGAGGCAGCTTTTTCCCCTTTTAGGTCGCCACCAAACAATGACTCTCATGACCTTACATAATCCCCCATGCTTCTTCCACAATGTGTAAACATTTGACATGTTTCTGAAACTGGTGTTACCTGAAGCAATGCAGTCCAAGAGTCCTTTATATAGTTTTAATGAAAATGAAATGCTGCTTAAATTTATTATTATGAACAACCAAATTATAGCTCTTGATTTTTTTAAAAGTTTATATAAATAAAATTGTGTTAACAAAGTTCTATTTTATTTTAAAGGCAACATGTAAAGGCACTTGTGGTTTTTGGATGTCACCCCTGTTTATGTATATATCCCCTGTTTTCTGCATACCAATAGAATCCCTGGTCTTGATGCATAGGTTCTCCAGTTCCCATTTTATTTAGAAGTTGAGGTTATATGCATAGTATTTATCTAAGATTCAAGGGTTTTCTGGCAATCACTGGGTAAGCAAAATTCATTAGTGAAACATAGGTGCTACATGCATTAGAAAAGTTTTTTTTAAAACATATTCATATTTGTATTGCAGTTTGAATTCCGCTATATTAATGGCTATCCCGTTCAACACTTACCAGTTTGGAGGAATTCTATGCAACTTATCATGTTGTTTTTTTGTGCGTATTGTTTTAGTTTAGTGTGATGTGTCTTTTGCTAAATTCCCAGAACTTAGCATTAACATTTAATTTGAAAGTGTGTATTATACCACACTGGGCCATCTGTCAGCTTTAAGTCAACTTTTGACTCTGTGCTCCCCGATGTAAATATAATTATTTTAATTTGTCATTTTGTAAGGACAAAATGACGGAAGGCAACTGTTGACATGATAAACTAGGTAAGATAAGATAATCCATGGGACAACACACCACTAAAATGAGTTCTACAGAATGATTTCTTAGGCTTTAAAACAAACCATCTCTGACCTCTTCAGCTGCTTTTATTGTGAAGTTATTATATATATAATATCACAACTAAAACTTTATTAAGGCTTAAGCCAGTTTCTAAACACTTCATACCAGGGGTCGCCAACTGGTGGTCCGCAGATTTTGGTGGCCCCTCAAGAGAAGGACCCAGCTGGGGGGGGGGGGCGCACCGGCCAAAGCCAATGGCTCAGACCTGCGATGGAAGAGTGGGCAGGTTCTGGCATCATGACGTCACTCTGGGGGAAGTTTCTTCCCCCTTGCGTCACACACGGCTCTCCGCGCATGCGTGGTCTGGAATTAATAAATTTTGTGGTCCATGAGGTCCAAAAGGTTTGCGACCACTGGTTTAGACACACCTGTTGGTTGTTTGTATCAGAGCCAAGAGAAGGAATGAGCCAAGATTTCAAGGAAAATATTGTAAACTTTGAAAATGTTACAATTTCTCCACAGTGGTGACAGGTACAGAGAGGGATGTGCTTGTTTTAAAGTTCTTTTACGGGTACTTGCTAATGGTAACTTATATTTATTCTTTCAGCAGTATGATTTCTTGGCAGTCTTAGGTTATATTAATTTACAAAATGCTATTTAGCTTATTAAGTTAAAGACTGTAGGCTTAATTTATTAAGGCATTATATTACATCTTTTCATTGAATAGTTGTACATTAGGCATAGTCATCTAATTTTACATGGCTTGATTCATCAAAGGAGAAATGTTTCATGAAATACTAATGCATGGAAAATTTTACATTAAATTTGAGAGGCTATTTTTACACAGTCAGGCAATGCTTTTTTATGTTACAGGAGCCCTTGTGTTCTTAAAACGATAGAGTGGGTCCAAACATAATGTATGATTTTCTGGGGTTTGGAAGGCCAGCAGTTCAATGAGGAATAATAGTTATTTGAAATCTAAAGATGCACTGTTAGGGTGGATTCATATCTATTCACAGGTTAATGCAAAGGCATATAGGTGTTGTGTTACTATTCATTTTGACTAGCACCCTCATCCATGGAGCAGTAAATTACTAGTATTTAGTCCTTAGTGTGTCTGTTAAAATTTAGAAAAAAACCAACTTTTGTACCTAATAGGTAGAATTCCTAATTTTTTTTTATTTATTTTTTTGAGATTGTATTTTTATTGAGAATTTTTCAACAGGATTACAAAACAGGTAACAAGTGATCTTGACCACGGAAACATTAGTGCAGTATACACTTAGTCAATAAACAGTATATGAATACAGAAAAATCAACAACCAAAATTATGAAATACATACTTACAGTAGAATGAGGGCAAATTTCCTGAAAACCAAACTAAAAAAAACAAAAAAAACTAAAGGGAGTGGGGAAAGGATAGAAGGAAGGAGTGTGACTACAGTCTAAGTCAATAAGACTCTGGGTATCACTTGGACAATCAAGCATAATATTGGTCCCAGCTCTCCCACGTTTTTTCGTAAATATCCATAGTGTTTCTAAAGAGAGCGGTAAGGTACTCCATGAGACGCACTTCCTGAATTCTCCTATATAGGTCCTCTATAGAGGGGGGCAGAGTAGCCTTCCATTTAGTAGGAATCAGTGTCTGTGCAGCTACCAAAATATGCGATACCAGTTTGCAAGCAAACTTGGGTAGCATCTTGAGTGGTCGGCCCAAGAGGTGGGTCAGAGGATCTAAAGATATCTGCATCTGAACCACCTCCGAAAGCAATGAGTTAACTCGAGACCAATAGCCTTTAATAATAGAAAAGGACCAGAAGATGTGCTCTAAAGTGCCTTCAGGTCCCTGCAATGCCAACAGTTAGGGTCAGTGCCTGGAAATAGCCGCTGAAGTACAACCGGGGTATGGTACCACCTGAGAATGATTTTATATACATTTTCCTTGTATCACATACAAATAGAACTCTTATTAGTGGCTTCCCAAATCTCCTGCCAGTCATCCAAGTCCAAGGTCTGCCCCAGTAACTTCTCCCATTGCAGCATGTATTTGAACTTGCCTGAACTTGCCCGAACCGAACTGTGCAGGAGGCGGTTTACAGAGGAGACAACACCTTTAGAGTACGGGCCTTCCGTGCACAATCTCTCAAAGAAGGTCATGTGCTGGAACATAGCAGAGGTCTGCAGAGCTAGGATAAAATGTCTAATTTGTAGGTATGCTTAAAATGAAGTACGAGGGAGCTCAAGCTTATCACAGAGCTTTTCAAAAAAAATTTTTTCTTTTAAACCTTGAACGGAGATATTTTTTCACCTACAGTTTTTTTACATTTTTACGTACAAATTATTTTTGTACTGTACTGAATTCATCAATGTGAATTCCTCCTGAGGGTGTATAATTCCTTATGCAATGAATTATTACTAAGGTCAGAAATAAATGGTTAGTTTCAATGGAATTCACTGCAAATAGCTGTCATTATATATAATATTTGTTGTATAGTCTGCAGCTGCTGTCATGTCCTTTGTCAATTTCTGTTTTTTATACTTTGTATTGTGTGTTTATAACATTGTACATGGTTTTATTGTAGAAATTTTTCTTTATACAAACATATCTTGAATGTGAAGTAGCCTTTGAGGTCCAAACAACTAAATATGTTTTACTGTGGTTTGGCAGTGCTGATATATTTGTTTTATATTGAGAAAATTTATATTATTTTAATGTTTGGTGAAATAAAATTCATATGAATTGTTTGAATTTAAAGTAAATATCCTTAACCAGGTAAAAGAATGAAGCAAGGAAAAAAAAAAAACAGTTGATACCACAATATTGGTCAGTGGTTCTCAACATTGAAACATATTTATGTGTTGTTCCAACAGGCTATTTCACAGTTCATAATCATTCTCCTATATCTAATTCCTTTAATATATTGTCATATGAGTATTTGTTATTGAACATATGTCCTGTGTTCAATAAATAATAAGAGCATGTAAAGAAAGTATCTTGATCTAGACCAAATATCACCAAGTCACATCTTAAAAAGAAGATTCCAATGTGTGCCTTAATGTTCTTTATAGTTTGATATCCAGCTCATGTTTAAGATATGTTTGCATAGAGTATGGCTGCTTGTTTTTTTAACTTATACTAAATCTTTTAACAATGCAAGTAACCTGGTAATTTATATAAATGCCAGACTGACAGTTTTTAACATGTGCATTTTGCCCATTTAACGTAAATAGAAAAGATAACTTGATTCACGTGACAGGTTGACAGTTCCTAACGTGTGTATTGTGGCTGTTTTACGAAATATAAAAAAAAATCTTAAAGCGAACTGCTTTTTTTGTCTTTCATTTTTATGTTGCTCTTTCTGTTTAGTCATACATATATATTTAAGTATATATACTTATACTTAGTCATATTTATACTACCATGAAATCATTTTCTGTGTTGGGAGGCCAAATGTTATACTCTACACTTTCTGTCTGTCCATAAGGGGGACATTCGTCACACCGACCATCAATGTAGGACAGAAAAACTATTTTAAGGAAAAAAAGGTTGAGAAAGGCTGTTCTATACTGCTACAACATTTCTTATCAGTACTCAGTTTCACATTGTCAAACCCGCTAATGCTTAGTCTACCTGGATTGTTTCCCCAGCGTTTAACCTGAGCATTTATAAACCATTTAAAATGTTAGAAATTCCCATAAATTCTAATGGTCTAGTCTACACAAGGGCAATTGTAGGAGGCATGTTTTTAAGCGTTTTAAAGAGCGCTGCTTGCTGGGTTTTAAAATTTCTATATTAAAAATTCTAAAATCCTATAAACGCATTTAAAAGTGGTATGGAAGCTTAAAATCATTTAACAAAACAGTGTAGACAAAGCCTAAATCAGTGTCCAGGATGTAAAGTTCCCTTTACAGGATGGCCCTAAGACCCACAAAAGCAAGCACATCTATTTTACTAAATCTTATCTTCCCTGTAGTGTTAAAGAAACCATATTATATTTTTAAAAAATGTTATTGTACAGTGATACCAAATATGAGAAAAGTGATACCGGTAATTCTATGTTTTGTCTTTTTGTTTATTGTAGTAATATGTAATATAAAATATTTTGGTGTGTCCGCACATAAGCACCTTGTTGTCATGACTTGTCATCCTGATGTTCCTTTATAGCTGTCCTTCAAAGTAATATTTTCAAGTGTCAGTTAATAAATCAGATGAATGTACAAAACTAAAATTAATTAACATGGAATTTCCCACTGTGATCACTATGACTGATTGCCCCAATGATCACACCTGATCTGGGCGATGGATTCAAACTATATTTGTCAATTATTCAGGCTTGTGGTCTATGATGGTGGACTTTAGTTGGCCGAACCATGCTGTCTTTAAATTTAATGGGATTCAAGTTCATCTACAAATCAACCTAAACATTGGGTTCAAATCAGGAAAACTGTCATGGCAGCAAACAGGGGCAGCACTAGTTCTGAACAAATTCATGGCATTGACCAAAAAAACTGTAATGCCTGTTATAATGGATAGATTGGTTTTAAAAAGTTGTGAATAGAATATCCCTCTCATTGGGTCTGATTTAATAAAGCTCTCCAAGGCTGGAGAGGATATACTTTAATCAGTGACGATGGGTGATCCAGCAAACCTGGAATGGATCTGGTTCAGGATTCAAATCATTTGCTATAACACAGCAATTGACGTTTAAGGAATCCATTTCGGGTTTGCTGGATCACCCAGCTTCACTGATGAAAGTGTATCCTTTCCAGCATGAAAAAGCTTTAATAAATCAGGTCTATTAAGTCCCACACAAAAATATTCCACTAAAAGATCCAAATGTCAGTCATTATTTTTTCTGGTCATGTGATCATTGGGGCAATCAGTCAAAGTGGTCACAGTGAGAAATTTTCTGTAAATGAGTTTTGGTTTTGTTTGATCATCTGATTTTTTTCCAGGCAAATCAGATTTGTCATTACCAAAAAATGGATTCACTTAGTCATTGTGCTAAAATCACAGACATAAAGTGCATAAAAATCTTCAACATGGACAGGGCCAATAAATAAAAATGATCAATTTCAATCCTCTCCTAATCTACTTGGAGGCCCTACATGATTTTCCCTCATTTTCTGCCAAGTAAAACCATTGTCACCATTGTCAACAATGGTGTGAGTTTTCTCTTATTTTGGCCACAAACAGATAATAATTAAAAGATAATCTACTCTTCCTACATATATCCACTACTAAAAAATAGGCTTGTGTCATACAGTACATTTGGCTAGCAGTTGTTTTCCCTTTAACCTTCTTTGGATATACTCCAAGTGGGTTCTACATTCCATTTTCATATGGGGATGCAAAATCTTGCTGAAGCAAACAAAACCTGTGAACACAGGTCCACAGGAAAAAATAATGTATTTATGGGAGAGGGAGAACATTATTCTCAGATTAAGAAACACATATTAAATATGGTTTTGGAGATTTCCAATGATCAGCAAGGCCAAGTTCAGCAAAGCTATACTGGTGTTTGATATCAGTATGGCAGGCTGAAAACCAGAACAGCCACTGTTATCTGCATAAACACTGTACATCCACATAAACTAAACTTGTCAGAAAGTGACGACTAATTATTTCACTCAAAAGGTATGTTTATTTCTTGAATGAGTAATTTTGAATAGTGTGTTTTATTTAGGTGTAAAGCATCATTAGGTATATGTGTATGCAGTCTTTAGGAAATTAATTTTTTTTTGCATTAAAACCAACCATGCTTTAGGGTGGCTTTAGAAGTAGTACTAAAGTATAATATTGTGGCAGTTCCACACAGTCAAATGCTAAAACAATAAATTAAATGTTTTTGCACGGCCACAAAATGATGAAACTTGGCCATTTGGACAGCAGTAATAAAGTTAAGGTGGCAAAATTAGCAAAAGGCTAAATATGGCTGCACAAGTGCAGAAAACAACAGTATTACCCTCTTTCTCATCTTATTTTTGAACAATGGTGAACATAATCCTGTTTACATGTATACAAATTAAAAAATGGCTATAGCAGCAAAATGGTTAAACTTAGGAATGTAAGCCATAAACTGTAGATTATAGTAGTTTTTGGTTTCTGTGTTTTACATAGGATTGTTTAAGAAATTTTACCTGGTAAAAAACAATACCCCAACATATTTGGTTGTAAAACAGTCATTTCTGTATTTTTTATTTCTTTTACATTTCCTTCATTTCTAGCAAAGACAGAATGTTTTTACAATACAGTAAGTCCATAAACAGTTGTGGTAATTTGTGTGGTCATATTTCCCTTCTGTGCTGTGTTCATAATATTATAAATTATTGTAACAATCATGTATATATATATATAGTAAATATATATATATATATATATATATATATATATATATATATATAGTTTCTAACAGTGCACATCTGCTACAGTCAGCTGGCTGCCAGGTGTTAAGGTCTGAATTTCCGAGACTTGTTAAAGCTGTGGTTTGGTTACATGAGCATGGGTGATATGATGAACACTTTAAAGTGGAATTCAGTGCTGGGTTTTTCATTCTTTGTAGCAATCCTTGGCCTTAATTATTATTATTATTTGTAATAACCTGATTAGTTACAATAATAATAATAATAATATGAACTAATATTCTATTTACCCAATTGTCATTTACTTGGAAGGTCCAGTTGTACAAGAAAAAAATGTGTGGTCTGCTTCTATTGCACTAGGCAATATGAAAGGTTATGAGGTCTGTTAGGACTATTGTACATGAGTTAGTTAAAACTTTTTAAATGATTGGTGATCCAATAAAAAATGGATTGTCCAGGAATCAGATTTCACAGCACATGTTTTAGTTCCTGACCAAAGATTATACTGTTCCTATATATATGTATTCCATCTTGAGTCCAGCTTTATTGAAATTTTAAAAATATTAACGATACTTACTCATATTTTTGTCTCCTCTCTTAGTTTCTTTAGTTACTTAGCCATTTACTAGTGTTACAGCGGCGAAAATAAGCATTGAACTTGTCAGCGTTTTTCTTGGTAAATATATTTCCGATGGGGCTATTGACATGAAACTCATACCAGATGTCGGTAACAACCCAGGTAACCCACGCATACACAGACAAAATAATTAAGTCCATCAACTGAGTTATGTGAAATAAAGTGGAATGTCACAGAGAATAAGTATTGAACATGTACAGAAAAGGAGGTGCAAAAAGGCATGGAAAGCCAAGAAACCTGCTAAAATCTGTTAGTGTTTAGAAAGCAATCCTGCCTCCTGTCTGTCCAAATTATCAGCTGGTTTAGTCCTAATTAATGGCCTAACAAAGGTTTCTTATTACCAAGGTATCACGCAAGAAGCATCTAATCATGGGTTAAAGCGCTCTCTCAAACAAACATATTGTTACAAAACATACTGATGGTATTGGTTACAGACGTATTTCTAAGCTTCTGAATGTTTCAGTGAGCACCAATGGGGCCATTATCTAGAAGTGGAAAGAACTTCAGTTCTCCCTAAACTGGTCTTGCCCAGGTGCTCCCCACAAGATTTCTGACAGAGAAGTCAAAAGAATACAATAAATGATGCACTCCAGCATGGCCTCTATGCACCACGCAAGACTCCATTGTTGAAGAACAAGCATGTTGAAGCTCATTTGAAATTTGGTGCAAAACATCTCGACACACCAGTGAAACACAGGAACAATATTTTATGGTCAAATGAAACCAAAGTTGCACTATTTGGATGTCATTGCACACACCATGTTTGGAGGAGAAATGGCACTGCACATCACCTAAAACACACCATATCAATAGTGAAATTGGAAACATCTTGGTATGGGAGTGTTATTCAGCATATGGTACTGGCAGACTTTATATATTTGAAGGAATGATGAATGGAGAAATGTACAATTACCGCTACATTCTTGCTAAGAATCTGCTGCCATCTTACTAGGATGCTGAAGATGAAACAAGACTGGACATTTCAGCAAGACAATCCCAATCACACATCCAAGAACACTCTCAATTGGGTGCAGAGAAAGAAAAAAAAACTGCTAGAATGGCCCAATCAATCACTTGACTGGAATTCAAATGAAAATATATAGAAAGAACTGAAGATCAGTTTTCATAAAAAAGATCCCAGAAACTTCAAGATTTGAAGACAGTTTGTGGACCAAAAGTCACCGGAGCAATGCATGCGACTATTTTCCTTATACGGGAGGTGTCTTGAAGTCATCATTACCAAGAAAGGATTTTCTATTAAGTATTAAATAAGTTTCAGTAAGCGTGTTTAATACTTAATCCCCTTGCCTTTCCACTTTATTACACATAACTTAACTTATAGACTTATTTGTTTTGGTTTCTTTGTATGTGTGGATTATTTGGGTTGTTACTGGTGTGAATTTTTAACTAAAAGCCCAATTAGGAATATTTTTACTGAGATTAACTTTGATGTGTTCAATATTTATTTCTCCCGCTGTGTGTGCAATATATATCAGATGTTGCTGGTTTATGTTCTTTTATAGGGGAGGCTTTTGCAAAAAATGCCTGGAAAATGTTTGCTAAGTAGACCTTCTAGACTTAATTGTAACCACTAAGAAGATTTTGCATCAGCTTGGTGTTCAACAACAATTCGACCTGAACATCAGCCAACGTTCGCCAATCTGATTCGGCACAGGGCCGTTTGCTATACCTGTCATTGACAAGTATAGCACAGTATAGCATATTATCAGCTAATTTTTATTTGAATTATTTATAAACTGTATTTATAGCACCAACATATTATGCAGCGCTGTATAATAAATAGGGGGAGCAAATTACAGTCATATACACACAATAACAGAAGGAGGGGAGGACCCTGGCCGAAAGAGGTGGGGGAAATAGCACACAATTGAAGGCGAGGATATGGACTGGTGGGTGAGTGGTGATGGTTTAGGAGACAGAAAAAGATGAACAGGCAATGCATATGACAAAGCTATGAGTGAGGATTATTTAGGCTGATGGACTATGACAGGTGTCATAGTCTGCCTTAACATCAAAGGAATTTTAAATGTTTTCATTATTTTTATTATATTTTTTTTTAATAAAAACTTACCCTTGTAAGATTTAGCAATGTGTAATAGGACATCCCACATCTAGTCATTTCAGCCATGTAAAAAAAGATTTAAGGCAAACCTTGATGAGGTAGTCCTACTATATTTATCAATTATTCAGGCCGGAGGACTATGATTGGTATTTATTGTCCTAATTATAGTAATTTTAAATGTCCAATTAGGAATATGGTAATTATAGTCCTAATTTGCTGAGCCATTCTGTATGTAGTGTTCGCTGATTTTGCCTCTGTCATTGACATCAATGGGATTGAATATCTATAAATCAACTCAAACATTGGGGTCAATGCGAGGGAACTGTCAGTGCACCAAATAGACAATACTAATTCTGAACAGATTCATGGCAAATTCATGGCATTGACCCGAAGAATAGTTTCTAAAAAAAACTATAATTCCTAAAATGAATAGGCTTGATTTTAACACATTGCGAACAGAAAATCTCTGTCATTATGTCACATACTAAAATATTCCACACCCCATGCCATGCACCCATGCTTAACATAACCTCCATTACACAGGGCACAGGAATCTGAGACTTGTGAACAAAAAGGTTTAAAAATTACCCTAAAGTTGTTTTTATAAGCATTATTTTTAATATTTTTTTTTAACCTGTAGCTAAAATACTAACCAAATCGTGAAAGAAAGAGTGATGTCAGAAAAAGGCGAAGTGGTCCGTCAAGTCTGGAGTTTTTTGGAGTTAAGTACTAGAAGTTAAATAGGACTAAATAATGTCAGTGGTTAAAAGTGTCAGTGGTTATTTGTTATTTTACTTTTTTTGTGCAAAGGGGCAAAGATTTTTTTTTAATGGACATGATTTGTAGATCAAAGAAAACTTTTTTGATCTGTACATTAAAGATCTATCTTGTTTAAAAAAAGTTTCAATATTATTGACATGATAGGGGTGGCCTAATAAAAGTATTGAGGCTATTTACTTACCAAGGTGAATTATCAACTTTAAATGGATAATTCACTTAAGCTTATTGAATGCATTGAAAGTTAAATTTGCAAAGAATACCCAACCATGTGCAAAAAAAAACAGAATTTTTCCATGCAAATAAATGGATGAATAAAGTCAGCAAAGTTTCAACATTGAGCAGCTTAATTACTCTAGTAAGTCAACCCCCATATATTTCTAAGCAAACCCTGGAAATAGAGTTTTTTCAGGCATTGTTCTTCCAGGGCCACTGTTAGCCCATGTATAAACAATTCTGTGGTTTTTATGTATATGCATGACAATGGTTCATGTATTAATGGCCTGCTTCTTTTATAAAGGCTCTGCTGTCAGTGCCTCTGTATATACATAAAAAATGTGGCGGGCTTGTTATGGAAAAGCACTGTCAGAGCTCCTGCAACACATACCAGGTCCCAGCTGTCAAAATTACAGCTCATGTCCACAATTTCAGCTTGTCTCCCAATCCAAATGATTTCCAGTGATATAGTCTTATTTTCCTCATGACAAATGTAGCAAAACTGTCAGGACAGTAAAAAACATTAGAAACATTCTGTAGGTATATAAATATACCTATTGACCTGCTAGAAACGTACAGCATATTTGTCCGTTTGTATGCAACATAGGAACTAATAGTTATCTATAGATAACACAGGTAGAGTGTAGTGAATATAAGTGTATTACAAAATACAAAATTATTTCAATTCAACAGACCAAGCTGGAGCAATTGAGAGAGAAGTTCATTGTTGGGGTTTACACTCTGCAGAATTACATATTCAGGTCTGATTTGCTTAAACCATAGTAAAACAGAATATATTGTGTAGAGAGTAGGGACCTATTATAAAGTGTTTTGTCTGGTGACTTATGACTTCATATACAGCACATTGCATGATCTTAGGTCCTGAATAGAATTCACTTACCTTTTATATTTTTGATTGTCCATTTAGGTTTGTGTTGACCTCATTCTTAGTTTTTGAGCCAGCATGGAGTTGTATAGGACAGGTAATATGATCTGTTTTACCTACTAGATTTGCTGCACTGTTAACATTTTTATATATTTCTAATGCCTCTCCACAAAAGAGAAATGTACTGCACCATCACCTTAGATGATATCACGCTAAATACAAGAGTGTGAATGATAGCATAATACATCTTCTTAGGAATCACTTCTAAAGCACACATAATTAAGTTATTTATACATGTACACAATTGCCAATATACATATATTATGTATAATAAGGAATTTAGGATTTACTTTGACAGTTAAAGTATTTTATGGTGGAAAATCAAAGTATCTCCTAGGAACGGATCAGTAAAATGTTATAGCTATACAAATCAAGATATTTCTTGCAACCATAGGGTGTTCCAACTACTTCTCCACAACATTATATCTAAAAGAATATAATTATAAGGTAAGCAACACATTCCACCACCGATTTGTCAGTGATGATACCACTGCACAGTACAGGCTGAAAGGTTCACATGAAATATTTTTAGGCATAAGCATAAATTCTTCTGTGCTTGATTCATTCTTCTGTGCTTGAAAAAGTATTCTCTGATTTGAATGGTAGTTCAGTTTTCTTTAATATACTCTAGAGACAACAGACTGAAATTGTAAATAGCATATTTTGCTACAAAGAAACACATATAGTGTAATATATAAATAACTGGTGCCTTTTTTAATAAAATGTCCTTCATTTGAAATTCATTTACCCAGATATAAAAAACACACAGAAAAGTGATTGTGTGGGCATAGCGTAAGGCA
Source organism: Pyxicephalus adspersus (assembly GCF_032062135.1). Classification (NCBI taxonomy): domain Eukaryota; kingdom Metazoa; phylum Chordata; class Amphibia; order Anura; family Pyxicephalidae; genus Pyxicephalus; species Pyxicephalus adspersus. The sequence continues at coordinate 91,377,342 of NC_092859.1, forward strand.
GCTGAAAGATAAACTTCAAGACATCAGCTAAACACATAGATGGTAGTTGTCTTACCTGCCAAAAGACTTGTTTCTGGCCATCCAGTCCACTACACAACCCTGCCTGGCAGCACAACCACCTTAGTAGTTGGATTTTCTCCGCTGTAGTTCACCAACATAGCTAAGTCATCTCTGCACCCAGCCTAGGACTGGACAGTGAAGAAGAAGCACAGGTGATGAGGTCATCTTTCTGCTCCCATCACTTGCTAGCATGTGTCTTTTTATGTGGGACTCCTGATTTTCAAAAAGTACTATCCTTCTATCTCCCAGTCTGAGTATTGCTATACAGGGGATTACAAAAACTGGTATCCAATTTACAAATGTATACAAAGCGACATTTTAAATGCTTGTATTACTTGTATGTCCTGTATTTCAGTGACATTTATTTTTTTTACCACACCATAATATAATCTTCTTTTCATATGAACAAAATGTCATATAAAAATTTATGTTAGTACATCATGAGAAATAATCCATATTTTGCATTAGATAGTTAGTCCTGCCATGAACTGGCAAATTGGATTTTGGTACTATATATCTTTTTTAATTTGGTGAAATAAAATAAAAAAATATTTTTTCAGATAGATATTTTCCACCTCGATATTGTGACATTATATAATGGTAAATTATTATTAATTAAAAAATACCAGTTTCTGCCATTTTCTACTATAATGCCTTGGCTTAGACGGGATTTGTATATTGTATACAGGAATGGGACAAATAGTAAAATGAGTCTTTACTAAAATGTAATATTTAGTAGTATGAGCGATCACATTATTCTTTCTAAATACCAAGCATTACATATTATTCTTTCAGGTTTCAATAATATTTAGTAATATTAGGAATCATACTATTTTTTTTCTCAATAATCTAAATGGTTCAATAGTTTGTTTTCAGTAGATAAAGCAATGTAAATGAATGTGTGTGTAGTTTGTTATATAAGACTTTTTGTTATGATTTAGATTACATCAAAGACTAGATTACATTTTAGGCTTTGTTTAGACTGGTGGTGCAGTTGTGGTACACTTACCATTCACTGCTCTATCAAATCTGCAAACTCTGGTTCTTAAAGAATGAATGCTGGGGTGTAAGTGACTGAGCAGCTGGAAAGAATAAAAATTAGGCACTGCCTTGGATATGCTCAGGGACCCCTAAAACCCAAGGTGTTTCAAAATGCAAATACCCAGTAATAAATAACCAGAGTCTGTCCCACCTTTCACTCCTCTCTTGCTTGTTGCATATGAGAACACCCTAGGCTTCAGGAGTACCAGGATTTTTTGAAAAGATAATTAGTTTGGATTGAACAATGTTTTCTAATTTTACAAAATTCATTTTTGCACCAGTAAGACAGTTCTTATAAATGACCTTCTACTATAGAATACACATTCATTAGTAAAGCTGGGCGACCCAGCAAACCTGGAATGGATCTGGTCTAGGATCAGCAATAGCAAATGACTTTTAAGAAATCCATTCCAGGTTTGCTGGACCACCCAGATTCACTAATGAAAGTGTATCTTCTCCCGCCTTGGAGAGCTTTAATAAATCAGGCACCATGTGCTTTAGTGGTTTACCTGGTGCATATCCCCCAATATAGCCTGGTGCGACTAACCCCGTGATAGCACAATGCAAATGCAGTCTCATACAAGCCCTGCTTTTCCGCTTTCTAGAAAGGTTTATAGACACCATTGTTCAAAGTCAAAAATCATGAGTGTTGCTCATGCCTCTCAAAAACTGAATTTATTTTACATTTAAGAATTTTCTAAAACCTAACTGCAATAAAAGGGTGTTTTATTCTTCTTCAAGATCACCTTTATTATAAATAGCAGATAAAAGAATGAATTAATGTCATCCCAGTTTTGACATTGTAAAGGAAACCTGTCTTTGCAGTAACTTTGTGTCTTAGATATACTTTACTTGCCATGGACAATTATCAATATTTGATCTTTCCAAGCTAAAGTGAGTACATTTGCAGGAGGAAATATTCTAAGCAGGACTTTAAAATATTTTTCTGTTAATCTCTGTAAGTATGTTGAATACCAGATTCCTGGTTGGCGGTATCTGACTTTGAGTACTGGAGGACTTCTGTAAAGAGAAAACTCAAATTGTCTGAGTCACAAAAAGAAGTGGACATTAATGTTCAGAGAGCTTTAAATAGTATAAAGTTACTGTACTGAAAGTTGTCAGTGTTCAATAATACCTCAGGGTGTTCCGCACATCTGTAGATCAAAGGATTGAAAATTATAGGTTATACCTTAGTATTAGGGTTGCAGTTATCAAACACATCTGGCTATGTTCTGTGGCACTAAGACACTGATACCTAGCTTGCCATATGTTACAACAGACATATGTTTGAAATATGTAATATCTAAATTTTGCAAAAGCTATCTTAATCTAAAATATGCTGTTTTAGCAGAATCATTAGGCAGATCTGTATTTTGTCCTAGCAGAGTGCTCAGCTAGGGTTTTATTTTTCAGGTTTTCATAGATAATTAACAAAGAAAATTGGAAACAAGTTTCAGACGGTTGGGGCAAGTTTGGGGTCAAGCAATCACTGAAGGTTTCGGTCACTCACACCCCAACGTTGGCTATTAAAGAACCAGCATCTGCACATTTCACAGCTAGCAGCAGTGAACAGTACTAATACCATTCACTGCTGCTCTATTCATTCTCTATGTAGCTGCCGCCAGGAGAAAATACAGGTCGCGTCTCTACAGAGTCAGCAGTTCTTTGGTATGAACAGCCTTAGAACCACAAAATGTAAAACATTAAAACTTAACCATACACTTTTTACAAAATACCAAAAATAGACCCAAATTATCTATGTTAATAAAAAGACATTGGGCTTGATTTTTTAAAGCTCTCCAATGCTGGAAAAGATACATTTTCATGAGTGAACTTGGGTGATTCATCAAGCCTGAATTTGATTTCTTAAAGTCATTTGTTTTTAATACTGGATCAGATTATTTCCAGGTTTTTTGGATCACCCAGCTTCACTGATAAAAAAGGTATCCTTTCCAGCCTTGGGGAGTTTTTAGAAATCAGGCCTAATATATAGAAAATATATACAAAAATACAAAAATACATATTACATGCATATACAAAATGATGTTCTTACATAGAAGTAATTATGTTCTAATTACATACAGTAATAAATAATAAGTGCACAATTATATTTGTGTTGCAATCATGCAGTGCTGTCTAACATCTGCTCAATCTTTTTACTAAAATAATAAATATTGTAAAAGAGGTAATATTCTTTCAGAAATATTTTTTGGCTCTCCAGGATTTTTGCAGACTATATGGTAGTTCATTAAGTGAGAGTTCTGCTTGTTTAAAAGCATCAGATGTTCAAATCGTGCAACCACCACTGTAGCAAGAGTTCAGCCAATAATATAAGATTACATTCTATATATCCATTGTGGGGTAAAATAAAATAAGGTTGGAAATATTCAGCAACTGTTTATGATGTCATTTGGAGTATAAAACATCATTCAAGTAGTACATTTGTATTGACACAAAAAACAGCACCGTAATAAACCAGGCAAGATAGTATTGTTTATCCAATATAGGACAATATTCTTCATTGGTTTAGATATATTTTACATACAGATATAGTCTTTCACACATATCCAGGAACAAGTTTAACATCAGTTAAACCTACATTTATAAATAATTAAAGATGCCTCAAAAATTGTGTAAAATAGTTCTACCAGTTCAATAAGGAAAATTTAAAGTCTCTACCACAAGTCAAGAGAATTTGGTGATCATAGTGTCTTAATGAAGAATTTACATGGGTATAGTCAGGACAGGTTACTGTAATGGCGTCATCAGTGGGGAAATAATCTTAGATAATATTAGGTTGCTGTGTGGAGAATAATATAGTCTACATATCCTGAACGTACACCAAATTCTTCTCTGAAAAATTATTTTATCTTTTTGAGGATTTATCCTTTAAGCAATATAAGGACTAAAAGATGACAATTACATTCACTTTTGGGAAATCTTCATAGCAGCACACATACAAAAAAAAAAACCTAAAAAGGGGTATAATCCTTCAGTATTTTATCTTAAACAAAATAAATTTTGCATACATTGGCATACATACAAGAAGACAAATTTGACTAATAACTTTGACTTCCATTTGGATACATGCTGTTACATGCCTGCATATGTTAACTCAAGTTCCTAATTTATGTAGCCTGGCTGCATATGGTGTCATCCTGTGGGATGTACTGATTACTGAATTTTAACATTTGTTTATTAAAAATAATTATTTACAAGAAACAATTTATTTAGCCATTTGATTGCTCAGAGAAGAGTCTGCTTCCTTTTACTTCCCACCCTATTATGTTTTTGTAAACTTAATTCCACCATCCTGGAAGCTTGCTAAGTGGTTAAGGGTCTAAAAGCAGTCTTTTCTAAAACATTCTCCCGTACTGCGTCATGGAGAAGTATTCACAAAACTTGTTCTGCTGGTACATACTGTGTATAGTAGCAATCAAGTGGATATGAGAAATTATGGAAAACCTCAATGCTTAAGGGCTACTTTTACTAACAGCTGTATGTGATGGTAATATGCAGACCACACTTGACTTAGCATTATCACACTGAAAATCCTGGGATACTAATGCAACTAACATCTCTTACTGTTAATAGTTTTTACTGTAAAATACTGCAACTCTTTAACACTATATCCACTGCAGCCCTTAGCATGTGCTTGCCCCCATTACTTGCATGCATTAAGCCTTTGTACTTGTAAATCTGTGTTTTCCACTTTGCAGGTATAAATGAATAAATTGAATCCTTGGAATGTGTAAACACAGATGCATACACATATAGGCATTTTCTGGAACCTTATAGTGAGCTGTGTACTAATACTATGTTGAAATGCGTAAAATGCTATACTAATAGTATATATGATGATATAGTACAATATATACAACATTCCAAAAGAAACCAGAATATCGAAATATTATACAATAAAGTAAAATTGGATAACTAAACTACTAGTAAACAAAAGTGAAATAAAAATGCATTAAACAAATCACCTAGTGCTGCTTACCTGTAATCACATAAAGGTCAGATAAAAGCACAATATTACCATTATGTGTTGCCTTCAGCTTGTGAAGCAGAGATGTGCAATGCATGAGGGAGGTTCTGCATGTGAAGATTTTACTGCTAAGGAGTGCAGCTTCTTGGCAGATGGAAATCTCAGTGGGAGGAGAAGGGGGCCCACACTATGTGAGTGTATATCTTCCAAATTCATCTTGAGAAAAGTGCCTAAATGTCTGTTTGCTGATGTCAGCAAGACTGAGAGCATTTTTAAAGATATATAAAGTTCATGTGTCTTTTCTTTTTTGTGATCTTTCAAAGTGTCTGAAGAATGATAGCTTACAGCTGTGATAATGATTCCCATGTTTGGTGTCTGTTTTACAGAATTTTTACGGGAATGTTTGAAGACAGGAAAGACTGAACAAGATTAGACCCTTTAATATTACATGCATGTTATTTAATAAAGAGTTCTTTTTCCTAAAGTTCAACTCTAAGAACTATAATTTTTATTGTTTTTGAGTGCTTAATATGTGTTTACTCTTTTGGGTATTACCTTTGCACCTATAAAAAGAAGACTCATTCTAGTTCCCTGAGAATAAATAAATGCCACTGTACTAATGCCCCTGACCTTTAGTTGCAATGTCATCACAACCCGTACTCGGTGTATAGCAAAGTGGTGTCATAGTATGCTGACAAGGGAAAGAAATGTTTGTAGAAAACACACAGTCAATAACTAAACAGGAGGGGTAAACACAAGGTAAGCATGCAAAACCCATAAAAAAATTGTGCCCAGGTTTGAGTTTCAAGTATGTATTCCCAAGTGTGGCAATCCATTGCAAAGAACCATAACTAACTATGTTAAAATCTACACATACAGCTATTACAAAAAGCATTTTGTGCATACATTACATGGTTTGTAAGAGTTAATAAAGTTAAAGAGGACCTAAACTGACAGATGTATGTAAAATAAAATGACAGCTTTCCATTAGTCACTTTGTTAAAGACATCTACTGCACTTGTCCTGCAAAATCAACACTGAAACTATTCCTTTAGGGCAAGGGTCGGCAAATTTTATTAGCCACTAGGCCATTTATGGGGTGGGTGGGAGCACACTAGGCCGACCCACCCTAATGGCCCTGCCCACCACCAGGAATGCCCCCTGAAGGTAAATCCCTCTCCTCCGTATGCATTGCGGAGGAGAGGGATTTACCTTCAGGGAGCTTTCCCTATTCACTGCAGTGGCGGAAATATCAACGCCGGCCACGGAAAATAGGGGAGCAACTGCAAGGGGGCGGCCCCGGTGCTCCAGTGGCTCCGATAGTTCCTAATGCCCCTTAGCCAATCTGCTGGCGACCCACGGCTCCGGACTGGCCAGGGGGCGTTAAGCCGGAACAAACTACTGGCTAGGCTGTATCTGGCCTAAAGGTCGGAGTTTGCCGACCCCTGTCGGCATTTTTTTGTCCCTGTCGGGATTTTTTTGTATTGGAATTGATTTTAAGACTAGTGCAATTAGTGAATCAACTTTCATCCATCCTAAATGTGTCCTGTGTGAGGGGTTTGTAATGTCCTTTTGCCAAATTGTGCCCTCTTGGTAAATTTGTTTCATTCTGCAATCCAAAGACATATTAAGAGGTTAATTGGCTTTATTCCATAATGACCACTGTGTAGTTGTGCATATATGGTTGTGGTTGGGAGACTGTATTGTAAACTCTGTCTGGGCATTTATTGAAAATTAATGTTGTACAATAAACATTGTATATGTTATCAACTATGTATCAAAGAATACCATAATATAATAAAAAATAAAAAAAAAACCCTAGACTAAACTGCATCATAAACTTTTCTGGATACATTGCTGGATATATAGATCCTTGTATGCCCCTCAGACTAGTTGGTTTTCATTTAGGCTACAGGCTGATAGCATTAAAAGTTGGTTTACAGATATATTTTCCTCTCATTTCAGTGTTCTGTTACTTGTGGAAAAGGGGTGAAACATAGAGATGTTCAATGTATGCTTTCTGACCAGCCTGTGGAGGACTTCCATTGTAAACATATCAGAAAGCCTCGTGTACAGAAGTTATGCAGGATGGGCAGATGTCCTTCGTGGAAAACTGGGAAGTGGGAAGAGGTAGGAAATATACTGATCATTATATTTACTCTTTACACAAGAAAGAGGTTTGGGGTAGATGGTAGAGAATGAAAACATTTGGAATCTTGATGGTGATGTATCTGGGTTTGAATTCCAAGGCCAGCATACATACCACAAACCCTACTAAAGAGCTACTCTCTCCATGTGGCACTTATATGTCTTGCCAAAACAGTTTAGTTTTGGGTACAAGGGTGAAGGGTTAGAATCTTCAAAATATTTTTTATTGTTGTCTGTGCCTTCACTGAAAAGTCTAATATGTCCTGGTGACCACTATCAGCAGCGCAGAAATTTAGGGCAAAATCTAAATTTTACATCTGTCACTATACCAGATGGTGATGTGAAATCTTCCAGTGAGGACACCACATCTAGGAAAAAATATCCATTTAGTGAATTTATCTAACTTTGGAGAGATTTACGCATATCACCTGTTATATCTCTACTACTGGAAATGATAAAAAATATCCTCAATAGTAAACAACAAAAAATAAACTGACAGGGATTTTAACCATACCAAAATCTGTCTAGAGATGTATTCAAAAGAAAAATAAGATAAGACTGAAGAAGCTTTTGGTTAACAAAAACTAGACTTACTGAAATATAGTGGACCTGATATATTAGTTTGCTTCAACAATAAATAGAAATAGAAGTGAGAAGCTGGTCCACAGTGCTTATTTCATATTACAGGACCACCCCTGGTCTTTGTACTTTTATGTTAAAAATATTAAATAATAAATACATAGTACAGTTGTTCCTTATGTTTTCTCTCATCAAAAAAGGATTCTTTATGTTCATTTATGATATGTATATATTTTAGATATGGTAGTTTACGTCTCGCAGACTATACATTCAGCTAGTACAACTGTTCCTTCAAACTTCTGCTGGCTATAGAATAGGGTAGTGCAACTGAACTGCTGTAAATATAGGGAACTATAACTAACATTGTTTTTATTACTTTTTTGACAAAAGAAGAAGCTAGTAGTAAACAAGGTGGGCAATTCTGTTGCATTAAACTTGGAACTAGAAAGCTGGGTAGGATAAAATCTGCTAATCTGCTACGCGTTGTTTATATGAATATTTCTTTCTTTGCTTTTGTTAGTGTTCTGTGACCTGTGGAGTAGGAATCCAGCACAGACATGTGTATTGTAGGATAAAGGGACAAGGACGAATTGAGGATACACATTGTAATCACACTGCTCGTCCAGACAGCCAACAATCCTGTATATTACCAGACTGTATCCAGTATTATTGGGTTGCAGATGATTGGCCTGGTGTAAGTGCATTTATTATGTCTTGACAACCTGTATTTTCTGTTTTTACCACCTTCCTGAAAATGTTTAAGTGATCTCATAAATCTTTTGAAAATGTACCCACACTATCTCATTAAAAAAATACATGTAATGTTTTTTAAGACTGCATAATTGCATGTATTAATGTTTTTTAATCTGGCTAGAGTTCAACTTCTGACAACTAATGCAGTTTTGGTCTTGAGGAAAGCCAATCCAACTCTAGTTTGGAGCAATTCCCTATATAATCACATTACTATATTATCTTTTAGTAATAACACCTTTGGGTATTATTATCCATAGGAATATTATATAATATTTTTTAAATTTAATTTTGTTTTATAGTAGAAAAATTGTGTACACGATTAGCCATAATTTATTTCAGAAATTTGGAATTTAGGTGATAAATTTTATTATCTAACTTTATTTTCTGAAGATTTGATCTACTGTCGCTTAGGTCCCATCTTCAGACATTAAACAATTCATAATTAAACAAATGCAAATGGAAGAAATCAAAGTGCCAGAGCTTTCCATCATTATAACTTATGTTAGTCTATAAAGGGTATCACCTACAGGTACTTTGAATTTACCATTGCTTAACAACTCTTCCTGTAATTAAATCTTTCCTAAGCTGATCATAAGATCTTTGTTACATACACAATTACAACACGACTAGTGCACTGCAATATTGTACTAAGTGTGTTAAGTGTAAGCTATATTGACTTGGCTACCACCTGTATAGGATAATGGTCTTCTAATGTGAATTAAACTTTTTGTAAACCATTAAATTCAAGTCACCAGTAACCAGGGGTGCAGTGGGGCGGGCACGGGTGGGAATGCCGTGCTCTCACTTTTTGGGTAATGGGCAGTCATGCCCACTGCCGGTGCCCTTCGCTTACTCCATGCAGGGAGGAGGATTCCATTACAGCGCGGGACCCAATTGAGGAAAGCTCTAGGAGGATTGAGGGATCTGCAGAAGGTAAGTGTGATTTTTTTATTTTAAATTTAGTTCTGCATTATATTGAACTTTATTGCTTCCTACATTGACAGGCAGAATCCCACTTAGGATGCACCTGCTCTGTAGTACTTACCCTAATGAAGCTAGGATCAGTTTTAGACTTGTCTGCATCAATGACTGGCAGCACTGCCTCTGTATTTTTGGTAACGGATCAGGGACATTCAGGTAAATTTGGTCAATAAATGTTTTGCAACATTTAAAAGTAGCTGTAATATTTATTGTGTAAACTGGACTATTAATTATGCTTATTATTATATAATTTGAATTAGTGTGCTGCAGACTGTACACAGGAGGAGTCCAGAAGGAAGATAAAATGTATGGATAGCAAAGTCAGATCAGTGAATGAATCATATTGTGACCCTGCAGCTAAACCACCTGCCACTCGGAAATGCGCCAATCCTGCATGCAAGTATATTCTTGTCACTAAAGATGTTTCCCAGGTATGTTCATGTGATATTGGAGTAAAAATGATACTCATAACTTTAGCATGTTTTATGGTTAGCTGTCTTGCACTACGAGTTGGTTAGCTGTCTTGTGTCAAAAGATATACAAAAATACAGAGGACCTTGTTTATTAGAATAAAAATATTAAAACATTAGGCCAAATTTGAAAGACATCTGGTATTTTTCAGGGCCTGTGTGAAAAGTGTGTATGAACCAAAAAGGGGTGTTTTATTAAAAGAGTGAATCTGACCTGCACTAAACATTCAATGGTGGAGAATCAACCACTGCCTTTAAAAAACATTAACTTGGAAGATTCATTAGGAAATGTTGACTGAATGTCAGATTCACTACACTATAAAATATTCTAAAATAAATTTGCAGCAAACAATAACTTACAGTGAATCTGTTTCTATATTTCAGTGTTCCAGAAATTGCTGGTTTGGTTACAAACAAAAACTGACTTATTGTACAGGAATACAGTCAAGGCTAAACCAGTATGTGAATGGTTTACGAATTGCCAGTTATAAAAGCTGTCCTCTAAGGCAACATTTACTTGAGCACAAATGCAGTGGAAAGAGCTGTGTCCAAACCGTGTTTTGGAAAGTTGGAAAGTGGAGCAAGGTGCGCTATATCAAAAACTCTAAATCTTTCAGACATGTGTGCACGTCTTAACACAATCTTAACCTGTGTCACATGAAGAATCTCTGAGGGAGAGAGCAATAACAATAAACGGTAACATAATACTTTAGCAGTTCCTATATTGTGAAGCAATGTTTATTAGATTTAAATGTCTCTTGAGATTTTATTTTATTATATATGTTCTAGCTGATTATTTTTGATATTGGTAGTGAACTGTGTTGATAATCTGTAAACATTTGCTTTTTCACTCTGAACAGTGTTCATCTACATGTGGTATTGGGATTATTGAAAGAAAAGTGCTATGCGTAACAGAGAATAACCACTCCAGTAACCTGTGCCCATTATATGTCAAACCAAGGCCTAGGAAGTCATGTTTCTCAAACCACTGTATGTATTCTGATTTATTTACATAACTAGTTACTGATTGTCTTAAAATAATAAAAAGAATCATCATTATTTCCATCCTGAGCAAACGTTAAGCTAATATGCAATGATTTATGTGTATTTATGTGTATTTAAGACATAAGGCCTGATTTAATAAAGCTCTCCAATACTGGAGAACCTAGACTATCATGGGAGAAACTGGTTGATCCAGCAGATGCACACAGATTGATTTATTTTACCCCTTAGCATGGATTTTTTTTGTTCTTTCTAGGTGAATACAAGAGCTGTAAAGAAATTCGTCTTCTTAAGAACACCCACATAGATGGTGAATATACATTGACAATAAGCAACAGGAAAGTTAAGGTAAAAAATCTAAGGAAATAATAATAATGGATATTAAGGGAGATAAAATGGTATTTCAAGGTTAAAATTTTACATTGCACACATTTTTTAGGTTTTTCAGTGCCAGGTCAAGAGGATTATTACAGGATTATGCAAATTTGGATTACATAATTTAACTGTGGAAACTGTCCTCATAAAAGGCAAAGGTTTAGTCACCAGTATTGTCCGGGGTATTGCCCTGCAGTTGATAATTTTCCTGTTACGGACCGACATTGTCTTGTTCTGTTACTTTATGTAGAGGCAAGTTTTTGTTTCTCCAGGGAAAGTCAGCAAAGGACATTCACACTGAGATGTCACAAACACTGGGGGAGAAGCGTCCTTCCTTTCCCTGAAGAAACAAAAACTTCATGACGGCCCGTAACTCCATTGACATGAAACTTGCTTTCATCTGGAAGGGGGCAAAGCTAGGAACTTCTCAGCACCCCTCCCCCCACCGTATATAGAGATGCAAAGCCCATACCAAGACAAATTATTGTGTTTTTTTTATGTGTTTACGCACAACAGCTAACCCCAACAGAAATTTCTTCTTTTTAAACACTTTAAACACTTCTTCTAAACACTACTTGTGTCATAGACAAACTAGATGGTGGACCCCCTGTGCTATCTGCACATTTAGAGAAGACCAAATTGAAGAGTCTAAGTACACACCAGCAGCTTTTCACCAAAGAACCCCACAAGGCTTTTCTGATAGGTGTGCCAGGTTGGGGCACTTTGACTCCCCTGTGCATATGGCACCTAAACAGCAATAGAACATAGCCAGAGCATGGTACAAAGTCACAATTTTAGAAACCAGGACAGGCCAAAGGTCAGAGGAGCAGCAAACAAATGTAGTCAAAGTACAAGCCACATTTGGAAATTAGTGACAGAATTGCAATAGAACAGGAATTATCGTGGACTGGAGCCTTGAGCTAGGAAATAACCTATTTCCCAGGCCACAGGTATTTGTCTTTATACATCAATCAACAACCTGGCTAGGGAATAGCAATGTAGCTGCTATATCAACAAGCAGATGATCAGGGGGGATCAGGGGACACCTATACCTCCCAGTTCTAAAACAACAGAGGCATCAGCAGAGGAATTTGCCCCCCATGTTTAATGCAGTGTTTCTGATTTTACATTTATTATTAATGCACAAATGTTTTTTGATTGGACATTTTGATAGCACAGCCTAAACCTCCAAAGAACCATCTTTTATCTCCAAGTCAATGCTTTTCCATCAGAAAGCTACAAAAAATGATCAAGGTTGATGGTTTCAGTATTTTCTGTGCTAGAAAATATTTAATTGTTATTCAGATATGCACTTTTCCCTCCACAAATCCAGATGTGTGCCAAATGGTGGTTAAGGTCATAAAAAAGTGACTCTTGCTCACAATTGTAAAAATGAGTAAAAATTATCTGACTGCAAATGATCATTCAGTACATAAACATATGTATGTATATATATATATATATATATATATATATATATATATCGCTACTTCATAACTTTATGCAATTTTCATTTCTTGCAGATATTTTGTGCAGGTATGGAGACAGACAGCCCCAAAGAATATTTAACACTAGTTAAAGGTGATGCTGACAATTTTTCAGAGGTGTTTGGATACAGGTATTTTGAAACCTAATGCAAAATTGCATCACAAACAAACATTGTCCACAATGTTACATTTAATAATTTTTTCAAAAAAACATGTTAAAGCAGAAAACAGAAACTTATATTTTTTTTTCAAATAATTTTTAAACAATTTAATCTCAATCTAAGTCTACTGTATTACTAGGAATGTGCTAAAACCAATATCAAACCGATACATGTTGTCAGTGACTGAAGATTTTATCAATGCTTATCTAAATGCTCAGAATAATTTTGCATAAATCTTGTGACTCGGTTTTATCGGTATGCTACATTTTGTAAATTCTAACAGTTATGTCTTTGCAGGTTAAAAAATCCATATGAGTGTCCTTTTAATGGGAGCAGAAAACAAGACTGTGTGTGTAAAAATGATTACCTTGCTGCTGGTCTTACTGTCTTCACCAAAATAAGACTGGATATCATCTCAATGCAAATCAAAAGTGAGTTTACAAAAATAAAATTAGCATCTTAAACTGAAACTTTCCTAAAAGCAGTATTAGGCTGCTATACCAAAGCTTCTAAAATTGAAGAGGCAACAGGTGATATTTCTTCTTCCAAAAAAAAAAAACTTACCTGTCTGATTGCAGTTTTTTTTAAATTACTCTCACCTGTCCTAACTCTGTTGTGGGCACTGCCATCTTCATCTGGTCTATTCCTAGGTTCCAGATCTTCAACCATCTTGATTGGCCGTACCAGAATAATGTGAATGAGAGTTCATTTATTTCCAGCAGCCCCAGACAATTGCCAGGATACCCACCACAGTACACTGAGATGTGTATGCGCATTTCTTGCCAGCACACATTTTTTTTTATTGTAGAACTGTAGTTCTGCTTTTGTCACACTGACTGTTATATGATATATACATATACTTATGAAAGATAATGGAGTAAAAACAATACTTTGCCATCAAGACCAGAGATTAATGAAAATTAAATAAATACAAATGTAATGTGGGTATTTGCTTTTCTAAATAGGTTTTTGCTTTGCATTTATAGCTACAGATCTTCTGTTTGCTCGAACAATCCTAGGTAGAGCTGTTCCATATGCTACAGCTGGTGACTGCTATAGTGCTGCCAAGTGTCCACAGGTATGTCTGTTTTTATCATCTTCACATTATTTTATGAAAGACAAGATGACATAACACTGAATAAAATGTCATCAATAGTATTCCCATTCATACAGTTATTTTATACATACAAGCGAAATAAATTGTCTTTAAAGCGGATCTAAACTCAACATTTTTACTTTACTTAAAAGGTGGACAACCCTTATATGTAAAGGAAAAATTTTATCTCCAACACCACCCTGCAGCGATCAAGACTGAATGGGAGCACAGAGCCTCGTGGAATACTTATGTCACGCATCACGGGAGGCTCTGGGTGCTCTTCTTGCTCATGCCCTAATCTCAGACATTCGCAGAAGGGGCATTTTTTCTATTAAGGGAAAGAGATAGTGATCTCACACAAGTGCAGTGCAGATTGGGTGATGTGTCAAGAAGACAAGAAGAAGACTGAAAATGGCGGCACCTGGTGCTTCCTTAGCGCCGGGGACAAAGAGGAATTCCAGGACTACGTGGGACTGGATCGAGGGAAGGACATGCACCATCGAGGGATCTGCAGCATTAAAGGCAAGTGTAATTTTTTTGTTTTCAGCTTCGTTCCACTTTAAAGCTTAGTAAGAAGTGGACTGTTTTTTTAAAATGCCTATAAATGCCCATACCACTTTTAAATGCCTTTATGGGAGTTTACACAAGTGTTTAAAAGCATTTTAAAGCAAGCATAAAATTACTTAGAAAAATCCATAAAGCTTTTATGGGGGTTTGTAAGAGTTTTTAGGCATTTTTAGCAGACGTTTAAAACTCCTATAACAACCTGTAAACTCCAATTCCATTTGTTTTCAGTGATAGCATTTAAAAACTCTTGCGCTTGCCCCCATTAATTGCAATGAAAGTTTATCACTGTTTATAGGCATTTACAAGCAGTTAAAAAGTTAAAATGCAAGAAACTTTTTCACGCTCAAGAACGTTTTGCTCACAAACACCCTAGTGTAGACTAGCCCATTGGAATGCTTAGGAATTTCAAACATGGGCGTTTAAACATTGGGAAAGCAGTCTGTGTAGACTGAACCTAAATAATGACACCAGAACTGTTGATCCCTTTGAGGGATAACCCCTTCAATTTTTGTTGCAAACATTAATGAAACAGAGATTCTATTTTTTGCCAAATCTACCCAAAACTAGAAAATAAAAACAAAGAAATTGCAGATCTGGATATCTTCTTTTTTCAGAGAATCCTGATGTTGGTTTCTCAGACTAATTTGAGATGGGGATGATAGTTTGAGTCTTTATATTTAAAGACAGGCCAGCAGTGACAGGTTATTGCTGGTCCCCTTGTTCCCTGATTTTCTTTAAAGTTCTATTATTTTTCAGTGTTTTAATCACTTTTATGAACTTCAGATGTACTCCATACTGTTCAACTGCCAATGTGTAGGCTACAGACCATAATAATTTGTCAGTATGTCTAATAAAGTTTACATGATTATTTCCCATAAATCTATCCTCCCTTCTTCTCATTTTGATTTTTAGTGTTTTGATTACTGCTCTGAACTCCAAATGTGGGAAAGCTGCATAAAGTTTTTTAATGCTTTAGTCATAGGGGTTGTCATTAAAAACATTTCTTCAACCAAAAACATTTCTTGAAGTCAACCATGACATCCAAAAGCACTGAATTTAGTAGGGGTATGGTAATGTTTTCATTGTAATTGTTTTCAGGAATCTGAAAACAATGTCAATATATTCTGAGACATCATGAACAGATCCTTCAGCTATGCAGTGTTCTGCAGCAATATAATAGTGTTTTCATGAAAGATTTTACCTTTCCTTTTGTTATAATTACTAAGAAAAACTAATTGTTGGACATGCCAACATTGTGCATGCCCTTCTGAAGAACAAACACAATCTGTTCTTACATCCCTCTCTACTATTACAGGGGCAGTTCAGCATTAATCTCTCAGGAACAGATTTTCAGGTATCAGAAGCAACCAAATGGATGGCTCAAGGAAATTATGCAACTGTCAATGTTCACAAATCACAGGTGAGTTTAAGTCCATGATGTTCCCAAAATAACTGAATTTTTTTTTTGCAATTTGAGAAGGAGGAGGCCAGATAAATGTTTTAATCCTTTGCATATTCATATGTGACACATATGTTAAATGTGTGTGTTTTTTCTATAGGATGGAACTAAAATATATGGAAGATGTGGAGGCTACTGTGGGAAATGCATTCCCAATTTAGCTACTGGCCTTCAGGTCCAAGTACAAGAACGTTATTGAAAGAGCAGATGGGTTGCTTATGAACACACTGATTAAAGAAGTGATCTTAGAATAACTATGACCCTAGGAAGATCTCAATTCTTATGTTGTCAAGAACAGTTAACTGGTCAATTGTGTGACTGGGAAAGATTTTAATGATTGCATATGACTAGTAAACAGTCATTACGGAACTGGTTTTACCAGATTTGGCCATTAACAATAATTGTTACCAGATCTGCTACTGGATTTATCATATTATCAGCATTTTAAATGGTGCTGTTACTTTCCTGGGAACTGAAAAATCGTGAAAAAGTATCAATGTCCCAGTTCTGGGATATGGAATTGCAATTACAGAATTGCAGTCATTAGGATTTAATAGGCAGGAATGTCAGTTTTCAGGGCGGTGAGGCTCCTTATTAGATATATATGTGAAAAAAACGTGATCTCAGCCTAAATTGGCCATGTTCCTGGCATAAATAACTAATTTCTTTTGGCATTTGCAATAGGACACATGACTCTGCACAATGGGGCTATATTGGAAAATAGGTATTTTAATTGTAAGTTGATAGATTTTGACAGTGACAGTAAGCACCAAAGATGAAAATTAGGGATAATAGAGTCTAAACAAAGCAAAAGAACTTTTCTTGCGATTGAGACTGTTGAAATGCTCTTAGTGAGATCTTTACAGGGAATACAAGACTCTAATCTCATTCTATAGCATCCCATTGCTGTGAAACTCACTTAAAGTGCACCTCTCAGAGGCTCCTGAAAATCAAAATGACCATATGGCTTCATAGAAAGCAGCATTAGAGTGAACAAATATACTTTCATAGGTTGTACATGGTGTCCCAAACCCTAAAAAGAGTATAGCAATGCCAACTTTCAGAAAGGAGATATTCCTATATTGCTCAGCACACCCTGCCCCTCCACTAAAAGTGACAGTTCCTAGTTGTAGCATTATGTCAGCAGAGGATGTACAATTTATCAACTGAGCTTGCAGTGGCAGAATGGGTACCATGCATTGTATGATACTGGATGGTGCCCACTGTGCAGCAGCATTCTGCAATCTTGATAAAGACTTAAAAAAAATCCCACATTCTCTATTTCATAACATAATTACACTGTATTGTTGCCCATAACATATATAAGGTATCAGAATGAAAGAAAAGACATCTAAGAAAGAGCTCAAAGCAACTCTTTGAGCAATTTAAGGGTTTACCAAAACAAACAAGGAGCACGTCCATTTCTTCTAAAAGCATTCTTTATTCTTTAAAAGCATTCTTTATAAATGAGCCCTTATTATAGATGATCTTTAACATCCTTGCAGCTTAAGGGACATCTACTGTATTTAGAGTTGTCAGCTGCAAAGTGTTTGTATTGCTTCTAGCTGCTTAATATGTTACTCTGACACATTATAGATACACACACACACTACAGCCAACAGGTTCAGATCTTCATAAAGATATATTTACTTTATTGTATATGTAAAATGCTTACATTTCTGCTTATATTTTTGTATTTATTTAAATTATTTTTAGATTTATATGAACTACTGCAAATGGTGGAATACTTATGAGGCATTAGTTTGAAGGATGTTTTAAAGCAGACTTTTAACTGGTAAACTGGTAAACTCCTACAGATAGTAGTATTTAGTCACATTCAACTGACTTGTTCTGTAATATTGAAGAAACTTTTTATTTCTCGTCTAAGCACATAGATAAGCAGCAAAACATTTTTAATATTACAGAACAAGCACAGGGCTCCAAAGCGAAATACTACTATCTATACCATGACCGGGAAATAGGTACCTTCATAGACAAATCAAAATAGTATTTTAGATAAGAGCACACTAAACTTCAAATACTAATTTTTATACAATGTTATTATGGTGCATTGTATTATGTTTTATCAGGTCATATTCTCAGGTAAATTTTTTATTTTAAAAAGAAGGTGATTTTCCTTTCAATTGTTTTCTCTATCTCTCACTTTTTTAGTGTTTTATAAAAAAATTACATTTTAATAATTGACCTTTGATGAAAAGTAATCATTTGGTCATCATGGCAGCTGTTACCTAACAAAGCACTAAAGAAATCTTAATATGTTTGTACTGTAAGGGATTTAAGTGATAGGGTTACATGGGCATTTTAAAGTTTTTTCTAGTTTGCTTATTGGCAGTTATCTCATTATTAGCACGTTGATATTAATACAATGAAAGGTAGGCCAACACTTTTTAGATCTTTCCTTAGCATGAGGTCATGCTAAAGCATGAGAAAATCACCTGAACAGCATTATGCTCCCTCTACATGGCTCATCAGAGAAATCGGGAGGATGCCATTGCAGATCTTCTGGAAGTGCAAGTTGCCAAGCTCAATTTGGCTTCTGTATTTGTGCATTGCTGACTTGGAAAGAGCAGGGTGATATATCTTTGTATTTATTAAAATACCAAATTCAAAGACTCAATTATCTTTTTTGTAAAGATTTCAGCAGTGGCCACATTAAATTTTTAATCATTAAAAATTCTTGTAAGATAAAACTGTAGTTTTCAAAGATCCACAGGGAATCTAGAGTTACCTTTACAATGCAATGCATTTCTCTTGGGCTAGATTTAAATACAATAAGGCTCTGATAAACTCATACTAGAGATTCCAATGTGTCACAGCCAAAAACTATAGATTTAGTATTATGTTAACAGAGGGAGCAGTTATGTACTAGCCACTGATGATACTATAGGGCCATATTTAACTACAATTTAACTAAAAACAATTTACAGGAAGTAAATTTATAAACTTGAAAATAGTGCAATGAAATACATAGACACAATGCAATAAAGAAGGAATTATTATTTAATACACATCTCCAAATTGCCAAATCTCCTAAATTGTGTTATGACAAAATCCTTTAGAATGTAGAATGCCACAAAAAAAGTCTTCCCTTTAAGCGAGTCATCTATACAGAACATTATCTTAGTGATGTGCAATCACTACATAAACTACTCATTTAGCATCTATCAGAGTGAAAGTACAAAAGTTTGTTATGCCCTACAACTTGATATATATAATAGGTGGGGTGCAGGGAAGCGTAGGTAAGTTTAAATTCCTTGTGATGTCTGCTTTCAAGTGAAAATGCTACTTGCTTAGTCTTGCCAAAGCATAGGTTTGTATTAGGGGTAGGGCTACATGAACAAATAAACCTCTTTGCTACTGAGAGATTCACTTACTTGTTGGCAGTAAATTATTTTGGACTTCTTATTAAATCATTTTGCTAAAATGAGATGATAGCTAACAAGTGCCTGTAAAGACATGTAATAAACTGTGTAATCCTAGGCTAAAATGAATCTCCACCCAGTGTGTATTGTTCGTATCTTGCCAAAACAACAAATAAATAATTATTCATTTTAAGAACTGTTACAATGTCATCAATCTATTTGTCAATCAACACCCATCCTTAAAACCAACCTTTTGCCTGGAATTCAGCTTTATTGGTCACTACAGCTTTCCTGTGCTCTAAATTCTTACTTTCAGAAGCTCCTATTGAATCACAATCAGATTTTAAACAAATTACATATCTCTATTTATTACATTTAGCTGAATTGTAGTTCTGAGCCTGAAAAAAGGTAGCAAAAGAGCAACAAAGTCAGATACTCTTGTTTAGATGTAATTTTATGGAAATGTATTCTTTGTCAATAAAACTGGGTGGAGGTTTGATATAAATCTGGTGCTAAACTTACAATAATAAATGTTAATGTTTTGTCTAAAGTCATCTTCAGGAACCAATGTTTGCACTAAGTACAATGTATCCTTTAATATGAAATGTTGCCCACTCTAAAACATTTGCATTCATTTTTGTAACTTATAAAAATATTTATGATGCACTGGCTTTATTATTTCATATGTTTCTATGTGTTTTTGGAATTAAATTGAAATACTGAATCTGTATGGGCGTGTGTGCAATTGTATGCTCATCTAACATTCTTTCTCTTCTTAGCTATATTGTAGGATTTTATTGATTTGCCATGACTGCTAACTTTTTTCTTTTGTAAGTGTAAAACTGAACTAGTAACTGAAACAAAGAATATTTTGTATGACACAACAACATATCAAATGTTTAGACATTCCAAAGGGGAAACATCACTTTGGCCGCAGTTCCTTAGGGCTTGTTCCCACTATGGCTGTGTACTGTGCTTTTAAAACTGGTGTGTGTTGTGTTCAGGCAGTCCATTTATTTGAATTTGAATTTATCTGAAAGTTACAGTGCACAGAAAAAAATGCTTTATAGTGCACATTACATTGACAGGCTTTGCGTAGCAGTGTTTGGCAAGATGTGCTATTCATGAATGACTGGCAACCCAGCACACCAATGCATGTTCTTTGCATCGCTGCAATAATGTGCAGTGTCCATATAGAAGCGGGAGAATGGACCAATTCCTTGAGCTTTACGTGCCTTTCATTTATAGACAAAAAATGTAATATTTCAGACACACTTTATTTTAATAAAAGAAAATATCCCTCATGCTAATAGTTTTGTAACCAGAGGCACAATATTTTTACTAAATAGGAGCTTTAATTATTTAATGCACACCAATGTGATTGTAAAGTTTTTAAAGTTATTTGTTAGCCATGTTAGCCATGCCAGATTGATTCTTTTTAGTGCCCTGTACTCAACTGTTTATTAAGCCTAATATCCTTTTGGTTTAATCAGGCTTTCCATCAGCTGCCATTTGTCCACACTATTTATGGGGGCAAATGGCATGTTTAGAAATATACATCAGCAATAGTAAAGAGATGTACATTTGATGTTTTGATTAAAAAGCACTCCTAGAACTTTAGAAAAGTGTGCTCTAGGGAGAAGGAAGCATTACTTCACCCTCCAGTGATAACAAAACACAACTGATCAGGCTGAGAAAATAAAGAAAATTACAAGGTGAGTAATACTAATTCTTAATATAGAAATCGCTAGTAAATCATTGGCAAAATAATAAATTCAACCTATGAAATACAAATGCTTATGGGAGAGTGTTGCCATTGAAAGTAACAATAGTTGTATTGTAAATACAGCAAACCTTTAGATTTACCTAAGAAGTAGAAATTCAAATGTTAGGAAGACATTGGTAGTGAAACAGATTCAAAAATATTGAAAACCAACGAGCCATTGGCCACTTAACAAACATACCACCTATAAACATGTCCCTTATAAAAATAGTAGATAAATGTTACAAAAGTAACTGAAATGAAATGCATGGTGTATTCCACACAAAGGGCCTGATTTAATACAGCTCTCCAAAACTGGAGAAGATAAACCAACATGAGAGAACCTGGGTGATCTTTCTTATAAATTTTGTTTTCAACCAGAGCCAATCCAGGTTTGCTCCAAGTTTGCCAAATCACCCAGGTTTACCCATGTTAGTCTAATAAAACTTTTTAATGTTAAATAAATGGAAGTGGTATGACCTAATTTCTCTTCCTGTAAGACATAACATACATAGCAGTCTTTGTCTTTAAATGCTTGATAATGTGATTGCTGGAGGAATAATTACCCTATGTTTATGCTGCTTTCTTGTAGTTTTTAAAGTTTTGATGTGACCGAGGGCAGAAGGAGCAAACACAAATCCAATAGATAGATACTATTAGAAATGTTCCCTACAAGTTGATTCCCAGATATTAAAGCTGTGCCAGACCTTTAACAGCCAGGTATCAGGGTCACTCAGACCCTTATACAAAGATATCAAAGAATTAAGATGATGGAAGTCTGACATCCAGAGATTGCTTTAACTCAACTGTTATCATTATTTAAGTGTAAAGAATATATATATATATTTTGCATGTCTATCCCAGAAAGACCTTAAAACTTAACTGGAGCCTTACATTTTAATTCTACAAAGGTACAGACTCAGCTCTTCTTCTAATGTTGCTTAGTATGATTTCACTGAATAATGTGAGCTTCTCACAATGAGCCTGATTTATTAAAGTGCCCCAAGTCTGGAGAGGATACACTTTTACAGCAGTGAAGCTGGGCAATCCAGCAAACCAGAAATGGATCTGGTCCAGAATTGAAAACATTTGCTAACACATAGCTAAATTAGCTGAATTTTAGGAATTTGTTTCCAGGTTTGCGGGATACACCCAGCTTAAATAAATCAGATCACTTGATTGTTAGTGTTTGCATATGTCTCATTTAAAATGTAACTACCCTAGACAGTGGTGGTCAATTTACAAGTTATAAGAGGCCATAAGTGCACCCTCTGACATCACCGAAGGGCCCCACATAATGTTTGAAATACCGGTATGTTTGCCTGTGGATATACTACAAATATGCTACAGTTCTGGTTGGAGATAAATTGCAGACACGTTGCAGGATAAAGATAGGGACTGGGAACATGTTACTAGATTGCTAGAGATCTCTGTCATTGCAGTCCCTTTACAAATCAAATTATCCACTACTCACTACAAGGACCCAAGGGTTCCATGGCCAGTACCAAACTGCTGCATGGAGTCAATGGGCTTCAGGTTAGGCACCAGAAACAAAGTATGCAAAAGTGTTTTTGGAGTTTGGAATTTTACATTCCAAATATTGGTGGAAACAGACATGTGATATACTGAACTGACTGAATAAAATAACATCTCACTTGTCAGCACAGAGGTTATAAAACACTCCCAGCAGATGTTAGCAATACTTTTTTGTGTGATTGTGTGGCTCAAAAATAGGTTATTCACAGTGCATATGCTGAATAAAATGTCTTTGATGCACAGATGTTGACCAGCACATACTATAACATAATTATATTTGCTGCACACTGTGAAAAACATATTTGCCTACTGTCAAATGAATTCAGCCTTTTTATTTGTCACAGATATCATTGAATATTAGAAGGTGTATTTCATGATGGAATATATACAGAGCCAACAAGTATACACCTCCTCGCTTTCTTTCTTTGAATTATTTTGGCAGGCAAATCTTCAAAGGAAAACATGTAAAAAACACAATACTAGAACATTTTATCTATTCTTAGAAGTGTATGGCATTCCTTTAAAATGAAGACTTGAAAGAAATAGAAGGAATGCTGTCTGATGTGTATTCCAATAAGATGAGAACTGTATATCACTTTTGTATGTCTGTCAAGTTTGGTAATAATGTTTCACAGTCCACTTTTTAGAAAATCATGTAAAATGTATTTAAATTGCCCTCAGAAACTGCAAATACCTTGAAAAAAAACCCCACATTCTTTAGTCAAAGTAAAAAAAGTCGTAGAGATGAGTTTCTGGTTTGAAAGTTCTTCAAACCCCCTTGAGTTGAGCTCAGTATGCTGAACTGATGTTTACTTTGACAACTTCTTGGTTGACAAGGTACATATCACAAGAGAACCAGTTTTAAGGTACTCAACAGAAAGCATTCCTATTAGCGGGTCATGACATGTGTGGCCCCCGACATTCACTAGCCAATAGAAATGCTTTACAGTTAGTCTGCCCTAATTTTTGTAAAAGTAATCAGACAAGCAGCAGCCAATGGCAATAATTCCTACTGTGTGACTTCACAATCAACTCCCAGCCAATGTTTACCATGCCAGCCATGGGGAATTTTGTGCTCAAACTACAAAAGTTTGCAGAAATTCTGAATGCTGAACAGTGTTCAAATCCAGGCCAGGTTCAAATTCCAATCTCATCACTAGCTAGCAGTAGTTTTAGTACTTGGTCAGCATGATCTTGTTTATGGTTTTCCTTGGAGATCAGGTTCGAAGATGGACTTTGAGCTTTCAAGAAAGGTTGAAATCTAATTCAATTGGTGGCACTGTTACAAAAACTATTTACAGAATGTAGAAATATGAATGAACAATTTTTGTGAATTAACTTTAACATACAGCATACCTCAAACATATGTATTCTAATATGCATGTTGTAAATTCAGATGTAATTTAAAAATGCACATGCCATTGCATTTGTGAATTGATACTATTCTATTAAACTAGATTAACAAGACTGAGGCCATTTTAGAGATAAATCTGATTTACCTCTGATGTAAAAATTGGATTAGATTTTTGAAGAATCAGCAGTCGCTGCATGCAGACACATTAAAAAGAATGACCTGTGTTTTATCACAATTTAGCAAAACTGGGGAAATGGAAATCTTTGACAAAAATGTTTCTTTTTTTACATTGTATCTTTGAAATTCTTTCACACTATTCTGGTCACCCTACATCACTAAAATGAGCCTAAGCTATTCGGGTCAGAAAAGAAACCCATTACATTTACTAAGATAAGTTTTTAGTATATATATGGGCATGTATTGGTGTCTTTTATGGTGTATGGTTCTTTTATAGTGTATGGTATATTGGTGTCTTTTAACAATCGTCAAATCAAGGACATTTTAGCCATGACAGCCTTTGAATGAAAGGTAAGACATAGAGACACGTGAATATAAGGAGGGAGGGTCTGCTATTACTATAATCACAAAAAGATGTACAACAACTGGTGTATGTCTCTGAGATAAAAGATTCACTTCTACTGGTGGTTGGGTAGTTCCAATCAGGTTTGATAATGACTTTGGTGTAAGCTATTACGACCCTTGATTGGAAGTGCAATGTGAGCAATCCAAGCTCAAATTCCAAGTTCAGATGTCCCATTTACAGGAAAAGTGACTGGGCTCAGGGTCATTTACTAACAGTTTGCTGCATTGGCACACCTGTCTCAATCTTCTGTAGAGGGCTGCAGCCCACATCAGGAATCAGTTCACCCCTCTAATAAAGATAAAGTATGACCAGTCAAGGCACCATTTTCCGCTAGTCAGGGACCAAGCTTGGAGCAAATATATAAGGATCTAAAATACAGGAAGTGTTTGCTACTAATTATAATGGGTAAATGTCTTTTGGGAAAGTGTTCCAGAACAGTGTGACTGTAAAGCAAGTAAAATTTTAACAATTATTTCTAGTTACATGCAGTAACCTTATATTTTTGCTTATACAATTTGCCTATTTTCAAATATTGTAAATGTTATCCTGTAATGATGGTCAGACAGTTACAATCGGAGTCAATTCTAACTTGGATAAGTGCTGACCTTGGATTGGTCATCCAATTGAGCATTGTGTCCCCAGCTGCAACCTTGCTAGATTGGTGGAACAATCACAGAACCTCTTGCCATTGTGTTCAGCCAATCCAACAAACTTCTAAATGATTGCATTTGTTATTTTGAGATGCTAATATCAAAGATATGATACCCCTGTTCTAAATTTGTCCCTGTGTCTGTTACCCCGGAAGAAAAAATAAAGTATGGCTTTATGTTATTTATAAGTATTATTAGTAGTAGAGGTTGACAATCAAAAATCCGGCCATCGATTATAGGCTGGAATGTGAGACAAACATGCAGTGGAAATAGTTTAGCATGCTAATAGTAGGCAAAAGCAGAGTGGCAGAAAGAATAGTTTATGAACCAAGGTATACACAGTGTAACTTACACAGATTGACATGCTTAGAGCAAAAAAAAAATACATAATGATCTATTACCTTTAGACCCAACTGTAATATGTATCAATTGGTTCTTTTCTTTTTAATATTTTATATAGATAAATTGTAATTAACGAGACCTTTAAGGCCTTACAATATACACCACATCATTAAAATGCCAGCAAACTTTATTATGTTATACAAAAATCTTAAAACCACATTACAATATAAAACAATAACATAATGACAATCATAAATAAAAACAGCAGCTACAGCTGCAATCCAATTGTATGTAATCTCCATGGTCTTAAGCTACGTACACACGTCAGATTTTTATCGACCGATAATCGGCATCGGCCAATTATCGGGCGAAAATCTGGCATGTGTACAGTCGGTGTCGTCCATCGTCTGAACGACCGACCTGCCGGATCCACGGACGATGGACGACGGCCGATCCTAATGAAAGGGAAGGGGAGAGCGCGCAGCAGGGTGCCGCTCCGTCGCTCTCCCCCTCCCCTCTCCATAGAGCATGAACGGTGCTGTATGTACAGCATCGTTCATGCATCGTGCAGTCCCTTGTCGTTGGAAAGGATCGTGAAAGATCCTTTCCAACGACAAAAATTGCAAGTGTGTACGCAGCTTTACACATGTTCAATTAAACGCGTTTCATGTAACAGTAACAAGACCTACAGGTAAAAACATCATTTAAATAATAACATTATATATACTCAGCATATATTGCCTTTCAAAAACATATACAAAAATTCTTATACATCATACTGGTATGATTCGCCCAGAGATGCGCCTTTAAATTGTGCTTACATAAAAATGACCAAGGGAGCAGGACGCAGCGTCAGGGCAAAGCCACCCTACTCCAAATATTATATATAAATATAAAATTATAGATAGATAGATAGATAGATAGATAGATATAGATATGGATATATATATAATATAATAATTGTATTACATATAATATATTATATATGGATATGACGGGATGTGGCATCATTATTTTTTAGTAATGGGTAAAAAGCTTGATAATATATAAATACTTTTAAATATTTTATTGATTTTCAGTAATAAAAATACACATTGTGCTGTGTTGCAGCGCCCATGCATTTTAAAGGTGTGTTGGATGCTTTGCACATAAAATTCACTCCAACCATATAACAATAGATTGTTGAATTACAGGTAAGACGCTCCATGCATTGTTGTAGCATATCCTTGCACATGTGGGACTTGCTAGGCACAGCTTGTGCATGGATCAAGGAATTTTTTAAGTAAAGGTATGTATATTTTTTAAATTAAATTTTAAATTTAGGCATGCCACTGCTGCTATAGGCTGCTGGTTTTGATTTTGGAGCATACATACATGTTTAACATATGGGGTATATGCGGTGTGTGTATATATATTCAAGCCCCCCTCAGGTGCAAAATAAATATTTTGAGGATACAATTTTTTATCACCAATCAGGCCTACTACACAAATAATAATATTTTTACATTGCTTTATTACCGGGTACATATAATGTATTGACCTATTCATACTAAAATGGGATTAAATGTGATTTCTTTGCATGGGGAGCAGACTGCATACTTTTCTAGAATTACCTAATGCTTTGCTGCCATCTTTCAGCACAGAAGAGCTCTTTGCACTGTCTGCTTTCTGCCAGGGTTAGTTTAATGTGTTTATACAGACCATAAATATTTTGGTGGAAGGCAAAGTTGGGGCCCTCTGTGTAGGTCCTGTTCATACCAATGTCCCATTAAAGCTATACAGTTACAGAACACAGAATAATATTATGTTTACACATGAATTATAAAACTGATATGTCCTAGGCTACACTAACATAAAACTAACCAGGAACACGTGAATATATTCTATAAGCAGAAAAATATAGTCTATATTCATTTTATTGGAATTTTTTGTGGTCCTAAGACTACACTAATATTTTTTTGCATGTTTTTCTTCTATTAGGTATAAAGTCAGATTAAACATGGGGACCACCAATGTAGTCTCTAATAACTTCCGCAGATACTCTAAAGCTGTTGGGGTTGCTCAAAGCCTTCTTTATGGCACTGCGGACACAGTCGTAGAAACATAAACCACATACACATGCTCATAACTTATTATTGACCATTAATCCACTATTAAGAAGTCAAAAAGTATTTTTACCATCTGGTTTTATAGGCACTATTTATAGTAAAATGAAAAAAAAGTTATGAAAAGTAAATTATTGAGTCTAATACTAAATTTAGCTCTGTTCATAGGTAAAATGTTATACTGCTATACACTGACAAGAAGCTAATTCTAGAAATGTTAGTTAGACTGTATCAATGTTCAGCGTGCAATGACCCATGGCAAACAATCAGATCAAATGTAATGTGATCAACTGATTTCTATTTGGCTATTGTTTGCCACTGCGGTTTTGTATTTTATGTCTTTACTGTTGTATATTCTGTTATATCCTTATTGTGCTTTACATATGGCTCATTGCTTAACTGAATAATTCATACAAATCAGAAAGAATATAAATGAT
The DNA here is from genome assembly GCF_032062135.1 of Pyxicephalus adspersus. Classification (NCBI taxonomy): domain Eukaryota; kingdom Metazoa; phylum Chordata; class Amphibia; order Anura; family Pyxicephalidae; genus Pyxicephalus; species Pyxicephalus adspersus. The sequence continues at coordinate 91,405,661 of NC_092859.1, forward strand.
TCCCCCATTTTTAAGGGGTTTTTGAACATGTACAACATACTCATAACTTTAGGTGTACACTAGGGGGCACTAAGATGATACAAATGTCTCTAGTATGTGCTGTATTGTATTAGACATTAGGGAGACCACCCTCTAAAAGGATTTTAGGAAGGAATGCTGGAATCAGCTGGTAGAGAAAAAACAGAAATATGAAATTATAGTTAACACATTCTACAACAGTGGATTATATGCATAATATAATTTTACATCTCCTGAAAAAAAATGTGACATTTTAAACAATTACTGCATGCATTACACATTTTAAAAACACAACTGTATATTGTAATTGTCTAGCATTGATTACTCTGCATAAGAACTTTCCTAATGCTAAACACATTGTTTGTACACAGCCTTACAAAAAACATTTATTGGTATGATTTTCTCTATAAACGCAGGGTTCTTTATTTCGATTTAAAAAAGAAAAAGTTGTTCAGTGATCGTGGATGGTTCTGCAGTCAACTTTCTCCTTTACGTCACTCCCTGCATCGTTCAAACGATCATATCTAGCGTGTGTACACTATTGGTGGATTATATTTGAACGATCGTATTGTTACAGCATGTACAGAATTGTGCACAATACGATCATCCAAAATATTTGTGCATACTCATTAGTCGTTTGTTTTCTAACGATAACTATTGCAAGTGTGTACCTAGCTTTAGGGAGGATTACAACCTCTGTTTGTTTTTTCATTGATGGTCACCTACACTGACCTGAGAGACACAAACTGCTCATTGCTCAAGAAACCCCAAGAAACTTTTGGAGGAAGCCTGATTGAGGAACACTGACATAGTAAATGACTGACATAGTAAAATCGCTAGATTTTATTTGCCAGAAGTCGTTTGTGATCAATCATGAAAATCTAGCATTAGTACAGCTGTCCTCTGATGTTGTTTAGCTATCCATGCTGGTTACCAACCAACAGTTACAGGAATTTTTTTTTCTATTGGAGAGGATGCAGCGGGGATACCTTCCTGCCCCCTACAACCATAGAAGAGAACAGTGCTGCCTGTGCAGCATTCTTTTATTCTACTACTGCGGGAAACTATCACTAATGATCATTTTTCTATTGTTTAAATGTATTCTTTAAAATATATATTTATTCCAATGAAGCAGCAAATATTTTCTATTTTCATCTGAAACAGAAAAAAAAGTTCTGTTCAATTGGCCATTTACAGAGGTAATAAAAGTTGAAATACCTTCTTGCTAGTTTAGATGAAGGCCATTGCAGAAAGGGGATGGAGTTTCTGATATCTATTATTTTGACAAGGCTTTTAGAGCATAGGTTCTCCAAGTTGAAGCTGCACTAAAAGAATCAGAGAATAATAAGAATCATAAAAAAAGAACATAAATGCTAACAATACAGTAAATATGTAAAACCACAGATATAAATTTATCATCTGTAAATCAGAAAACCGTAAAATGTACAAAATTTTTATATCAAAGAGCAAAGAGTGGCATAAGTTAAACAACAGAGCACAATGGCACCCTGGTTTCAGAAGTGTTTATTTCTAGTTTGATATTGTTGCCAAAGAAACAGAAAAAAAATCCTGGCTTACGTTTTTGTATTCTGTTTTCTGAAAAATGCTAATCAAAATTAAACAAATGTTTAATTCAAGCCATATGCTGTTCGTCAGAGTTAATGAATCCAATGGTATGGCTGAAGTCATTCTGTAATTTATAACTCTGCAGACTTACCTTAACAACATATAAAAAGACATTGTTAGAGGAGATTTGCTTTATGAGCATGCCCAGAAATCTTACCTGAAGTCATTATGTTCTTTATCCATTTTATATGATCACTTAAAGTTACCTTAAATGCACCCAGCTCTGAGTTCCTGCTTCTCTTACCCACTCATATTTCCATTTGGCTTACTGCATGACATTTCTGTTCAGTGTCAATATATCAGGCTGTAGTTAGGGACAGAAAACAACATCTCCCCTGGAAGATGACTTATCCTAGTAACAGGAAAAATGTTTGCTTAAAATGGACAATTTGTCAGAAAAAGCAATAATCCTGACTTTATCCACACTATCTAACCAAGATTTACATCAAGACAAAAACTAGAACACATTATTTTCACTTATATTTGCTAGGCACACCTGATAGAGTTTCCAATAAAAAAAAGTTATTACATTGCCAGGAGGATTGATAGGATAATACCTTGTCATTATTAGTCGGTACCGACAACTTTCAAACTAAATTGAAGACATGGCATGGGTTCTGCATCTTTAGAAAGAATGATATATGCCTCTTTCTCTGCATTTATCATATGAACACATATCTTCTACCTATTTTTTCAAAAGTTTAAATAATCCCACTTCTTCTACCAATCCATCATCAAAACTTCTTCTACCACTGGAGAACAGTAATCCAGCACTACAGCAAGTAGTCTGACTGCCACTTGTAGTCTTTTTGCTGCCCCTTTCAGTGTCTAGGGATGATCACTTGGAATTCGTGGTATTTTGAGTTTTAACTCGGAATCTGTGGCTTCCATACTAAAACTTGGAATTGGGAAATAACAGAATTCCAAATTTTGGTTTCCCCTGCTGGCTGCTGTACAATGTACAAGTTGGATCGATAGTGAAAGCTGTCCCCATTTTTAAAAAAAATAAAAACATATTTTTTTTAAAAGAGAAAAAAATACGTTGTGTCTTCCGTTGAGTGGTCAGATGAAATAATTAGGCTATGTGCCCTGGGAAGTTATTTCCTAAAGATCAATTACAAACAAAATGATATTAAGCAAACACAGCAACCTTTCCAAACACAATAAACACTACATTTACTTGAACCCAAGTTCTATGTATCCCTTTGAAGGTTGTATTAAACACACATAGCTCTGTACAGGGTCAGTTGGATTGTACTGTCTGAAACCTGTGGGGTGTAACGTCTTCTCCTAAACCTTTATCTGCCGAGGTTGATTTTAAATCTGATTTATGGTTGTTATTGGTGTTTTTTTTAAAGATATATTCTAGTATCACCTGAATACAGAAAGAATAGTGGGGTGGACTAGTGTTGTGAAATAAATACCTGGAATTATCAGGTTGGCTGTGCCCTTTATGTTTTTCTGTGGTATATATTCAATTTAATTGGAGTGCCCCTTTTAGAAAATCTTTTGTAGCAGAAACTGCTCAATTCCAAACTTTCCGTTCTGTGCCCCTGATTTATTAAAGCTCTCCAAGGTAGGAGAAGGTACATTTCCATCAGTGAACCTGGGTACTCCAGCAAACCTGGAATGGATATGTGTTTGTTAGCAAATGTCTTCAATCCTGGACCAGATCTGTTCCAGGTTTGCTGGATCACCTCGGGGAGCTTTAATAAATCAGGCTCAGCTTGTCAAAAATGCACTGGACTAATTTGTGGACCGACTGGTGCCAGCCACCAATTGTTCTCATCTCCACAAGAAGTAAGAAATGCTACAACTAATCACTCTCCTTAATATAGCACAGAAGGTGTACTTGGTGCACAGGAAAATACTTTGGTATATTTAACAGACCAAAAGGTAGCAAATAGGTTTTTACATTAACTATAGAGTATGGAGAGGGTTGTACATATATGATGGAAGAATGATTTATATAACTTTTGTATTTGTACAGGTTTCGGAAATACCTGTAATGCCTGCAGCACAGACAGACTGAAAAAATGCTTACACACCTAATTATCATGTTATTTTATCAACAAGAGGCTTACTGGGGATTTCAATAAAAACTTGCAAACACAAGTTAGGAGACTCTGGAGTATTCAAGTCATGACTCTGCAAGTTAATAAAGCAGAGCCCTATTCACATTCATTTAGAAGACCAACTAATTTCTATACATTTGGATAGAAATGGTAATTTTTTATATTTACAAATCTAAACAGCTATTAGAAACCATAAAAGGATTACTTTTACAATGAATTTCTATTCTGAAAATGGTATGTCATTTTGCTATTATGATTCAAAACTGCATCAGGAAAAACTAAACAGGATTTATAGCTTAGATGTTGTTTATGCATAAATACACATATATGTTCAATAATTGAACACAGTACCTGCTGAACTTTCCAGACACCTTGTGAGCTGATGAATTCTCTTACACTGTTGTAGTCTAATCACTGGGTAAAGGGGGACTGATGAAATGCCTAAATTTAACCCTTAGCATAAAAAATCCCGTTATTCTTGTTATTAATTAGGCAGAACCAAACTCATGGTGCAGGGAGCTTTTTCTATAATTAGCATTGCACTGCATACTTGCCAAATATGGCACACACTTACTTTTTTCTTATGTCCAGGATCCCATCACCCTGAATCCCCTGAGGAAGCCATCTACGGCTGCCCACTTTTTAGGGTTTACTTAAAGACTCTTCTTCTGTGGGTGACCACTGATGATGCAGTTACCTTGTCTCCAGCAATCTATTCTAGGCAGTGCTAGTAATGGCGCTCAGCTCTATTCTGTATGGTGCATATGTCACCCAATGTGAACAAAGAACAAAAAGCCACCAAAAGGGCAAATGTGGTTTAAATGTGTAAGTAAGATTGTTACTGGGTCCTTCATCTCACCTAAAAAGACAATTTAAATGAAATACTTTGATGAGTATTAGCTTCTGCATTTTCAAACCCTTACCCTAATCTTAGCACTTTGAATAATGTGTCAGGGCAGACATATTGCAGGTGCTACGGAATGCCTGAGGGACGTCATATTTTTTGTTAATTTGCTACTTGTGGTAGTCTATAGACATTCACATTGTTATGATATGAAATCTTAAGCAATAAATGAGTTTAAAAAAATCCCTCATTGACCTCTCTAGGTGCAGACTCTCTGGAGTAATTCATCTTCAAATTTTTAAAGAAGAAAGAAATATTTGACAGCTTTATATTCTCCCATCATTGACATGGCATTTATCCAATCTACTAATTTAAATGAAAATCACTTTCTTTTTAGATGAATAGTTCCATAATGCCTGCAGCTGCGGATGTCAATGAGGGCTTGTCTTAGAGCTCACTTACTACTTGTTAAAAACAGATAAATACTTAAATGTCCAAACCCTAGGAAGATGTTCACTTTTCTCCTAAATCTTACAAATAACCATAACCTAACCTCATAATTCAATCCTTAACACTAAATGAACTCCAGTAGCATCATATATAGCTTTTTAATTGTCTGAGCCATCTTACTACCGAAAACTTGGATTTGATGATAATGACTTGCTTATATAAATTTGCACATATTTACTGTCTTTTTTTAACCCTGACTGTGTTTAGGGGAAATTCATCAGAATAAAAACGATATGTTATACATCATAGGTTCCCCGTTGCTGCTTCCTACAGATTCAGTTTTCACAGCCATCCTATTGCTTTCAGGTATGGAAGAAAATGATGCAGTCTACCTGATTTGAATCAATACAGCTATCAGTTACCAATTGCCAGGCCCAGCATTGTCACATTGAGATAGCCATTTCTCACACAGTTATAGTTTATATGTCACACGAAGGCAGTCATAAAGGTAGAGGAAATGGAGGGTTCTTAGCACAGAGTAGGGGAGCCGATTAAAGATTTGAACTTTTTTTCCCTGTTACAGATATCAGAAATATGTACCTAATACACAAATCAATTTAAATAGCAATATTTATACACAGTTTAATTGTTTAATATACATAAACAATAGTTGACAAACTTGTGGGTACCTGCCTATGTACAATGCTATACTCCAAATAATAAACAGGAAACTTTATTACATTTTGCCATCAGTCTTCTAGAGTGCTGCAGAGCAGTGACTGCATTTAGACTTAAAGTGTTGGGTTGTCTTGTACAGAAAGTTAATAAAAAGAAGGAAGTAAAAAGCTGCTCATTATTTTTTATGGCTTTCCTTCCCAGCAGAGTGCCTGTATCTCCCGTCTATTGCATGTTGCTTTATTTTAGTTCATGAAAAGGCATTTAGCTATTCAGCACAATGACACTTTTGTCCTGAATCACCAAACTGGTCAGGTGGCCCATAGTGTTGTGCTATTCAGTCTTTTATTCTAAACACTTCTGCCAAGTCGGTGAGAAGAGCTTTTTGTCTTTTCACACCTCACACTGACTGAGCCTCAGACTGTGCTCACAATGTAATTATGAATTCATTAATATGTTTGCTTCAATCATCTGTCAGGAGAAGGTAACTGGATAAAACAATGCTTTTATTAACATTAAGTCACACAAAGATTCATATGTTTTACTGTACCTACAAATACTTGTATATTGTTATACTACTTTTAATGTGTGTTAATAATTTATCATTTTTTAAATATATATATATATTGGTGCTAGAAATTTTTTGAACCTCTATGGGCATGTAATACAAGCTCTCCCACTTATTCTTGATTGTCATCCCATTGGTTGTAAAACGCCAGACTCTGACTTCACCTTCAAATTATTTGATAATATCCTAAGAATTCACTTACTTTTGCCACACGCAGATATGTTATTGGATTATAACCTTAATTATTTAGTTGAAAAGGCTTGGTTACTTAGCTGAATAACTAAAAAGCCCAAATTACACACACAGCTGAGTCAGTAGTGAGTAGTGATTCTCTCTTGCTGCTCCATTTCTTTCTGTACTTATTTACAGAAAGTCTCAAAAAAAAAAAAAAATCTGTACTTTTTAATAAACCTTTGGTAACCTTTGGTAATGTACAAAATCAGCAGTGTAAAATGTTTATTTCTAAATAATTTTTTAAGTAAATGTTAAATAGTTTCACATTCTGTAAACAAGTTGCTAAATGGCAATCTCAACTCATACAACTCATTAATTCTCCAAGGTTCTAGATGACACAATTGCCAACAATCACATAGTAGTGGGACACATTTATTATGTACTTCATTTTAAAAATAATAAAGCTGTGTGTATGATGGTGATACATACCTTGCAGATAGTAATACCATGTATTCCTTTCTAATCATAAAACCACTTTCTGAAATCATGGAAGTGCAGTGTCAGCCATCAGAGCACATTTCACCTTTTCAAAATATAAATGAAAAATATTTGCTTGCCTAGCATTTTTTAAAATGCAGATGTTCACAAAGATACAGTATGCTTCATATCCTTAAGGGAAGCCACATTTATTTCCTAAATAAAATCGCTTTCATAACCCAAAATTGGTTTCGGTTAAAACACATCTTATATATTTTAATTTTGTCAAGGCCATTGAGATTGTTAGTGTGGAAACTAGAAGTGTTCAAAGGGTGTGGTAGTAAAGGAAGCGACTAGTGATATGTGTCTTGGCTCCGTAACATATATCAAAGCACAGCCATTTTTTACTGTCCCATGAGATCAGCTGGAGAGCTTGGAAAGAGAATTTTAGAGTAGACATAATTATGATCAAAGAAACATCAAATGCTGCTAAAATATGTCTGTGTTCAAGTTAACATATTTTAGTGTTTCACAAAGAACTAAAAATGAGGTGGCTGTTTAGTTTCGATGTACAATATACTGTATATAGCTGCTGAGAATCTGAGTTTAAAGTTTTACGCAGCAAAAAAATTTTAAAACAATGTTATTTTATTTGGTCTGCCTATAAAAAAAGTTTCCACAAACCCCCCTTTTGTGATGGTATATTTGAAAAACTACTAGCTGTTCATTTACCCTGCAGACACATAAGATGACACGCTGGAGAGAACTATGCTGGTGTATGGGATTCACTGTCGGGTTGAACATGGTGTTTGGGTACAAACAGAGTATATATACAAATGCACATACCTATAACAAGTATCTGTTAGGGATGAGTGAAAAATTCAACCTGCCATGGGTTTAAATTATATCTGGGAGTTGGAGGACTGAAATGGCAAACTTAAGCAGAAATTCATAAACTCCAACTTTGGTCACAAGAATTAGAATGGCCAATAATAAGCACTTTCTTATGTACCATCTCCTTCACTTTTAAAGGTTATGATCTGGTAGCCATTTGTCAGTGCCCAGAGCTGACAATTTAACATGTCTGGTTTAATAAAGCCTTTCAAGACTGAACATGTGAAAACCAGGGTTTTCCAGCAAACCTGGAATGACTTTCTTAAAAATCATTTGCTATTAATTGGCAAATGTTTTCAATCCTCAACTAGATTCATTCCAGGTTTGTGCGATCACCTAGGTTCACCATGAACTATCTTTTCCAGTCTTGGAGAGCTTTAATAAATCAGGCCCCAGAGTACACGGTTTAGAAACCCAAAAATCCTTCTTGAGACTAACTTTTCTGTTTTTTAGCAACCATTATTTTCTATTTTTTTCTATTTATCCATTTTTTTAAAGTTTTGCTAGCTGAAAAAAATGGGTTGAGGTTTTGCTTTCATTTAGTTCGTTAGGAATTCATTTAGTTTGTTTGGGTATATTTTTTTTTCTTTTTAATTTGATGGTGCACAAGCTGACACAGAAAAAGCTTTTTTGTTTGCAGCACATCACCTGTGCGGATGAATTAGTGTTCACCCAAGCAACGCATATTGATTCCCCTCTTGCCATAGCTGTTAATAAATGTAGGCAATCAACTTTTAATAAAAAAAGTCAGGCAGGCCTACAGTGAGAGGCAACGTTTCTGCACATAAAGGTCATAAGGGCAAGCAGGACAGAGCAGTGCTTGGGCCTCAATCACTAAAAGCAGATTGTTTCTGCCATTTCTTTCTCTGAGTGCCCTTGCTATACAGCCAGAGCACACACAGGTTGTGAATTTGAGAAGTCAGTTGTCTGCAGCCACTGCTAATGCGCCCTTATCTTACACTCTACAGCAATATCCTACAAAGTGGATATGGAGAGTCTTTGGAAATATTTAATAATTTGATCACTGACTTACTGCATAGGGATGGTTTTGGTCAGACCCATGTGCAAAAATATTTATTTTCAGATATCGAGGATGTGTTGTCTCTGCTGCTCCCTCCCCTTTTCATTTTTACTCTTTCCTCCTCTTCTCTTTTCCCTCTTTATTTTCTGCCTGCATCTAGTGGGATAATGATCTGTAATAGACGCATGCTTTTGAGGCTAGTACATCATTATCACATCCTAAATCCTCTAACTTTATAGCTGTGGCCCTCTCCTCTTGGACTCCCCTTTTTCTGATACACATCAAACTGTCAGTTGAACTCTTCTTCTGAGATCCCAATAAACAATATTGCTAAAAAATATAGAGGATGAAGAAGAGGGTTCAGCCACACAGCACACAGGGTACATAAGCTATGGGGTAACAAGAGGCAGTGATGTTTCAAAAACTTGAAATGAATGAAAAGTTGTATGCAGCAGTGAACAGGGAGTGAGTGATATGATGGCAGTCCATCCATGGGTTCCAGGAGAAAATGTTATAAGAGTTGGCAGCATAAGGCCCACACCTTGTTCCGTACTGTCCACACCCCCTGCCCCCTTTGCAGGATTCTCCTGCTACATTGGTGGCAACATCTCAGCCAGTGACCAGTGAGGAAAGTCTGAGGAGAAGCCTAGAATATACCAAGTCCAATACTTGCAAAAGCATGGAAATCCCCTAATATTCCCTTCTCAATGTCTATACCTGTATAATGGTGAATGATACACTTGCATGCATCCTGCATTCCTAAAGATACCTCTCATGCTTTAGAACTCACTTAGAATCCATGGCTTGAATAAAGTTCCTCTTGATAAAGACTGTACTACTGTAAACTACTCCTTCTACTGCCCCTCAACTTCCTCCTCCTGCAGTATTTCCCTTTATGGGGAGAATAAGTAAACAATCCATATGGTTTTCTACAGCTGGACTGTACCTGCAAAGTTTTTGATGTTTGCAGCAAGGTAAATCCATGCATCATGCAACAGAGTTTGCAGCTTATTCTGTTGTTCCAGCGATATAAAGGTACAACACAATTTGTAAAAGACACATCAGGGTAACAGCTGAAAAACCAACATTTGCAGCAGGAGTTTTTCTACATACTTTGTGACCTATTGCTCTGGAACTTTTAAGGTACCAAATGTTTCCACAGCTTCCAAATGTTCAATATCTGGAATTTTGCTTTGTGTTTGCAATATTTGCTGGTGTTTTGACAATCAAAAAAATAAAAATATAATAGAAATAGTAATATAATATTCTATTATTTTCAATATTAAACATGCCCTGTCTCCCCCTCTTATACTGCAATCTAATAGGATGCCTAAATACTACCTATTCAAATAATATTATTTGTGGTTATTGTCTACACATTATACACAATTATTTTTATTGCAAGAATTATCCTGCCTGGTCTCTTCGTCTCATATTGCATCTTAAAACAATCTACTTACCAGTACTTACTGTCCTGCAAAACAATAATATTTTAGGCTATTGTTGTAATAATCCACTTAAATTTTTTTATTGCATGATATACCTTTCCTGGTCTTTTTCCTGGAAATTGTAACCTAAAAATTGCTTAAATTCTATCCAGCAAGGCCATTTTTATTGCTAAATAACTTCTGCCTGGTTGTTCTGTTCTTTATTGCGGCCTAAAAAGCTGCTTAAAAACTGTCCAGCCAAACAACAATATTTTTGGTTATTGTTTAAAATATATTCATTTTTTATTGCATGATAAAACTTGATGGCATGTCTGCCCTGTTTTGCGGCCTGAACACTAAATACTCCCCAGCAAAATAACATTTTGTTTGGTATTTGTCTCAAATATAATACACTTAAACTTTATTATGGAAAGATAAAACGTTTCTAGTCCTCGTATGCAACCTATATACTAACCAGCCAAACACTAATATATTAGTATAGTAGTACAGTTTTTTATTGCAAAATAATGCATGGTTTCTCTCATAAATTTTGGTCTAAAAACAATGCTTATATGGTGTCCTGTAACAATATTTTTGGCTATTGATATAAATAATAAACTTCAGTTCTTTAGTGCAAAATAAAACCTGCTTGGATCTTAGTCTTTACTATTGTTCTAAAAAGCTTTGTAGATACTGCCCATCAAACAACATTTTAGATGGTTGCGTCAAGGTTTTTACATTCTAATTTTTTTTTGCAATATAAAAGCTACATGTTTTCTCCATATTTTATTGCCTGAAAAAGTTTGTTTAATAAAGTCTAGCCAATCAAGACACTTTTGGGTTATTGTTTGATTTTTTTTGCAATTTAAAATTTACCTGGTGTCTTTTTTTATTTCACTGCCTATATACTGTCTACTGATACAGCAACATTTTTGTCCATTGTCTCAACTATAATACACTGCAAGGTTAAACCTGCTTGGACTCTCTTATATTGAAGTCTAACCAAGATGCTTGCATGTTGTACAGCCAAATATTAATATTTTTCTAACTATATTCTCAAATATAGTATTTTTTTAATCAGGGTGAAATTATTCTAGCTGCTCCATCCCTTGATGCCTAAAATACCCTGCGTGTCATGGGAAAATGTAATTCTATGACCTGTTAAGAACTGGATAATATTTTATTATGTCCTAAAACACAAAACATTGAAACTCAAACTATATTTTACAACAAAGCAAAAAGGTGTTTGAAAATTGTTTTAGAGACAATACACTATTTTTAGATAAAACCAGTCTTTCCCCTCTACTTGTTACTTACAGAAATGCTTGCATAACACATACACAAAGTCTATATTTTATTTATCTTCTTTTCACTTTTGTGAGTATGGAAATGGGGGTGGGTTAAAGTAGTATGGATCATTAGTCTTGTTTGTGTTATAACACCTAATTAAACTTTTAACAGGAGTGTATTGCTAAGAAAAAAAATATTAACAACTACATAACAACTTTTTTTTTGCTGCAAGGCATCCCTTTAAAAAAGCTTCGAATTCCAACCAGATCCTTACCCATGCATGTAGCTTGGGTGGCCAAAAAAATTTACTGACTTTGGTAAAAAAAAAGACCTTTAATAAAAACACAACACCAACACAATTCTGACAGATCCCCAGCACTGCAGCAATTTGCCTACCTGTAATGGTTGTATTCTTTGGAGGGGAGCCTGAAGTCAGCTCAGGGGGAGATATTGGAGTACCAGCATGTTCCACTTGTCTGAGCATGGATCAGCTTTTTACATTATATCACAGATTTTGTTACCTTAATTCACTTTTGTGCAAAGCTACTTGGCGGTTGTAACTAGTGTTGGTGTTTGAATTCGGGCTGTCCTTATATTCAACCCAAATATGGCCGCTCGAATTCGGATAGACCCAACCCAAAAAACATGGGATTCAACGGAGCAAATTTGTGTGTAAAAACATGTGTTAAAAAAAGAGGCTTTAATGTTAAAGTAATGTATTGAATATGTGTGATTTGTGTAACTAACTTTTCTTTTTTTAAAGGTTATCCCACAAAGACAAGATGATTCTGTGCAGCCATGGGAATCCTCCTGTGAGTGCGGGATCCCTGGGCACTAGAGGTTAAATGAGGACAAGCCTCCCCATTCATCACCTAGCACTAGAGGTGAATGAATGGGGAGACTTGTCCCCTTTTTGCCTCTAGTGTCGGGGATCTTCTCAATAAATGCAATTATTTAACCTCTAGTGACCTGGGGATCGCAAACAGGAGGATTCCCAGGGAATCCTGTGAATCCTCCTGTTTTAATTTCCTTAATTTTCTGATGGTTTTGCAAAATCGGTTCAATGAAATTTTGCGAAACTAGGCATTGTATGTGTACAATGTATGCAAACATACAATTAGTAAATGGCTGCAAGAGCAATCAGGGGAGCAAAGCTGTCAGCTCTGTAGTTCTACACCGAAAAACAACCCGAATGTTCCCCTATTGAATTTAATGGTGTTCGAATTCGACGTTCAATCACCTGAACAATATTCCCCTATTCGATCAAATAGCTGTCGAATCGAATAGTGGGATATTCAACCAACACTAGTTGTAACTAATAGAGTGGCTTTTCTAAGGGTCATTATGCTATTATCTGCAGTAAAGAGGTAGTAGGGAGGTTAGAAGTGAGCTTGTAGCAAATGCTCAAACAACTCTTAATTGACAATTCGGAAGTGATAGATGAAAAAGTTTCTTTTTGAATACCTTGTGTCACTATTCTAGAATTTTGTTTGATATTCTTTTATTCTATATACGCACCAATCATTCGGTCAGCTAGATTCTGGGTTTCCTTGCTTTCTATTCACTGCAACCACAAAAATGACAGATAAGCTTAATTAAGCAGTGGCAGAAGAAGTAAAATTAAGCCCCTGCAGGGGATAAAATGTGTCAAAAAAGAGAAACTTTCTAAATAAAGTACAATAAATAAAGTATGATAATCTGTCTAACACCTTTAGTACATCAGTTATTATTTGTCACGCCAAAAATTATCTTTTTTTTTAATTATTTTATTTAATATTTGAATCTTTATTACCTGCTTTGTTCGATAGTTATATTGTCCATTATTACTGTAAATCTTACTTTCAGTTGGTTCTTAGCTTTGCATTGGTTTCCTGACTTCTCATGAGATTTATATACAACATTGTTTTTGTAAAAAATGGAATCCTGTCCATACTTTATGCCCTTGAGAAATGTCTGATTTTGATGTTTTCTCCCTGCACCTAGTTTTCTTTGCTATCCCTATTATTTCCTGCTTGTGTAATTTAGCCTCAGTTCTGTTATTTGCAGGATTTGTATTCCATGTCCTTTTTGGTTACTGTCATTAGTAAGGCAACTCAGTTACACAGCCTTGTACTGGCAACTTAAATCTCTTTTCTCCACTCTATATAAACCAAGCACTCCCAGATCCTGCCCTTTCCTCGTCTGATGGAGACAAAGCTGTCATCGGCCCTGTTTTTCTTATTGCCTGATTGTGCTCTGTCTCTGAGATTGATGTCCTGGCTCTGACCTCTGATCTGGCTCAATACCATTTCTGCTTTTCGACCCTTGTCTTAACCTCTGGTGTTGCCTTTAGTTGCCACTATGTTTTTGCCCTTAATGACCCTACTTCCTGTTCAAAAGGCTTCCAACCTCTTCGATTTTGACCAGGAGCCCCATGCTGATCCTGATACAATAGAATTGCTGCTCTTTCAGACTAGTTCTTTGCTAAAATTTATTGCAAAACCAAGTAGAAAAGGCACCTTGACAGAGCAGTGGACTTAATTCATTGAGATGAAAAATGCCCCTGAGGCTCTGTTGGCTGCCTTTGCACTTGGATTTGAAAAACTTAAGCTACGTACACACGTCCAACGGTTCTCACCCGATTTGGCTCAGGGGCTATATCGGGCGAGAATCTGGCGTGTGAACAGCACCAGTCATCCATCGTCCGAACGACCGTCCAGGCAGATCCACGGACGATGGAAGACTAACGATCCTAATGCAAGGGATGTGCATTACAGCGCACAGCTGGGTGCCGCTCCATTTCCCCCCCCTTCCCCTCTCCATAGAGCAGAATGATTTACCTTGGGGGGGGGGGGGTTGGTAAAAAAAACACAAAAAAGATTTTACCATGGTATAATTTATTTAGGAAAAGCTATGTGTGAAAAACTTAGTGTACTCCATGATTCGTTAATTTGTAGAACCACCTTTAGTAGCAATAAGTAATCATTTTTGAATGGCTTTATCAGTCATTCACATTGTTGTGGGAGAATGTTGACCCAGTCTTCTTTACAGCATTGCTCGGTTGATTAAGATTTCAGGACATTAAGTTTGAGGTCTGGACTTTGACTGAGGTTATTGGTTTTTGCCTAATGTGGCACTGTGCATTACGGTCAATCATCTCCAGTTTAGTCTCATCTGTCCAAAAGACATTGTGGATGAAACTTTGCAAACCTAAGCCCTCCTGACATGTTCTTTTTAGAAGCTTTTTAGGAGGATTTCACAGGGCAATGCTTCCAAATAAGCTAAACTTAGTCTTTTTTACAATTGTGCTGTTATGAAGATTTCTGTAAAATCTAAGATGTAGCGCTTGGTTTTTAGCAATCTCCCTGCAACGCACTAAATTTGAGATGAATTTGCTGGGACATCCAAAGCTGAGAAGATTGGCAACTGTCATGAATATTTTACACTTTTAAATCTTTTCTTTTAATCTTTCTTTTTGCAGATAAGATTGACATCAAATTAAAATTGTCCGTATAAATTTTCCCAGACCAATGGGCAGCAACAATTACCTCTCTAGGATCATTTCTGATCCCCACAATGGCTGCTTTTATAGAGGCTTATAAACCTGCTGATGATCAATTAATTGCTTTTGATTAGCAGCACCTAGGTGCTACTCACCCTACGAATTCCTGTGTAAATGGTGGGAGTGTACTTAATTCTTCACACACTGTTTTGCATTTTGATTTGAATCATGTCCATGCCCTAGTGCCCCCAAATCATCAAAAAGTTGCTTGCCTGCTGATTGCAGACCACTCAGAGAATGAGCCAGGGGATTGTCTCTCATGCAAAGCTTATCAGTCCGTTTCTGCAGTATATTGTATTGCCCCTTAAGATATTTTACAAAGCTGCTTTTATTCATCTTTTTCAGCTGTAACAGTCCTACACTTTAGGAAGTACATCAGATGTACTTCTTAAGGCACTTCATCAAAATGTATAGTTGTATTGCAATGCTACAAATGTATGCAAATATAATATTAGTATTGCATCTTTTTAGCTACTGACATCTGCCCCAGCTTTGGAACCGCAATGGAGCCAGACAGCAGCATGTTTGAGTACCACTGACTTTCAGTCGTTCACATTAGACAGTTGTCATGAGCATCTGCATACGAATATTACAACTGGCATGAGTTGTAGACCCTCCCCATACTTAAGTATTATCTCTCCTACACAAACTGAAATCTGCCATACTACTAATGGGCCTATTGGGTTGTTTTACCACAGTGTGTCACCAAAATACCCTAGGTGGAAAAGAGATTTTTTTATTTATGAAATTGTGGAAAAGGTGCTTATTTTTCTAGTTTCTACTTTAATCATCTAAATTCTAGTTTCTAATGGAAAGTGTGTTTGGATTTCTCTGTGTATGTAGCATCTAGTAAACTTCCATCTAGTAAAATTCCAGAATATCTTTATAGCTGGGAATATTCACTAAATATGGTAAAACGCTCTGTCCTTGTTATGTCTGATAAATTATTTGAAATCATTATAGTTTGCATATTGCACAACACGTTGATTTCCTGTAGTGAAAACTTAGGGGAAATATGCTTAGGTGTTCAATTTCTCTATTCATTCAAAATCATCAGACCATGAGTTGGTGATCTTGGCTGTCTAACCAAGAGCATATAACCTTCCCCAAACCTTTAACACAAGCCCCTTAAAAATATTGGGATGCTCTGCTTTTTTCGTGTCAGAGAAAAGGGTTCACAGTACATCAACCATAGTGATATACTAGCACTGTCCAACCACTAACTGTTTCTCAGCAAAAATGGGACCAGTGGCCAATTGAGAGAAATGTGGTGAGAATATCAGGAGAAAAATCTATAAATCTTTAAAAAGTTTACTAAAATCCTTACAACGAATATAGTTTGCCAAGAGGGATTTAATATTTTCTCACAGTACACAAAGGAAACACTCCTTACTATATTAGCTGTCAACAACACTGCACATGTATTAAGTCCTCATGGTTTTGATTTTTTTAGTTTCATCTTGCAATGCTTTGTTTTTTGAAAAGTTGATAAATGATCTGATACAGCAAAACGTCTTTTCTAGTGCAGGTGCATTGCTGACTATCTTCCAATGCCCAGTGGGTGGCTGTTGATTAAGCTGACTAAGCAGCATGTTGGCAGTGGGGTACCAGGTGGATAGAGGAGCCTTTCACCTTGTGAACAGGACTTACTTTATATGGACAGGTAAAAGAGTAATTCTATCTGCATTGAATTTTGCTGACTACTTGCATGTCTCTATCAATATTTTAATGGAAATGCCAAAGAACAATGTGAACACTTGCCCATTCAAGATAATAACAACATTAAAGCTTGTCTGTATGTTTAGAAAATGTGTTTTGAATTTTCTTTCTTGGCAGGCAACATATTTGTAAAACCATTCCTTTGCAGACATAAACTATAAACAGTCTGCTCCAGCTTAGCTAATATATCCTGCTACAATGACTTTAATAAATAAAGAATGAACATTATAAAGTTGTGCAGTGGTCTGTAAGCATTAACATTCTTCTGCGTCCCTATTTAAATTTCACTTTCCTTTGATTGTCCCAATTATTCCTTTCCTAAAGGTAGGCATATTGTTTTTCATAGATATCTTATTCCACCTTTCTTTGCTTTCTCCCAAAATATTTTACAGTCTTCTTCCAAACATCAACTGAGCCAGATCCACCTACGTATGTTCATTTTTCATTATTCATCTCAGATGTTCTCTCAACCTTTCCATCGTCAGTATTCACTCCAATCTGTTCCCATATGTCAACAATCTTTTTCTAGCTGTCTTGGCATATGATCTGTGCATAAAGTTCTAAAAACAATCAATATATAGCACATACACACAGGAAATGACTGATCTGGATTGCAGCTAGATTAAATATATTTTAAAGCAAACATAAAATAAAATAAAAGATTTATGCAACGGCATACAAATTATTTGATCTACTCAAGCACTGCTTTTTCAGTGACATACAAATGCTTTTATCTGTTCCGGGGAAACTGAAACATTATAAATGGTAAATCTGACCCTAATGTTCTGATATATACCTATACAGTGCATACGCTACAATTAGGAGCATGAAAGTGAAGTAACCCAGAGATACAAGGGATCATTAATTACATGCTGGCCTATGTAAAACAAATTGCCTTAACATGCACCATCAATTTCAAGGATGGACTATTCTACAAAAATGCAATATTGACCTTTAGCCCTGGTGAAGCTGTAAAAATTAGGTACAATCTGACAAAGTGTGCCTTATGTGTACTAGAATCTGAAGAAAAAACTGTTTTATTATTACAGCAATGCATAAATAGTTTTCTTTTATCTTTTCAGCATAATTTTTTTTTACCAAACTGATTATTATTAGAATGCTTCCAAAAATTTGATCCACTGCCTGATTTGGACAAAAAAAAGCCAAATTGCAGGTTTGATCAGCTTTCTAATTTTATGAGTTTACTGCCCCCCGCCATTTTTATATCAGTTACACTAAGCTGGATCTCTTACTGGGAAGGGGGTGAATAAAACAGCATACCCTAGAGCAGGGGTGGCAAACTCAAATACACAGAGGGTCAAAATTTAATACTCAGACAAAGTCGCGGGCCCACTTTGAAGTTTATTGAAAAATTGAGGAAGTTTTTCCTTCTCATTAGATACAAAAGCTTTTCATATGGAAACAAGGAGGTTTTGCTTCACATTCAATCTGGAACAAGCTTATAATAGAGAAATAGCACTGCTACCACAGTTGCCTGCGTCTATAAAACAGTTTAATGCGGGGCATGCATAGGCAGAGAGGTTGCTGGTCTATAGATGTGAGTGATGCCACTACTAAAATTCCCGGCATTACTTGCGTCTATAAAACAGTCCAATGCGGGGCCATGCAAAGGCAGAGAGCCCGCTGCTCTATAGACAAGACTGATGCCGGGAGTTGTAGTAACCCGCTATTTCAATGCAGTGGCGGGTCAGCTGCAATTCATATGTAGCATTCCTTTGGGGGCCAAAAAATAGGACGTTGCGGGCCACATTTGGCCTCTGGGCCAGAATTTGCCACCCCTTGCCATAGAGGCATCAGCACAGCATTGATTAGTATTGGTGTCTATTGCACTTTTGTGGCTTCCTGACGAAGGGGTTTATATGAAATGAGCTGTATGTGGACTTGCTATGCCCACTAAACCTCTCCAGCATCTGGTGATAGTATGGGCCTGATTTATTAAAGCTCTGCATGGCTGGAGATGATACACTTTCATCAGTAAAGCTGGGTGATCCAGCAAACCTGGAATTGATATGGTCCATTTGCCAGCAAACCTAGAATGGATCTGGTCCATTTGCAAAAAGAAAGTGACTGAATAAATCCATTTTGGGTTTGCTGGATCACCCAGCTTCACTGATGAAAATGTATCCTCTCCAGCATTGGAGAGATTTAATAAATCAGGCCCAGTGTGTGGAAGAGAATCACCTGCCATGCTGCCCATTCCCAAATCCTGGTCAAGGCAGCCATGCATGATATCAGCACAGTGACCAGGTGGAATAATGATGTATTCAATTATAAAGAGAACATCTTGGTTTCTTTAGATTTTATTTTTCATACATATATGTATTTGTGTTATTTTGGATCTGTTATAAAGTATATGTATTCACAGAATGTTTTTAGACTTATTTTGGTCAATGTTTTTTTTGTATGATAAATAAAAACAAATTTTAAAAGTATGATATACGAATCTTTTGAGCTCAATAGTATCTAAAAAACCCATTTGGGTGTATTATCAATTGCTGGTAATAAACTATATATAGGAAAAAATACAGACACAGTATTTATGTGTGGTTCAGTTGTGTATACACGGAAACTACATGTAATACATATGCATTATTTAAAACTCATTTATTCAGGATCAGGACCTTTTGAACTGAAAGATTGGTTTCTAGGTTACAGCAATGGATATTTGTATATATGAAACATTTCATTCATTTCAGATTGAAAGCAGATGGTATTTGTTAACACCAAAAAAAGATCTCTAACATATTTTAAGTTATAAGCCAAAAAAAATTATATAAAATTAGAATTATTTTATTTTTTTTTCAAACCAGTATAGATACTGAGTATAGAAACTGAAGGTAAAAGTAGTTGCAATACATTGAATAGGACACTTCTAATAATGTCTTCATTTAAATGTTGTGTGCCAAAATTTCAGTGTGCAGTACACCCACATATACACCCACACAGCGCTTGTATAAATGAAATTTGAAATTAAATATAAAATGTCTGCAGGGGGCATATAAGTGAACTGAACCATAGAGTGTACCTGGAATGTAAAACCTTTTCTAATATCCCAGACGTTTTCTAAATAGTCAAAGAAGGTCTGCTCTGCAATACAATACTACGAATATTGGAGTTTTCTATAAACTGTCCCCAGCTGGTTGTATACAGCTGTATATTAACCTAATGCAATAAACTGCATACAGGTTTGGTTGCTTCATTATTTATACGTGGTCCTTTCAGTAACTGATTGACATTCAGTTTTATATTTCACTTTTATATTTCTTATACAGAACATCTTCTAATATATGTTTTCTCATTAGCATAGGGACACGTGTGTTGTAGTTTATTGAAGGAGCATTGTCTGAGCATTTAGTACACTTTAATAAATTGATCCTATTAGAGTGCGTCCTTTAGGTGGTCTCCAAAATGAGAAGTAAACATTTCTTTAATATTCATATTTCATTTCATATTCTTCAGGACTGTCCTCCACCATTGTTAACAACTTGGTTGCCAATCTGGCTGTGAGTCTATTGTTATGGTATATGTTTAACGAGTTGTAATGTGTGGTTATTTGAATTACTGTTGCCTTTCTATCAGCTCACTCCAGTCTGGCTTTTCTCCTCTGACCTCTAGCATCAACAAGAAATTTTCATCCACTTCTGCTCACTGGATACTTTCCTTTTTTGGATCATTGGGCTCTCCAAAGCTGGAGGAGATACACTGTTACCAGTGAAGCTGGGTGATCCAACAAACCTGGAATGGATTTCCTAAGTCATTTGCTATTTGTTAGCAAATGTTTTGAATCCTGGACCAGATCCATTCCAGGTTTGCTGGATCACCTGGCTTCACTGATGAAGTGTATCCTCTCGAACCTTGGAGAGCTTTAATAAATCAGATCCATTATCTTTAAACCCTAGAGATGGGGGTGTTTGAAAATCCAAGAAGAGCACATACCATGATATAAAATGTATCATGGTATGTGTGTTTTTTAGGTATTAATAAGAGTCTAGAATTTATTTTACCACAAGTCTATAAATAGCATTGATTCAATTATTTTTCCTCAGTCTTGGAGACATTCAAATGCAGCAACATCTATCACAAGAATAAGTAAAAAAATAATTTATTATTTTAGTTGATTACACTAGGGAACAATTTTGAACAATTTTTTGTTGACTTCAATTTTTATGCTTATTTACACTAAAATAGTAATGCTGATTCTGAAAGTGAAGTTAGTTTTCTTCTATCACATCAGGATTTTTCTCAACCGCTTCTATTAATGTGATTACTGTAGTGTGGAATTGTATAGGCTATTCATGTACACGCAAGAAAGTGTGGTCAGAGGTTGTGCGCTGCTCTATGTAATGAATAAGCAAAATGTATTTTTCAACTTACACACGTATTTCCTGCTGTTTCTGGTCGTAAGTGCCTAAACAACCCTGATTCATTTTGTTATATATGTGGCAGTTTCACCATTCCCAGTCAAAGTGCGAATATCAGCACATTTGTAGAGCAAGCCTATTTGGCATATTTCAAAGTTAAACTCGGTGATCAAGATAAGTCTTGGGCCCCTCATAAGGTGTGCAAACAGTGTGTCGAGGGTTTACAGATGTGGACAAAGGGAACACGTGATAAGATGCCATTTGGTATACCTATGGTTTGGCGAGAGCCAGGAGATCATTTTATTGACTGTTACTTTTGTATAGTGAAAACTTCAGGATATGACAAGAAAAATAAATGTAACATAGAGTATCCTAGTCTACCATCGGCTTTACGCCCAGTGGCTCATTCAGATGAAATCCCAGCGCCGGTTTTCGTTACACTACCCTCTCTTGAAGAACATGATTATGGTGATGAGCTAGGTGACAACAATAATGGAGAGTTTGAAATTGAAGAGGACTCTGTTCGTAAGAGATCAGCATGAGTTGAGTGATTTGGCATATGATTTGGGAATATCGAACAAGGCTTGAGAACTCCCAGCATCAGGACTGCGTGAGAAAAACTTTCTTGAAAAAGCAATGAAAGTATCGTACTTTCGAACCAGAGAAATTGCATTTCTGCAATACTTTACAACTGACAGTGGCTTTCTGTATTGCCATAACATACCTGGTTTAATGGAGGAATTGGGAATTCCAATCTATAACTCAACTGAATGATGACTATTCATCGATAGCTCAAAGCAGAGCTTAAAGTGTCCTCCTTCACAATGGCAATATATTTGGGTCAGTCCCAATTGGCCATTCAGTTTCTCTTTGTGAAGAATATGCAGATATAAAGAGAGTCATTGAGTTGTTGCAATATCACCAACACAATCGGGTCATCTGTGTTGACCTTAAAATGGTATGCTTCCTTCTTGGTCAGCAACGCGGATACACCAAGTATCCCTGTTATCTGTGCATGTGGGACAGCAGAGCTTGTGAGAGGCATTGGGTGGAGAGGAATTAGCTTCCAAGATCTGCCCTAAAACCAGGTGATACAAACATGAGCCACTTGTTGATAGAAAGAATATTATATTCCCCCCTCTGCACATGAAACTTGGGTCTGATGAAGCAGTTTGTTAAAGCTTTGCCAACTGAAGGAGACTGTTTTAAGTACCTCATTTTGGCATTTCCTAGCCTGCCATATGAAAAAATAAAGGCCAATGTGTTTGATGGTCCACAGATTTGGCAGCTAATCAAAGATGAACATTATATCTGGACAATGTCAGAAGTCGAAAAGAATGCTTGTTTATCATTCAAAGCCATTGTCAAGGACTTTTTTGGAAACACACGAGCAAATAATTACACAGAAATTGCTCAGAAACTCTTGGAGAGCTTCAAAATGCTTGGTTGCAATATAAGCATGAAGGTGCATTTTCTGCATAGCCATCTTTCTAACTTCCCGGAGAACCTTGGTGCAGTCAGTGATGAGCAAGGTGAACGATTCCACCAAAATTTGAAGGTCATGGAAGGACGGTATCAGGGAAAATGGGATGTACATATGATGGCTGACTATTGTTGGAGCATCCGGCGGGATTCTCCTAACACTGAACACTCCAGGAAAAGCTATAGGCATAAATTTTTTCCTTAACAGCTTACCCTAATAATTTTAAAATGTTTTACTGTAAAAAAAAATGTCATGGAGTAACAATAAATCTTTTGTATGGACAAAGGAAATTTAAATAAACAGTACACACAACAGTATAAACAGTATAAACAGTATAAACAAGTTATTATTTCAATATTTTTTCATTGTATGTAAAATTTGTATGTTTTTTGACAAAAATGGAGGATACCCTGTATCATAAAAACTACGCAATAGCAAAAAACTGGGGTCATTTCTGGATTCACCACCCAAAAATTAGTAAAGAACAAGTGTAAGATCCAACTCAACAAAAAATGTGTTCCCCGGTGTTAGATATCTGTGTTTTTTAACAATACTTCCTAAAAGTATTTCAACAATAAAAGACTATTTCGCCATACTTATTACACCACATTTACAATTTTTACATATCTACTAAATTGAATATTACAGTTCCTGCCATTGTTGACCAGAATACCACTTATGTTGGTATTCCTGTATCGTCATCCTGGATGTCCAATCTTTTGCAGCCAAGGGGGATTATGAAAATGCAAGTCTAAATGATACTATAATATACATTTCCTTTAAACATTACAATGCTCCTAAAGTTCTGCCTTGACTAGGTTTGGCTAATATTATCATTTTATACAAACATTGAGATGTGCTGTTTAATAACATTGGTTGTTAACTTGGAAATGGGCAACATATGCACACTCTTGAATTGGTAGCCATTGTTTGATAGCTGCAGCTTTCTTTTATTACAAAGTAAAACAAACAGTTCATTGTCATTGCATATTTTAATATCACAGTTATCCATGAATTCTTATGTACTGTAGTTTTAAAAAAAAGCAGTTTGATACTTTGTTACACTTAGGCAGGGTATGATACGTTTGTTAAGTGCTTATTTAGGACTTTTAGGTAAATGTGCAATTTTGCTGGTTTTAATACTAGACTTTACAATGCCATGCAATGCAATATCCCATGGAAAAACAATCACCAGATGTAGTTAATTAGGACAGACAAGGTCCTATAACAAGGACTATTAAATGAAGACTACTGATCATTTAAAATAGATCAAAGACCTTGTAACAATCTATTCTTCTGTCCCTTTATTACTCTTGTTTATGGGCATTATTGTGCTAGAAATTCCTTTGTCGGTAGTAAAGTAGTCACTTTGTTCAAGCTGAAAACAAAGCAAAAAGAAACTAGCCAATTAAATGACTTGCAAACTTAGTCATAAGGGAAAAGGGAAAAGGTGGCAAATGAATAAACTGCTGACTTAAATTACTTTCACGTGCTACAAATATGTTTCTTTACCACATTTATTACAAGCGCACTAAATATGCAGTACTTTTCCCATTAGCCAAGCAATCTGTGGTTCGGCATATCTCTGTTAAGCTTCCCATAATTAAAAATGTAGCTTACGCTATCATGTGATTCAGGCTTGAAGAAATGTACTGCTAGGGCTGTGCTTGATGCATTATTAGTTAGGTCATTAACCAGCTATGTGAACACAGAACAGACTTTTTAGGTCCTAGGAAGTTTCTTTACACTTAATACAGCATATTTACTAGCATAGGTTTAGGAATGTTAAGGCATACAACTACTGGAACATGCTTTTGGTACGTTTGACCAGTTGTTCAGATATTCGATTCCATTGCCTATTTACCATTTTACCATAGGATTTGAATAATTGATGTTAAATTATCCATTTAACAGTGGGAAAATATTTGTGCCTAGATCTAGCCATGCATGTCCCAATTCTGAGGAATAAGGTGCAAAAAAATTAAGGATGTGAATAAATCATTAAAATTCACCTTTCACTTTAAAGTTGTCCTGTCACTATAGAAAAGTTCAGAGAAATGTCAGAACCAGTATGATCTGTGGTGCACATAGGAGAACAGTCCTGGAAGTATTGGTTTCCCCAGTAGAGTTTGGGCAACCATTTTATCAGGATCAGAATAATGATTGGTGGCACCGGTGGAGGTAAGGTAATAATTTAGTTTTCTAATACTGGTATGCTTTGCAAAATGTTCTATACAGGCAGGGTTTCTTTATTCAATGAGATTCAGGTCAGCATTATCAAACCATATTGCTGTAAGTGGAAAAGCACCCTAGCCATGAAGGAGCTACTGCTGATCCCAGCCAAGCCAAACCTGTATATGTATTACAATTATCACGCTTTTATTAAATTCTGTACGTTAATATAACCTTTTTATGTGTCTCGCTTTACAAGATTTTTTTTTCTTTTTAGGATTATAATCAAATGTCAAGACTTTATGCTATAATGGGAGAACTTGGTTAAATCAAATCTCCTTTATGGCACTTACAGAAAAATGATACGGCTTAAAATATTGCTATATTGGAATCTTTTACCTTAGCTTTACAATAGTTAATAGTTGTCTATTTCTGTATGCGATTGATAGATTTTGAGCTACTTTTAAGGACAGTTAGTGACATGACTACAGACTTTGTAAAGCGCCACATATTATGTCGGTGCTATAAAAATATATAGAATAATAATAATAAATGATAAAACACAGGTAGGCAGCCCCGAAAGCCTCTAAGACCTGGCTAGGATGAGGACTAAAGCTTCTACTCTATAGACAGGAGAATTTTAAATTCAGGACTGGCACTAGGGACACTGCGGACAAGGTATGTCCGACATGGAACACTTGTTTCCCCTGGAAATATGTGAGGATGTCAGTTACATTGAGATTGTAATGCACTGCAAGGAAATGAAATACACTCAAAGGACACTCTGCTGCCCTCACCCTCTTTCATTTGTGTGTTGTAATTTATATTAAACCTTAACAAGGACAGATCTGTGAGCCTGAGTGGGTTTCTGCAGTTACCGTACCAGAAAGTACAGAGGTGCAAACAGCTGGCTCCTACAGGAGTGAGCACTCCATGAACATTAAACAGGTTATAGACGTCAAGACAAAAGTTAGAAAGCCACACCATTTACTCACAAAAAGTATGTAGTATGTATTGTTTTTATCTATACTCCATTTTCTTCATTTAACTCCATTGATCATTTTTGCAGCACTACATTAACAAGGCAAAACTAGAAACGAGTAACAGTCGTGGAAGATCACCCTAATAAAACTGAGCTTCAATCAGACTGAAAACAAAAACAGCAATTCATACAGTAATGTGTTCATTAAGTGTACCTATACATTGCAAAATGGCTTGCTTTCAGCCTCCCCCTGTACAGATGTCACATTAAAATAGGACAGGTAGCACAGAGAACCAGGTAATAGTGCTGCAGTACTCATGTGCTAAAAAAGTACACATGAACAGAAGAAAAGAGTGGAGAGATGAGCTCATCGGCCTGCTGCTGCTCATTCCCCATCCAGCCATAAGCCGGCAGTAGAGAAAAAAACTTTTTTGTATTACTTAAATTGCGCAGAGAAAAATAAAGTCTTCAGTCTTGCTGTGCGGTCTGGCAGGGCTGTGCAAATTTCATGAATTAATAAACAGAAATTCAAATCCACTGGCAGGTAAATCAGGCCCGCTTATATGTATTCCATCTGTGTATTTAGCTCTTTGCTGGGAGCTCGGTTTTAAGGGAGTTTTTGCAGTTTTTAGCTTCATTATTATATTACATCATAATGTACTGTGTATATTAGGTAGAAACAGTTTTCATGCTCACATATTTGTAATAGTTTCCTAGGTGATTGTGTGTGGGATAAGTGTTATTAAATACAGTGAACACGGTAATTTCTTTCGTTTTATGTTTAGCTCTAAAAAAGTAAAATGTAAATGTAAAATTATTTTTTCTAGCCCAATAAATATGCAATATTGGGACTATAAATATATTTTGTCCAGTCTTCTAACTGGGTTGCTCTGTTTACAGAGCTCAGTTGTTCTTTTTGGTATTTATACATAGGGCCTGATTTGTTAAAGTTCCCCAAGACTGGAGAACATAGACTATCATGGGAGAATCTGGGTGATCCAGCAAACCTGCAATAGATCTAGTCCGGGATTGAAAACATTTGACCATATAATTTTATGAAACTCATTCCAGATTTGCTGGATCTCAGGTTCACCCATGGGAGTCTATCTTCTCCAGTCTGTGTTGATAGATAGACTTCAGGTGGGTTTTGCATCCACATACAAGTTTATGGAAATGATTGCTATGGATACAGATCTGTATTTAACTTGGTACCATCGTCTTGATGTCCATATACGTCGTCAAAGTTTGTGTTTGGGCTACAGAAGCAGCACAAGGAGCTGACAAGGAAGAGATTTATAGGAGGAGAAAGCAAACACATGAATTGTTTAGCTCATCGCTGTGCTACTTCTTCTTTACTGTCCAGGAACAGACTGACAGCCTGGGCTCAGAAAATGTGGCTTGAAGGATACTGGCCATCATTCAGTGTAAAAGACTAGGGAGATCTAGTGTGGAAAACATGGTGTATTTTAGGGAATAGAACATGGGTGGACTGTGACAGTATTGCAGCAAAAGTATTTTATTTTTACTATTGATGGACTATTTATTTTTTTTTCTTTTTATAGCAGGTTCTCAGATTTAAATTCATATACAGTAAACTAGAGTATAAATAGTTTCCTTTTATTATAAAATG
>NC_092859.1:91434408-91514752 GCF_032062135.1 Pyxicephalus adspersus
ACAATTTAAAAAAAAAATTTCATGAAAAACAGTGTAACGCTTTTGGTACAGAAATCTGGACCTCAGTGTAACGCCCAGGTGGTTAATCCAACATTCATTCATTTGTATCATCTAAATCTGTGGTCGCCAACCAGTGGTCCGTTGGTGGTCCACAGAAAAACATTATTTGCATTTTTTATGTTTTATAATTTTATGAAACAAAAATAATATTCCAATACATTTCTATATCCTGAATGACAATTTTCACTTTTATATTGCACTAAATTCACAAACTGTACTAAAGACAGAAAAACAAGGAAGGCGCAGAGTGACCTCAGTGGAGTTGTATGAGGCCAGCAGTTGCCGAGCCGTACGCTTCCGTATTGTTTCTACTATTACAACAGTCACCCCACTCAGTGTATACCGATTCTCATCTAATTGTTTTATTTTATTTATTTATTTCTCAGATGTTCTTTTAGATAAGTATGACCCTAACGGTGTATTTTGTTTAACTGTTATATTTATTGGCATCAAATAATTCGACTTTGATAACTATCATTTCTTGTTTGGTCTTTGATTCGATATAAACCAATATCGAGTGGGAAAAAGCAATTATTTTGCATTTCTTTAGTAATACCAAAGATAATGCCACTAATGATAATAGTAACAATAGTATTACTTCACTTAACTGTAAGCTGATCAATGACTCAGAGCCTCCAGGCACCACCAGTCCTTGTCAGGCACCATTAGGAAGATCATTCTTTTACAAATGTATTTATCTTTTAAAAAAAAATCATTTTAATAGATTTAAAATGATGAATTTAGTGCTCTGTGAGGTCCGAAAGGTTGGCGACCGCTGATCTAAATTATTAAAAATGCAGCTTTGTCATATGTAACAAATAAGTATACCGCACTCCAGATTAGGTGCCAGAGATTAGAACCTCCCTATACAGTATGATGGTGGAACCTCAGGTTTGGTATTCTCTTTGTTAATAATGTGTGTTGTCATCACACTAAAATAAAAAAAAACTCTCCGAATCCCTCAATAAAATGTAGTGAAAGCATATGAGTCTGCCAAGGGATTAAAAGAGAGCACCTAATTATATCAATGCTTATTATTGATAATTTGTACAGGACTGGCTGGCCCAGAATATTCAGAGCTAGAGATGACTGTTCGATGCTCGAGGTCTCAAAGAGGTACCTAGAAACAGCACGGTGGCTCAGTGGTTAGCATGCTGGCCATTGCAGCGCTATGTCCCAGGTTTGATTCTCAGATAGGGCACTATCTGCATGGAGTTTGCAGGTTCTTCACGTGTTTTTGTGGGTTTTCTCCAGGTACTCCGGTTTCCTCCCATATTACAAAAACATGCAGTTAGGTTAATTGGCTTCCCCCTTATGTACATGACATAAAACTAGCTAGTAACATGACTATGGGCTGTAATGTTTTGGTGCAATATAAATACTGTGTAATAATAATGAATGTAGGATTTCCAGGTAACTCTTGTAACAATGCATTTTAAATGCTTTCACTTACAAATAGAAAGAGATTGTTCCAATTCAAGTGCATGGGAAGCACGGCTGGATTTCTCACAAGGCCACCTAAGTTGTGGCCTTGCGTGCCATGGCCAAGATGGTAGCATTTGTATATCGTGGATGTAATATTAAAACTATAATACAAAAATGCTTAGTGTAGGGCTTTTTCACCCACAACCATTAGGGTTCACCAATGACCTTCCTGTATCATCATGGTCACCTTCCCAAGCATGATGGTGACCATATTGTGTTTGGGGATGCTTTGCTGCTTCATATTCTGAGCAACTTGCAGTCATTGGGTCAAATATGAATGCCACACTATAATATAGTGTACAGTGTGCTTGCAATTAATGACAATAGCATCTGTACAAAAATTGAATCTTATTCAAAAATTGCTCTTTTAACACAATAATTTTACAATGTCTGCTAGCAAATGCACCAACAAATTTCTTTTCTTTTCTAAAGCAGTATTGTGTGTGAAGGAATTTTGCATAGAGGAATGTTCACAATGTCAGACATTGGTGGTAAGTTTTGCAAACTGCCTAGTAATTTCTACTACTGGGGGCAAAACCAGCATATGGGTTGATGTCCTGTTTGTGCCAGGACCCACTGGATTTGGATTGTGGAGGAATTGTGGGCTTTAAAAAAATAAAGGTGTTACTTTTGTTTTTTTGTGTTTATAATGGAAGTTACGCTTTCAGTTACATTTTACTCAAGGAGTTTATAACACTACTGTATCCTTGGACTACACTTGTTATTATAAAAATCCTAATTTATGTTAGTTATCGTGTATATATATACATATCTAAAAAATATAGGTATGTATACACACACACACAATTTTGTTTTATGCTACTTGCAAATTATATTCAGCTAGTTTATTTGAATTTCAAAACATGTAACAAAGCATTATATGTTCTATTAGCCAAGAACATTTCCAAAGCTAAACTCAAGTTTATGAATTTTGTGCTAGAAAGGAAGTTATTACTCAAGTTTCCATAGCTGACAAAGCATTGCGTGTTTTGGTATTTCACTGACCGTTTAAACACTACATGGGACTTGTCAGAATAGTAGAGCTTTGTCTGCATCACTATATTTAATTCTGATTGGGCATGTTGCATGACTGCAACAACCAGTTTACTGGCAGACTCCATTGAAATATTGGACTTTTACCCTGCAGCAGAAACTTCTGTTGAGCTTGGCATACGATCTTGTAAAAGAACCCAGTGCCACAGATTTGGACGTTATTTAAAGCAAGTCTTTCTAGTTAAATTATGTTTTCAAACCAACACTGTTTGCTAACTGGAGGCATACCCAAATACCTTTATTGGCCATAAATGCAGAACAGTCAATGGAAATGGTAGAAACAGAAATGAAGACTGTATTGAGTGTGTTTTCCAGACATACAATATTATACATTTTTACATAGGATATTTGTATATTTCAGGTTTATGGGTCATTGTATAAAAATAGGCAGGTGAATGTTATAGGAACTTCCCTTTGTGTCAGTAAGGAGGTACCAATGTATTTGGTTTATTATAACTATAGTTATTATACCAACTGTCTAGGGTTTACAGGAAATATAATGACATGTCATTAGTGTGTGGGGTGTGGCAAAAAGAAGTAGTATGTGACAGCAGATGGCATGACATGGGAACACATGGTACCACAGAGATTCATTCAGTGCCATAAAGAAAATATAATAACCCAGAAACATATAAAAAATCCAGGAAACCATATGGGAAGGAACAGATGTAAGGACACACAAACAAAGTGCTTGTATGTAATTATGGAATGGCACGATCAATACATTAGATACAATACAAGTAAATTAGAAAATAAAATATAAAGATAATTTTAAATATAATTTCATATTTTATTTCTTGAAGGATCAACAGAATAATAGTTTTAAATACTTACCAATTTGTAAAATATAGGTGGATGGTGAAAGTTGGTGGACATTCAGTCTTTGTATCCATTTTTCCTGGAAATCCATAGCTGGTTGACCAATGGCAGCCTATTTTTAATAATTTGGACAGCGTGATCAGGTCAACAACACATTCTAGTTTTAATTTTCTCAGAAGTAGTTATGTGTCCAGATCAACCTAGACTCTAAATACATCTGCACCGAGCTGCACAATATACAAATTTATGAAATATAATTTAAAGCTTGGGATTCCTTGTCGGTAAATGTAGTTAACGTGTGCAGGTGCTCTTATTGTGTTGTAGAACTGAATTTGTATTAGGTTGCTCATGTGTTCTTCTTATCTCCATACCTGTTGAGTGCTGCAATATTGTTCTACACATTCTATTTTCGATGGACAGACTTAATGTACCAATCTGAATTTTTTATATTATTGTGATACTAATTTACTGAATGTGACTGTTCAGATTCTTTCTCTTTGTTGTATTGATTCAACAATGCATATCGGTTACTTTGTCTGGTATGTCATGTGTGCTCACATACAGGATACTTCTTGCTGTGAGTTGGTTTATGAAGCTGTAGATACCTGATATTAATTCAAATTTTGGAAATGTAGTCTAAAATTTCCTTATGTTTTTAGTTTAAATAATTGTGATTTTTCTCCTGTTCTCACCACAAAACAGTGCCTATTTATGGACATATTTTACTCAAACAATAGACTTCAGAAAGAAAACAAAGTTCACCTATTGTGAAGTATGTGGGGCTGCTTTGTGCAGGCCCCATTCAGAAAAGGTTTATGCCATGACATATATTACCATGGGCACATATTGGCAATACATTACAATAACAAATTGGCAAGTTACTGGAGTCAGATTCTCCCAGGACTACACAATACCTGGGAGGGATATACATTACCAGGAACATTTTCAGTGACAGCTAGTAATTATGGGCCCCCATTTTCAAATTACCAGCCTTTAAAATCATTAGCATAACAGGTATGGTGATGACTAAGGGAGTTCTAATCCACTTACCCCATTCTCATTAAATGTATTAGGCAGGGACATGCCATCAGTACCATGCTAATGAATAGTGTGTTGATTCCACCATGTGTGGTTACAGTAAGGTCACTGCCTCCCCCAGTTGTAAGGAAGCACACTGTAGCTTAGAGATAATTGAAAAATCCTCTATCCCCATTTATTTAAATCATTGGACTTTATAACACAAAGAAGCAGAATTTAAAATTTAGATTTTTTTCAATTATCAAAACTTTTACATAGAGACCTATGAATGCTATCTGCAGTTTTTTTGTAGTCACACAGCAATAAGATTCAGGATTTTGTTTCTTTCCATTTTTAGAGTTTGGGGTCTAGCTTTTTATTTTCTGTTAAATAAAAGAGCTCATATTTCATCTCCAGCTAATTACCTTTCAGAGTTATAATGTATGGAATTCAGAACTGATAACAACTTCCATAAGCAATGATGTGGAATAGGTTGGCACTTCATAAACAATGAATAATAAGAAGCCAAAAGAGGACACAGGTTTTATTGTTGCACTCACGAGTATCATTGTTTCCTGTGCAATATAGAAAAAGCTGAATAATCACAAAGCTTTAATGTCTGGATTATCTTGTTCTTGCTGGAAATAAAAGAGCATTGCCAATGTTACTCCAGCTAAACCCTTTTATGCTTGGCTAGTTGTCATTTTAAACAGATAAGCGATACACCAGTGAATAAAAATTTTGCTGACAAATAGGACAAAATGTAGCTGACTTACTGGATTTGTGACATTACAGCACATAACATTTCACTAACAGTCATTTCATTAGATATTGTATGCTAAAGGCATATTTAACTGACGAAGAGCCTTTATAAAAAGTAACAGTAGTTTAATTTGGTTTATGGAAATGAACAATTCATTTACTAATACTAATGTAATAATTTAAACATGATTTTTTTGTATTTTCTAAACTTTATAATCCCTGTTGTTTAGATCTTGAAATGTCACCAGATAAAATTTTCCATTGTTGAACTGGTGTGAAATGCATTACAGTGTGCTCCTAATAAACAGAATTTAGGATTTTCTCCATATAGATTTGCAGTATTCTTTCAAGATGAAAAGAGCGATTGCCTTGATGGAAACTTGCTAGGCACCTGTAATGTGGGGTATGGAGTGTAGTGTATGAACTCATCTGGAGGGGCATTTTTATTATTATTATTATTATTATTAATAATAATAATAATAAATAGGATTTATATAGCACCAACATATTACGCAGCACTGTACATTAAATGGGGATGTGAAAAGATTTGTACAGCTACAATTTTGTGGCCATTTTTCAAACTTGGGGTGATGTAAAATGTGCTGATTTCATAGGACAGACACCCAGAGTATTTCAGTGAAAAACTAAAACCATAATGTAGAACTCCCCAAAAATTGTGTTGGAGGGCTTAAACCCTGTAGCCTATGATGTGTTATCCTAACTCCTGACTTACAGTATCAAAAAGGAAGTTGGGTTCTCATTGGTGGATGTAAAGAATATTATTATACTGATATTGAACTTGAATACTAAAGAAATGCTTAGTAGGAAAGTGAGTCGTGATCAGGTATGTCATGTGCCTGAAAACTTTTATGTTTAATGTTCATCTAAACATACCTTCAAAATAGCCATCCTATCCTCTAGCTGCAGCGATGTTTGTCTTCCATCTGCCCGTTTGATATTTGATCTCCATTTGATCTTACCTTGCCTTTTCTCATACTTCCGCCTCATGATATTTGATATATCTATACTGTGGCACACTTCCTTACCACTATACGTAATTTACTTATGTCAATATATACCCCTGAAGAACCTGTAAGGCGAAATGTGTTGGGTTACGAGATGTTACACGCTCTTCTCCTTTTGACTTAACAGTTTACAGTCAGCTTTATTTTGTAAAGATTCATCACCCCAATCCCATGTCATTCTAAATGGGCACGGGAATCATCTTTATATAACTAAACCTGTAACGATGATTTATATGACTCATAATTTGTAAATACATTTTGTTGATACTCAGCTAAAACACCTTTTCTTTGCCTGCTTTTTTCTTTCTGTCTTGGCAAAATAGCCGCCAGGGTTCTGTGGACTGCAAGGGCTCCTACAGAGATTGCTGGGGGTTTATTGAACTGTGGCTGATTGACCTCCTATTTGATGATGCTTGGATAATTTCAGGGGTCAACAGCATTTAATAGAGCCAGCTGCACAAGCCCAGTCCTGTTGGCCGAATTCGAGCACCAAGTCTATTGGGGGGAAAACTTGTGTTATTTTCGTGACTCTGTAGAACTGCAAGAGCTATCAGGGGAGCAGAGCTGACAGCTCCACTACTGATTGCTCTTGAAGCCCTAGCGTAACTATAGTATGTGTTCTTGGATAGAGATTTTCTATCCAAGAACCCTGATGACAGCTCAAGGGCCATCAGGACTTTCCTTTCCTTAGCCAATCACAAAGCACCAGAGGTGAATGAATGGGGAGACTTGCCCTCATTTAACCTGTAGTGCCCGGGGATCCCACACTGACAGGAGGATTCCCACGGCTGTGCTCAGAATGAATGCAGCTGTGGGAATCATCCTGTCATTGTGGGATAACCTGTAAAAAAATAACAGTTGTTTACTCAAATCACACACATTCAATAAATTACCTCTTTTTTTTTTTTTTTACACATATTTTTACACACGAATTTACAAAGTCAAATTCCGTGTTTTTTGGGGTTGGGTCTATTCGAATTCGAACTGCCATGTTCGGGTCGAATATAAGGACAACCCAAATTTGAACACCAACACTAGTATTGACTATTCTTTTCACTGGCCAATTTGAGATTATTTATTAATAATTTTTCCTATTGACCCCAAAAATTGGTTATAATAGAGGTTCCTCAAGTGTAAAAAGGCTCATCATAAAAATCACTATAATGCATGCTATGTCTCTATGCTCAGCCTATCACTTTTATCATTATGCCCAATTTATTAGGAATACAAAAGAAAATACCTGCTTTTTTAATAGAACTAAGCATTTTTGTTCCAGATTGAGACCAGCCTAAGTATGGTCTGCCATTAGTGTTTGACTGGTTATGAAAACAAAATAATAGTAAAAGACCCTACAAAAAAATTGTCAGTATCATTGCTTTCCTTGTTGCCATGCCTCCCCCTTTTCATCATCAATCAAATTTTATGTTGACATGACATGGAAAACAACCCATGAAAAAAAACATAAAAATCACATAATTTGGCAAACATAAAAAAACCCCCTAATGATGTAATCATAAAAAAGTTACCCTCTCCAGGATCCATCCAAGGAGAGTTACACGTACATTTTTGCTGACATATTTAGAGTTCTTAAAATAAATTCACAATTACATGTAGATTTGTTTTTCATAAAAAAAGTCGAAGCAATACTTTTTATACAATACTTTATATACATGGGCCTCTATATATATATATATATATATATATATATATATATATATATAAAATTTTATTATGATTGGTTTTTTAACATATTTTTTGTTCTTTTTAGCTAAAACAATGCTTAAAGGACCACTGATTTGTTAGTCATTTTACAAATCATCTGTCAAACCTGCCCACTCTCATATTTATACATTTTGTTGAATGATTCTACCAGTTATTTTAAAATAAAAAAAAAACAATTGTTTGTGTTATCAAATGTGCTAATGATCATTTTTACTGACATCCACTTTTATTCCCTGTAAAATAAAATAATTCTCCACGTGCAGTCAACATCTAGCACCTGCTTGTGAGACACAAGACGCTGCATTTGGCCCTCATAAGTCAGTAATTATACCTCCTGTGCTGAACCCTCCCTCTGCCAGGTGCCTGGGTGTATCTTGGCAATATCATTCACAATCTCTGCTCATTTGTCTGCTGTGTGCAATATTCAAATTATTGACAATCAGGGCTATTTTGCCTAATGTGGAGCTCTGTCACCCAGTTTACTGCACATTACTGCACTGCACATTAAGTGCTTAAAGATCTTTAAGGATTGATATCCACTGACAAATGTTTAAATTAATGTCTGCGACTCATTACATTTTTATGGTCTTCTAAATAGCAATGTACTATGATAAAGGAGATAAAAAATAAAGCCCAAAAAACACTTGGGATCTTTCCAGAGGATGAGCTAATAGTGGATTTTATTAAATATTAGTTTCTTTCTTTTTTTGGGATAGGAATATGAACACATGCAAGCTATTTTATAATATTAATAAAGTATTGTAATTTCATTTTTGACCTGAAGGTCCTATAAATTTTTTGTTTTTAAAATGTAAAAATAACCCTTTTTTGGATAGGACATTATTATTACTGGACAAATATAATATGTTGTGTTTTCATGTACATTATAAGACATATAAACATGTAAAAATTTCATTCCAGAGGCAATTGAAGCTTGTGAGCAATGTTTATGTCATTACTTTCAGATAAAATAAATCCCATTTACTTTCCTAAACTTTATTTTTATTGCTCTTGCATTTTGTACTTGTCATCAAGTGTATATAAACTCACCAATGAGGTATAATGTATTAAAGCTCATCAGTCACTAGATGTGATAGCTGTATACAATTCCTTTGTCAGGCATTTTGTCCCTTGTGCCTGCTCATCAATATTTACACGTACAATATATCACTTCTGGTATTGATACTAAACACAAAATATAGTATATATCATACAGTATATAGCAATATTTAAAGCAAACATTTTACTTAAATATAAGAATACTTATAAAAATATATATGTTTCCTTTTTACACCATCTTGAAATGACAATTTTCATAAAACATGGCTTTTTTCAATATAATAATTCATATATAGCATTTTGTTTTTCCATCATATCTCATCGTCATCTTGTGCTCATTTATGCTGACAGTAATATATATTGTATATCTAATTTCAAAGTGTAGAAACATACCCAAGCTGCTTCATCAGGAGAAGATTATAGACAGCAGTCTTAATCATAGTTTCACCAGACCTCGTGCATAATCATTCACTGGAGACCACCTGGAGATCAAGGTGACATGGCAATGTAAGATCTTTTCCAGCTCACACTTCAGATATACCAAGATAGTTTAATAGTGAGTTAAGGAGATGTAAAAACTTGTCTATTTTGCATTTAAAGTTTTGGTTACAGAACTAATATATGTTTGCATTTATAAACAGAATAATTAAACAAATCATCTAAAATGACATGCAAGCAAAGTTGTCAAACTCTGCAATATTTGTGTACAAGTAGAAATATACATATATTTCATCAAAGCTTAATCAAACTAGGCAATCCAAAGACAATTTGCACATTTTTTATTATACTTAGAAGTTAGAGTAAAGTTTGTTATTGTGTTTGATGTTTTAAATCATATGTTTCTGTGGACATATGAAAATCTGTAAACATTTACTCAAGCCCTGTAAGATGATGCACGCAATTTGTTTTAGCTGGAATGCATGTGAAAGGATATATACCAACACAGCATACAGCACAATGAACTGAGTCAGTACTTCATTCTTTTATCCCATAGAGAAATTCAGATTCATGTGTGTTTCCGTTCAGTGCTTACTCCATCTATTCTGATTCTTCTGTGACTTTCTACAGGTCATGGAATACCTATTACACATACATTTTACCTAAATAACAAGCAATTTCCCATTCATTTTCACATCCTGGTTATATATTCACTGATTTTTAAATCTTCACATATGCTGAGTTGATGGAAACTTCTGTAACTGTTCAAATTGTTTTCTGTTAAAGCACTTGGTTGGCCTTAGGACATGTGAAGTCTTCGTAGCATTTCTCCAAATAGGATACGGAGAACAACAGTGAAGAAATACTACTAATAGCACCCATATAAACATTCTATTTCTAGCACAGTTTAAAAAATCAACACAACCTGTCAAATTTAAAGTATTAAAGTAACGTTAACAAAAATCCCAACATCCCTTCCCCAGGCCTCTGCATTGCTTACAGTTATAAAATGCAGTAAAAGATACACAAACTGGATACACATTCAGGCTCAGGAAGAAAAACAGCAAAAAGTTCACCAAAGATCAAATGGGCATTTGTTGAATGAAAATATAATGAGGCCAAACTGCGGAGAGTAAAAAATGGTCTTGTCTAGTTTTTAAGCTGTTTTTTTTTTTTTTTTACTTTAAAGCTGTGTACACAATTGCAATAATTATCATTGGAAACGAACTACTAACTACCGTTCATCCAATAATTGCTAACAAAAAAAAGTACACAACAACGCCGCCCCAGCGGATCTAATTGGGCGACGATCTTCGCTATTGGTGGATTATATTTCAACGATCGTATCATTACAGCATGTACAGTTGTTCGTTTTCTAATGACAATTATTGCATGTGTGTACCTAGCTTAAGGCCCTTATGTGTTGATGTGCTTATCTGCTTACATGAGTTTGTAAATGTTTTCATGTATTTTAAAGGATGTGTGCACTTCCCCACAAAATGCAATGATCACCCCAATTTATAGTAACTTAACTCTCACCCTTTACATTTGCATACTTGTTTTTAAGTATAACACACAAAAGAAAAATTGTACTTTAAGACCTGAGCAAAACAAAACAATCTGTTAAAAGTTAAACTAAACTTTTATCCATGGAGAAAAAAACATTTCATACCAGCTATGTAAACATCTGGAGCTAATACATTCTTCATGTAAATTGAATTTCCTACCTTTTCTGCAATATCAGTTCTCACATGCAGGATATATATATGTCAGCTGTGAGTATGCTTGTATTATCAAGATAAATTGGTACATTGGCTTGAAAGGTTTTTACATATCCGTACCTTTTTTTTCCTTTATGTCATATTACATTTGGCATGTTTTCAATGGTATATAATCCTAGTATCTAGCAAAAGGCAAATAAACTTTATTCCATGTTGCACAAGAGTCAACAAACCTTTATGACTTCTGTATAGTATTGTGTTTTTTTATGTATCGTGCTTGTATTTTTAGTGTGGTGAATTGAAACATTGCATGTTAAAACATTTTGTAATTCTTTACAATAAATTTTCCCAAGGATGGGGAGGAGGGTCTAAAACTGAAGATAACAAAGTTCTTACCAAAAAGTTTGGAACTTTCGGATTATGACCAATCATGCTTGATATTTTATGTATCTTGGACAATAGTAAAAAAACATTATTAAAATTGTTTGTGACTTTTTTTAAACCATAGGTATAGAACGTAATGGGGAACTGATGGGGTTCCAAGTCTGGAGTTGGACTTTAAACAGTTAAAACAGACAATATTTTACTTGTTTCCTGCACCTAACTGTTACTTAAACACGTGTCTTTATACATTTATATATTGCACCCTCACTATTAAACCTAAAGTATGTCAAACAGATAGGAAAGTAGTTATTTGACCCAATATTTAGACGTAAACTAAACTCCAGCCTTACCTTCTGTCTTGCACAGTTGTAAAGACTCCTCTCCTATACTGAAACTCTCTTTCTTACTAGCAGTCATGGAGACCTAGTGACTCCAGACTAAAATATGGTATATAATGACAACATAGATAATTTATTTGATTATATTAAGAGCAAAGTTTTGAGAAAGGAGGGTCTAGGAAAGGCGAAAGCAGATTAAATTTCACCTATAAACAGTTTATTCTTACAAATTAGTTTTTATGGGTTAAAGCAGATCATAATGTTGTCACTATATTATTTATTAAAATTCATTGAGTGATAATATATAAAAAAAATCTACATAATATAAACATCCGGCATGGCAGGGCTCCGATATGTACCTGGCTCTGCAGATTAGCATTCTATTTATATACCTCTGTGAATTCTGCCATTCATTGACTGTATTATTTCTGGCAACAGCCTACTACATAGCATCATTTCTATAGAGCACTTCCTAAGTTCAAACAGCACTTAAACATGTTCACTGCCAAATGTCACTGACTAATATTAAAGGAATATTAAATGGAAACATTTTTTATATATTATTCAATTATTCCTATCATGTAATAAGGATATTTAAAAATGTAAAAGTATTTGACGAGTAAAAGTAAAGAAGAGCACTTTTTTTGTTATGTATATAGAGTGGTCAGGTTACATTTGCCCTAAGTTTACCAAATTGTTATTGTTGTCTGTATCCCAAGTTTAAAAAAAATAATCAATAGTCATAGGGATTTTAAAGATATATAAAGTTGTCATACAAAAAAACTTAATTTAAAATTTGTATTTTTTATTTAAAAAACTTCCCCAAAACTTTTTTTGCTCCTTGCTTAGAATAAAACAGTGGGCCTTCTGATATTACATAAAGAGCTGAATCACACAGTTCACATGTGTTCACTTTAACAAGTGCAGTTCTTGTGTTACAGGCTTACTTCCCAATGCATTTCCCCTTTTCTTCTTCGGGGGAGTGAGAGCAAAATATACCAATATGGTGGCTTAAAGGCTAGGTGTTACAGAGGTACCCCCTAGATCCCAGTGCAATCATCAGGGATACATAAATCCTAACAAGACCAAAAAGATGCTGCACAAATTCAAATCAGAATAGAAACAAGCATCATCTATAGATGTATTAATAATAAATACTGTAGTTAGTTCAACCACATTAAGGATAGGCTCTGCTACTACTGCGGTAGCTCTGATGTCACTCTCGACTCCAAGTCAAAGTCCTCCACCCCCCCCCCCCATTCACTTCAACAACGACAAACACACATTTTGGGACAAAATTTTATCATTTTTATTTTTATTATCTAAATATATTTTTAACTTTAATTTACATAGCAAATGTATATAAATACCTATATCTTCATATACCTATTAACAAATATAATCTAGCTAAAACCCATCAAAACACACCCGTAAACACACCAGCACCGAACAAAATGATTGAAGATCCGGGAAGGCCACTACCACATACCACCTGAGTCACCCGGATTGATATTTTGGCACCCAGGTGCTTCCACATCTGCCTTCAGTGCCGATATCACCCATCCACAACTCCCCGCCAACCTAAAACCAGCTTGGAAACCATACCACAGATTAGTCCATTTAGACAGATAGTCCATCAGCCTCCAGAAAGCACCTGCCTTCCCAGGACCTCAACTGCCATGACTCCAAAACCACACCCTACACCCCCCAACCACAGGGCTGGCAGGTGGGAAGTTCACACCACACTATGCCCTTCTCCTAACCGCCCCTTCCAGTCTGGCCTTTTTAACCCTTCCTTAACCACCTGAGTAAAAAAAACCTGGAAACCAGGTAGAGTCTGAACCATGTACAAAAATGTGTGTATCTGAGTAATTATCTATCTATCTATCTATCTATCTTTTTTTTTTGCTTTTAATAGAGTGGGGAAATATTAGAATCACGGTTAGGCTTTTCTACAGTTGAATGTGCCAATAAAGAACTGTCTTCCAAGAAGTTAGGGAAAATCTACAGCAACAATTTTTTAAGTTAAGTATGGAATTGCAACAACCTTTCCTAGCTTTGTATGATATCATGTTACCTGTTGCAGATTTTCCTTGCTTCCTGTCTAGTAAAATGTTGTCCTCAGAACAAAAAAGGAAACATTCTGATGGAGTACTATCTTCATTTAAATGAAAAGAATCTATAAAGCAAATTATAGTTTTGCCGTAATAGAATATGAAAAATTAACTAAATCGTTCTTCATAATATATTTTGTACTATAAATATTTGATTAATTTGAGATGTTTGCATAATCCATTATGCCCTTGTGGGCATACTAAATAACATGGCAACATTCCTGATAAATCAAAGTGTTCTCCAGTTTTATGAATGTTAAACAAGTTCTTCCAAAATTAGACATTTCTGCTTGTTTACATGTTAAATTATAGCAGGGATACTTGTTGTTAGTTTTCAGCGAAGATCAGAGACTATTACATGGATAAGTCTCTCTTCTACTGGTAGTAGTCACAAGCATTGGGCTTTCATTTTTTACAGCCATTTCATCTGTAACAAACCCCCTTTTTAGTATTATTTTGGAATAATTTTCCCGCTTCTCAATTTTGACTAAGAATGGCTCAATGTCTGTAATGTCTAAAAGCATTGCTGGATATACCCAGCATCATATTCATAACCTTTAGAACTGACTTTTTTAATTTGCAATTTCTTTATGAAAATATGTAATTCAATAATTAAGTAACAGATTGCACTCAACCTTCAGTCAAGACCGTTCAGAATAAATCGCTGTATCACCTTCCAT
This sequence comes from Pyxicephalus adspersus, assembly GCF_032062135.1. NCBI lineage: Eukaryota > Metazoa > Chordata > Amphibia > Anura > Pyxicephalidae > Pyxicephalus > Pyxicephalus adspersus. Next base: position 91,449,086 of record NC_092859.1, read on the forward strand.
TTCTTTAATCAAACTCATACATTGCAAAGCGAAACAATATGCCTGATTTATTTTTCAAGACTGGAGAAGATACACTTTCTTCAGTGAAGCTGGGTGAACCAACAAATTTGGAATGGATCTGGGCCAGGATTCAAAACATTTGCTGGCAAATAGCAAATTGCTTCAAAGAAATCCATTTCAGGGTTGCTGGATCACGCAGTTTCACTGAAGAAAATTTACTCTCTACACCCTTGGATAGCTTTAATGAATCAAGGCCATTATCTTTAATTGTGGCCCAACAAACTATCACTACAGTATATACCTTTTCTATATTCTGCCACCATTTCTTTTATGCCTCCAGGAGCAATGAAATATTCCCAGTGCTTTCAGGCATAGGGATCACGTGGCTTAGTCCCCTTTTACCCGTGTGAAAGGGATGCTTCATGGTTATTGGCTAGTCAAGTACACAGCCCTGTCCTATGGTTAAGGGAAAAAGTCCCCAACCCAATGTATACTCCAAAAAGCTACTTTCTAATTATATATGTTGTGTGTATTTTGGGTATAAAACTTTTCTAGAAAGACTCTGTAGAGTTTGTACAGGTGAGCAGTATACAAGGAACCTTAGGACTGAGCACTTGTTCATCTATGGTGTTCTGTACTTATAGATATTTGTATTCCTTCATGTTGTAACTGAACATACACAACAGCATTTGTCTATTCTGATTTTGCAACCTGCCTTCTCATATTGCAATACCTAACTGGGCAATCCCCAGACCTTGGGGGTTTTAAAACATAGACTTAGATTGGTGTTTTAATATATGTATTTTATGTGATATAGAGCCTACTAGTACTGACAACATGCCCTTCAAATGAATTATAATGACCAGTGTCTACGTGAAATCTTTAGTTTTGTTGGCAAGAACATTTCAATATTTTGAGAGTATGTTGTCACAATTCAACATTAAATAGTGTGTACTCTCTACTGCTTATGCATTTCCAACACTAGTACCAGATATTTATTATAAGCAGTAAAGAGAATGTCTTTGGAATGGAAATCTGAATAATTAAAACACTTTGACTGCAAAAGACCAGAATTAATACAATTACTCCTAATTATCATTAATCACATATATTTCAGTATAAAACTTGCTGTGTTATTGTGTTATAGTTACTCAGGCATTGAAGACACACACACAGTATAACATCTCTGTAGAATTCCCTCCAGAATACATTAGTCCTCTTACCAATGGTGTCACATAGCCATCTGCTAACATCCCTCCCTGTGCTTTGTTATCTCTCCCCTGAAATACATGTAAAATGGATGCCTAATGTTTATTAGTGTGTGTGCACGAACTTGTTTCTATAAAAGAAAACTACACAACCTACCTTAAGTTATAGAATATTACTTTTACATGGGAGCATGAAATCTAATAATTTATATCTCCTCCTTATTTATATGCTTTTTGCCATTGCTTCCCATGGGAGTTGAGAATTAATTCTTATTATATGTCATGGTAAGATATGGTAGTGGAGACTGGTGCTTTAACATTAATAAACCATGTCAGGTGTGCTTTGGATGTGAACCCTCACCAATCCCTTCACCTTGGAGTACAGGTATGTATGAATAGTTTATGCTTTTTGTTTTCATACATTTCTTGGAACTTTTGTAGAGCTCCATTTAAGGTATTTACCATAGATATCGTTTTAGTACTGATATAAACAATACAAGTTAAAGAATATATTTTGCAAGAGGATACTAAGAATTTTTTTTTTATCATATTGTTATTGAAAACTTTGCTCTGATGTTCACATGCATTATGATTAAAACAAATTGGATTTATCATATCTGTTTAGATACAAATTAGATATTGTTTGGATAAGCCACACCACTTTCCACATTCACAACATACATACTACATCCCCAACCCAGGTGTTGGTTTTCTATGGACCAAAAGATGGCCATTAATCACAGTTTGTGATATTTCATCCAGTTGTGTATGCTGTATCTTTCCTGCATGCTTTCTTTTTCATTTTTGCTTTTTACCTATTTTGTACTTTTTATCTTTGTGTCTGCTTTTCTATTTGCCTGTTTTATTTTACTCTTTTCATGTTTGTCAATCCATTAAATGCCAATTAATTAAGCTATAACTGTACTCCTAGCTTTCCCATGCCCTAATTCATAAAGCCGCACACTTCCATTATTCCTTGCCAATCCATCGGGGCAAAGCACTACAGGGAGTCTTGGTAAAAGAATGTTGCTGCTTATATCAATAGGAAAGTAGAAGGAATAACTTCACAATAACATAAACTAGAGAAATCAGGCTTGCTTTAGGACTCCTTTTCTGCCTGTTAAGAATATGTCAATGTCCATAGTCTGAGCACAGGTACACTTTACCTATTATAAGCCTAGCTAAGGAAAGAATTACATTTTCTGGCAAGTTTTTATTGTCATTTATATGTTTTTAGCAGTTGATTTCTGTAACAGAAAAATTAAAACATGAAAATGGATTTTAACTGTTCCCCATTCTATCTAAAATGACTGTTAACATAATCCCTACAGACTACCCTTAAGGAAGGTATTTGTTCCATGCTACCCCTTTGATTTTTTCACATCTGGTAGTTTTTGCACAGAGAAGAAGGTTGAATTCTGTAAGGTTTTGGCAATTTGCTCCTATTTGATCAATGATAGGCCCCTGAAAAAAGTGTAGGGTCTGCCATGGTGCTGAGTTCATGCGGTGAGCACCAGCTGAGTGGTTATTTACCCTTCTGATAAAGGCTCTTTGTGGACTGTAAATTGGGCTGACAGTTTATTCTGGAATGAAGAAATTGAATCAGACATTTCTAATTGTTGCCAATCTAGCCCATGCTGATCCATCATTTCAAACGTTGGGATTATCAATTTTTTTGTTTTCTTATATTGCATGTAGAGCACAAAATCCTATAATATAATTAAATGAACATGTAAGGATGTCAAAACCATACTTCTTGGCATATAAATCTACTAGTTTATTGTATTGCTCTCTTTGTTATTTCCCCAACTTTATAAAAAATGTATAGTTTGAAGATTCACATGGCAGGCAAGCTTTAGATGTGTAACTATAGATTAGAAAGGTGAGAACATTTAATATATGGCTTTAACATTACATGTTAAATGAGGTCATGTTTTCCTTTTATATTTACATTACTTTACAGTTTTACATTTTTTCTTTCCTTTCATTCCTTGCCTTGTAGTTCTCAAGCATTGCCTAGGTATTTTACCCTCTATACTCTTAATTCCATCTGTTTAGCCATTCGTGTGGTTTGTATTCTTTCCAATATTAGCCATATGGCAGGAGCATACTGTCAAATTTAATGATATCCCAAAGGAATTCTTCATTTTTCTGAAGACATTTTGAATATGCTTGAAGAGCTGGCAAAGGGTTTTATTTTAATAGCTTAATTTTGTTAAAGACTAGACTGACTGTAATGCTTTGCCCAGTCTATCATTAACCAAAGCCATCAAAACACATTAATGTGATTACAATTCATTTAACATGAAGGCTTCGGACAATAGGCTATTAATGTGTCAATATGTTGAAATGTGATTCTCTGTAGAAGGACAAATATCATAGTAATACATAGCATTAGCACAAAGTATTGTGTTTTTTCTTTATATAAACATTTATATAAAATGTTATTAACTCCCATGTTTCATTGATTTAATGTTCACATACAGTGTTTGGCACTAGTTTTAAGGACATCTAATAAAAAGAATAACATATAAAGATATGTTTTGACATCCATAGCAGCAAACTAAACACTTCATCAGCATTGTAAAATAGAATTTGATTGGTTTCTATGGAGATTAAAGAACATTCATTTTCACTACTTTTCTTAACATCTGCTTAACTTCTCTTTCAGTGACAACTTTCCAAAAAAAAGAAAAAAATTATGTTTTTGAAATATTTGTTATTTTAAATTAGCATTTGTCATTAAAATTACTGGAAGTTGAGGCTCACATGGGAACATGTCCCAAGTTGAAAAAGTGTCACCTAGAATATGTGGATAGGGGGTTCCTTTTTCATCTTTACATTTGGTTTCAGCATGCCCATGTTTTGATCTACCATGGCATTTTTCTTATACTATGCGCTCTTAATATGGTTTGGGGAAAAAAAGTAGAACCATTTGAAGCTTTAAGGGCAACATTGTAAATATATAAAGGCATAAAAGGCATACGGGGTTAATGTCCTAAACTGTATATTATATATATATATATATATATATATATATATATATATTTATAATATACACTGTATATATACATATGTCTATACCATACTTGGCAGAGGACACAGAAAGGGTGTCGGTAGACCAGTACATGGGACCATTCACTAAAATACCAAAGTTTGAGTTTTAGCACACATTGCCACAATAAAAAAATGAATCCGGTCCAACATTAGGGTCAAATTACAGATATCTCCAGAATGGTGCTTGATTTCCAGATAGGGTTTCGTTGGGGCTGTGAAATCCTTGAGTATCAGGCCCACACTAATATAGGGTCTTTACTGGCTCTGCCATTGTGCCAGTTTTAAAGACCAATGTGGCCAACGCTGGTGGCCACTGAAGAACAGAGGTTCTCTCTAGGTTCTGTAAAATAATTAGGACTGGGATATGTACTTCCAGGCATGTGCTGGACACAATTGTGCTGGACTGAATTAGCCAGCTGGTGAGACCCTATGTGTAGTATTAGTCTGGCATCTAGGAGCCCCTAAAGAGCACAGAATACCAGCTGAATCTCTGCAAACATAATTGCTGAAGCTATTGTTATCCTGATCATCTGAAATATGTAATTTGACTAGTTACATACACTGCCAATTACCTATTTTTTTATTCCTATTTAATACGGACTAACCTTTCAATAAAAATAGGATATAAAGTAGTATTACCCATCAGATGCTAGTTCTAATGATAAATAGCTATGAGCTAGATCAATGCTTCTCTGCCCCCACGCTTTGTTCTGAAGCCAGAAAAAAGTTATAAAACCTTTTTGAACTATTTTCACTTGCTTTTATATAAATCATTGACAGACAATATATGGTAGACTGTGTATGGCATTACATAAGGCAAACATATGTACCCTGACAACATGTTTAGTGACTAGCAGCTGCACTCCTATGTTTTATTGACATTTAAATAGTAAATACATGATATTCATATCCACAGCAATGTTTTCTCTTCATAAAAACAAAGTATATGTAATTTTTCTTCGAGAGCCAAGTGCTGTACACAAAACATTTTGTTGATTAGAACTGGCTTAAAAACCAGATATATGCTCGGGGCTCTTATTTCAGGAAAGTTTCCCTGCATTTTTGCTTAGTAATATATTATAAAGTGAAATTATTCCTAGCTGTTCCCAGCCTGACAGAAATATAATTAAATTGGCACGTAGACATTAGAATTTTTGTAAATGTATTTTACAGCCATATATTATTTTCAATTCATTGCATGTTTCAGAATTTAAATGGAAATTGTGGCATTGTGTGGTTAAAATTGCTATATTGATGTGTCACAAAGGGCAATCTTGACACATTCACATTTTGTAGCAGAGGTGTCATAGAAATCTGTAGGACCCCCTCCTGCACCTCCCTGCTACGCAACAGCTGTGTCACAGTAGGTGGAAAAATAAACAGCCTGTAATTCCTACTTTCTACAAAGATTGAACTAAAGTGATTTAAAGGAAGCGGAGACATGCCAGTTCATTTTACAATATACTGTAATGTGACAGCTTCATGAACATATTTGATTATGCTTATCTGAAAATAATGTTTCCTGTTTTTTCTTCTCAATGTGCATGTAAATGGTAATGAATGTCAAGGAGGGACATTAGGCCTCGTTCATGCTATACCAGATGCGTTACCATGCTTTATAATGCATTGCAGAGCCACCTGCGTTGTTGTCCATTGTGAAGCTGACCCTATTCTTTACAATAATTGGAGCAGTATACAAAAATAGAAAGAAATATGTGCTAGTAATGTATGACACTCTATTGTCTATATTTAGAATGGCAATTATTGTTTTCTATTATTATCTGATGTTTTTGTGTATCACAAACTATGTAAGGTACAGTGATCACATTTCAGTACGCATGAAGGCTGATTTACAGAAATTTATGGTTGTCCTCTTACCTAGAGGAATTATTCCCATGTAAGTGATAATTCACTTAGCTTAGAGAATGTGGTGCAAAGAATACCCAATCACTTGCAAAGAAATTAAATTATTTTATGAATTTAAATGGTTGCTGTCAGCAAAGCATCATCTCATTTACTAAACTGTATTGGTTTTCATTCGACTCGATGGGCCTGATTTATTAAAGATGTTTTCTTTTTTACCAATCTTTAATTCATTTTGAAAGGGGATATATATACAAAAACATAAATTTATAGGGCAAAAAAGTGCGAAACAGTACTCCAATCACATCAAAAATGGAAACATACGGCCTAAATTGTGGGGTATATGGCACAGCACAATGCAATCCTATTACATATAAATAGTTAGGGTGGATAATTGAACCCAAAGGCAGTATCCTTAAACATTATCCATACATATGCAGATTTCCCGAGCAAGAGGAGCATCTAATTGACCAACCACCTCTTGTATCCGTTAATTGTTTTCAATAAAACCATGTGGTTTAGAACTTCCCACCCCTGTTCTAAAGACTACATGTGAAGTCCTCCATTAGCATGATCTAATTTACATTTCCGAACCACTGTGGGTCAAGAGGCAGTGTAGTGGAATACATACCCTAGCGGCATTCAAGAGATACTTAACTACTGAGGTCTTATGGAATCTGGGGGGCAGGGTGGTATGCTGAAGTAAGAAAAAGGCTGTGTCATCTGGTATTGGATAATCTGTGAATTTTTCTATTATCTCCATCAAGGCGGATCAGAATGGTCTTAATACTGAACAGGACAGGACCAAAATATGCTTCATGGTCCCCTACTCCTCTCTGCATCTCCAGTAGTGGTCACACACCTCTGGGTATTCTCTCTGGATTCAGGAGGGGGTTTGGTACCAAAGTGACAGGAGGTGAATGCTTTATATCCTAGACCAGATCCATTTCAGGCCTGATTTAATAAGGCTGGAGAGGATACACTTTCATCAGCTGGATGATCCATCAAACCTACAATAGATCTTGTCAAGGATTCAAAACATTTGCTAACAAAATGTCTTTCAAGGAATCCATTCCAGGTTTGCTGGATCACCCAGCTTCACTGATGAAAGGGTATTTTCTCCAGCCTTGGGGAGATTTAATATAGCAGGCCCAATGACTCCAATGACATGTGTTTAACAGTTGGCATGTAGTGTTTGTGCTGATCCGCTGCATTTGGTTTTCTCCAAACGTGGTCTCAGTTGTCCAAGGGACATTGTTTCAGAAGTCTCAATGAATTTTCTTTTGCTAAGAAAAAAGTGGAATTGAACAGATATTATGTTTAAAATAACATGTATGGAGGAATGAAGCAAAGGGGATAAATGTTGGGGCGTGAGGTGAAAAAAGCAGTGGAAGGCATATGTTTTGGATTTTAAATCAAATACAGGTATGTTTGTAATTATTTTCAGTGTAATCAATTTAATAGCCTATAAAAGTTCTGGGGTAATGCACAAAAGAGGTAAGGCTACAATGTCATTAAAAAGCCTCAGTTGAAAGAGTTTAATGATTACACCAGTAGGACATATTCATCAAATAGACACTCTTCTTTGCTCTCCAGCATTTCAAACAGACCGAGCATAGAAATGCCTGGGCAATGATGTTGTCTCTCCAGACTGAGAAGGAGATGTCTGAAAGGGCTTGCAGATGTAACACTTTACCCAACACAGCTGGATCTGGATGTTCAATGCAAGGGAATAGCATTATAAAAATGTTTCCAAATGACCTAAAGCTTGGATGCTAGTCAGAGTTGTGGAACAGTAACCACTATATGGAATACCACTTTTTTAATATTGTTTGAAGGTGTTGATTACCCATTTAGTACAACGTGGTTGAGCATATTTTTTAAAACAAAGGCCTTTTAGAATAAGCACATATAAATGGAATGGTTCATATAAAGTAACACACACAAAACGTGCCTTATTCTGAACTCACAGGTAAATAATTAGCCTTGGAATTTGTGTGACCTCTGTGGCCTAACAATTGTGTAGACTTTAGAAAATGACAGTGATAGATGGAGTCACCAATGTTCTGTTGCTTGGCAGTCATGCCTACGGTGTGCCCCCTTCTTATTTTTGTAATGTCTCTATGTGTATTGTTTTATTATTTAAACTTTGTTTTTCCTAAATTCCAAATAAAAATAATGACAAACAAATAAGGCCAGCATTTAAAAAAGAAACTTACAGTGATATTTCTAACCACTGCAGTGATACTGCCAGCTAACCTGCACCCAGCCTTTTACAGAACACTATTATGATATATCACTGCTAGTGTTAAAGCCAACACTTTTACTTTTTTTATTTATTTAAACAGTAAAATTAAAATGTGTTGCTAAATGAGTGCTGTAAAAACATAGAGCTGAAACAGAATCTTACATACCATTGAGCATCAATTTACATTATAAGTATATGTTGTGAAAATATGAAGAATAAAAGAGGTTGGACATTAAAATAGAAACATAACTGGTGTAGACACCGTCAAATTAAGCAATTGGTGGAATTGGAACAAACCTTCTGTCCCACGCCAATACAGTTTACTCCCTGGCTCCCCAGGATGCCGACTCCAGGAATGAAAATACACCCCACAATAGGTTGTACTTGGGAATTGTGTCATCCTTTACCTTTATTCCGAATTCTGGGCAATCCTCTTTCCCCCCCAGGAACAGAGGATCCTGTTTTTCTCTGATTAATCTCTTCCAACATATGCAGAGCTCAACATTTACTCAGATTGAGTGAATAGATAAGCAGGGGGGACCCGAGTTTTCAGTCATTGGGCTTGATCCCCTGGAGAACCATGCAATTGATCCACTTCCTACGCTCTTTACATCTAAGTGATAAGTTCCAGAGAACACTCACACCTTTTGAGATGCTCTGTGACGGGATTGGGTTGGTGAGACACGTTCTCTTTTTAGTCTACAATTCGCTCCAGGACTCTTTATTGAGCTCATCTCCCTCTTACCTTGTTTGGGAGGAGGATCAGGGGGAGATTTACATTAGCCCAGAAGGAAAAAAATTTATTTTGGTGTCATAAAGCCTCCACTAGCAGCAAATACCAGGAATTTAGCTACAAATTATTGTCTAGATGGTATCTTACCCCTATTAAGCTACATCAATACTTCCCGCATTAGTCTGATAGGTGTTGGAGATGCTCAATAGCAACAGGTACCTTGATACATATTTTCTGGAATTGCCCCCTTCTATGCCTGTTCTGGGATACAGTTCGATCAATAACCCAACAGATGATGGAGAAACACATACAAAATGATCCAGCATTTTTTCTCCTTCAGCACAACTCCTTCCCAGTTAAAACTTACAAAAGATCAGTGATTAAACACTTGATAGTGGCAGCTTCATCCTGTATCGCGGCCTATTGGCGGAAAGCGGAACCCCCCAGTGAGGCAGTGGTTCCAGCGAATCCACGAGATTCACAGAATGGAGGATCTTATTTCCTCAGCTAGAGGTACACTTTCTATAACACTTGGTATTATTGGTCCAAATTTTCCTCCTCACAGGAATACAGAAACCACCTGAGCCTCCTACTCAGGCTTAATTGATTTTGTGATCATCTGGGGTTCTCTGTAAACCCCCCCCCCCCCCCCTATTTTTTTCTTTTCTTTTCCTTTCTCTTCTCTTCCCTCTTCCTCCCCTCTCCTGGTGTTTCAGTTTTATATCCAGCTGCAATCATATATTGTGAGTTTTTCAATATATTTTTGTGTTCCTATCCCTCCGGAGATTAGTATTTTGTGGCGCAATGGAACCGATCGATATTACTAAATAATGTACATCGGTTATATTAAAAATGTATATTGTTCTTTTTTACTTTGTATTATGTTTCTATAATATGTGCAATTTAATGCTCCAATTTGCTGTATATTTTTTGCAACTTATATATAAATAAAGAATGTTTAAAAAAAAATTGAAACATAAATAAAATGTATAAACCGAATCTGCAACTTGACTCAATAGTTACAATTAAACTGAAAACCAAGAAATCAGCTAAATACACAGTTGAAACAGATATATGGGCATCTTGTGGTTATTTGGGCTCCCTGTTAGACAGCACACCCAGATCCTTAAATTCCTCAGCAGATGGATCACAGTGGGGGTAAAGAATACTGATTAAGACACAACACACATTTAGGCGCAGCATTATTCTCATGCCTTTGCTTATTTAGCTCTTTTGCCACCTGTATTTTCACATACAACATGAGTATATAACCCAAGTGGTTTCCAACCCCCCCACACTCATGCCCATTCTGCGATTGCGGAAGATCTGAAGACAAGTTCTTTTTTTTCTGAACACATAGTTTGCATTTTTAGTTTTGTCCTGAATTCACCTTAGCTGGGAAGTTATGCTTTTGAGATGTTATGTGGATATAGAGTACAATATATCTTTAAGTAATAACTTGCTTTGCTTTGTGACTAAAATTATAGTTACTCAATTTAACTGGCCATTGATGTTCTCACAGCATTGGTTTGTAATGTTTATTTATTGACTCCTGACAAAATCCAACGATGCGCCATACTCTGCCTACGTCCTCTGCTCTTTATTTTGGACCACTAGCTATTTTCAAATTTCCTTTACCTAATAGCCAATAGGACACAAAAAATGACTATAGTATTTATCGTCCAGTCAATTGACTTATCTTTTCTTTAATCCAATTCTCCGTCTGCAGTCTCAGGTGGGGATTTAGCAGTTTCCAGGTATCCCACCAATGCTGGGAATATATAAAGAATTTACAGACCAAAGATGAGTAGCTCAACCACTGTGCACAGGTTCCTGCACTGGAGTGAAGTCCAGTTAGAAGAGGTTGATTATATCATATTGTGAAAAAATCTGAAGATTTCATATTTTTTACTGAACTGTTACAGGTTTTAATTTGCCTGAATATTTAATTGTGTTTTACACTTAGATGTGTCCAAAAGAAATAAAAGTTTATAAGATGATCACTTTCAGACTTATCTATAAACATAAAATTTGCCATATTGTACCCACCATAGGACTGACCTTTAGAGCTTGTTTGGGCACTCTAATATTGGGTACCAGAGGGTATGCATTATTTTTTCAAAAAATGGAAACTGTGTTCATACCATTCCATGCAGAGTTTCTGATGTCTTTGTATTTGATGTTTTCTTATATTTTTATTTTAAATCTATACAATTTATAGAAACTTCTTTTGCCATATTTCTTAAATAAATTAGTTCAGTTCTTTTTAGTAGTAAGTACAAAATCACTAAATGTATTGAATTGCAACATTTGCTAACACATAGCACAGAATTAGAAGTATGCATTTTATTAAAAACCATTGTAAGTGTAAAACTGAACAGTATGAATCTGTCATCATGTTGTGTGCAGCTGCTGGTTTTCGTTTAATAATTGAAGAGTTATATTAGGAACTGCTGCTTTAATTAATAATCATTTGCAATTAGAACTCATTTATCAAAATGTTAACTGTGGCGCTGCATGTTTTCATATTCATAAACTATCTCCCTTTGAGCTGTGTCTAGCCATATTTTTAAGTTGGCTTCTCTCCATGTTAGTCTTGCCTCATCACACCACAAATCCAGATGTACTTGCAAAGGTCCAGATGTCTGAATATGATTAAAGGAAAATGCCAGGCATTTTCTAATGAAATGTAAATAGTAAAAATTGAAAATAAATGCTTAGTCTCTTGATACTGCTTTTAAAAACACAACCCAATACCTACAAAGCTTTTCTTGGACTACTGAGTAGTTATATGAATATGTCCTTGAGACAGTGTGCACTTGTATATGTATATAAACTATAGATTAGTCACTCACAATGGTAGACAAGTTGAGATATATTTGACCAGCATTTGTTAGATGTTGCCAAAACTATTCTTGTACTGGAGAAAGTAGAGAAACTGAACACCTGCCACTAGGTTTACTCTTTATAACTCCTTCCACTGCCACACTTGCAGCTTATGGATTCTGAAGTTCTATTTTAGATCGTGCTGGAGATTTAGTCTTAAAGAGAACAGAAGGGGGGATTACCCCTATGCTATAGACACGTGTCATAGGATAAAGGACACCCTTGTGGCACTGCACATTGGTCTCAAATGACCTAAAGTTTTAAAAAATAGTGAAAATAAATCTAAAAATTCTCAAAATGATGTGATACTTCCCCAAAAATGCTGCTCAGCATACGACAGAATTGTATACTATCTTTGACGTTGTAAACCGATACAATTATATGATACTGAGAAGGCTACTGGAACCAACATCTACTATGAGGAAAAGAAAGTACATGAAGTAATTTTATATACATACTCTAGAATTATCTAAAGCCTGTCTGAAAATGGAAGGCATAATATGTACAATCCTAATCTCAAGAGTAAAAACTGGAGAGGTTCCCAATTTTGCAAGAAGGAAAAAGGGATAAGTCCTTACCACAAAAATTAAAACATAATTTAATAAAGCTCCTTGTGGTGTACCTTTTGTGAAGGCAGAACAAACATTGAGTAGAGACTGCTCCCTTAGCAAAGTGCGTGTTAGTAAATGAGGTATTGAATTGTATTTGCTGAAAATGCCAAATAATGTGTATAGAATGCTAATATGGTATTGCACCTAGTTCAGTCAACTTGTTTTTTATTTTTATTATAAAAAGTTCAAATGTAAGCTCTTATGGGCACTACTTCTTGTGTCATTGTTTGTATTTGTCTGCCATTTGCAACCCCTGTTTAATGTACAGCTCTATGTAATATGTTTGTGATATATAAATACCGTTTATTAATAGTAATCATAATAACATGTATATTTTTGCCTTAAAGTGGGCCTTTCCAATGATAGGAATATCAGAATCTGGTCTTGGATTGCTTTTTTATTAATGGACTATAGTGTGTTTTTTAATAACAGTTTTTTAAATCGTGTGCTTTCCTTTTTTTAACTCTGTGGGGTCTGTTTGCAAAGGGAATCTGATATTCACCAAACATTATCTGATAGAGAATTTTCCAAGTCCAAATGTTTCCAATTGTAGTGATTGACTCTGGACAAACTTTGGTGAATGTCAGATTCACTGCTTTAGAAACAAACCCTTACTATGTGGTTGAGTGGTAGAGAGTCCCTTTTGCATCAGAGCTGGTGCTCATCAGCGATGAGCTGACAGTTTAAATCAGGATGTTATATTTTGGTCCTTCTGTCCTGATTCACCCATCAGGCATACAATTACAACAATAAAAACTAAAAATCATCCCTAAATAAGTTTGAATCTCAATGGCTGTGAACTGCTTTCTTCATTTCTACTAATGAATAAAAAACAAGCACAGAGAATGATCAAAGCAATAAAGACAAAAAAGCTTGCCAAGTTTACTTAATTCAGGCATTAGCATTAAAATAAAGGATAGGCTTTTTGTGTTTCTGTACAATTAGGAATTTGATACATTTTTCTTGGCTTGAATCCTGGCCGAAGAATGGAAGACTTCTGTTTTCATTCCTTCTTTTTTCATATTCTTCCTCTGTGCTTAGTGCTAAGAATTTACCAGACAACCTGCATGGACCCCTTACACTATGAATACAGTGTGTACCGTTCAGTGGTCCCGACACCTGCTTTTCCAAAGCTCTAGCAGCTGTTATGGAAGAGAAGTCTTAGATAAACGAATGTTGATGACATACTTCAATAGATTCACTTAGGAGGGAGTGTTTATGACTTCATACCATCTGGATAATGTTTTCTCTTTGATAAAAATAATTTAAATAGTAATATCACATGTAATAAACAAAATATATACATATGAATTTATTTCCATGTAGTTCAAATACAGCTGCAGTTAGCAACAACTCTGCATAATTGCAATTTTAGGTTACAAAGAGCTGTGTAATGTTTGTGTAGTGTATTTTAAGAAAGTACAGAAAAATTAAAATAATGTATACACAAAATAATAGAACTGCATCAGTACCACATAGGAGACAGTAAAGACCAAACATATGCACAAAATGACTAAAAAGAAATCGGAATTTGAATGGGTAAACTATGATGAGTATGCAGTACCAGAGATGTGGTGACAAAGGGAAAAGTATGTGTAAAAAGCACCTTCGTCCTGCTAAAATCATTTTAAATGCTAAGACCAACTTCACACAAGTTTTTTCTAGCTAACAAGGCACCTAAATATACCACTGGTGCCAGGTTCTTGGCCAGGACACTGGTTGCATGGAGTTGACAAAATAAAATCTTCCATTTTAATAAAAGATGTAGTGTTTTCATTATGCTAAAGGCATAATCCAAAAGAACCAAACTAATTGAGCTCCAATATAGGTTAAATCTCTAGAAATCATTGAGGACTTCTGTCCATAGTTTTTTCTTCCAGGCAAATAGAGAGTAGCAAATATGTGTATTGTAACATTGACCTCTGTACACTGTATTGGAAGCTATACTATGTTACAGTTTTCTTTATATTGTTTTATTTGTAATGTTTCATTGGGTTCTGCCAATAAAGGTTAAACGAAAAAGTAATACATATTTTAGGGAGATCTAACCCCTAACAAAGCACCATACTGTACTATATCATTAATGATAGACAAACACAACCAGATTCTGTTTTGAAGTTTGCTGAACCCATTTGATGTGGACCTAGTAGTTTTACTAGGAAGAACATTATACAAGCATTAAACATAACACTACCATCTAAAGGCAGAACTACTAGTTACAGTATGACTAATTATATGAGTAGTATACATAATCTTAGTAAGAGAATGGTTGTTGAATCTATGTCTGTAAAAACAGCATTCTGACATTCCCCTTTAAATACAACTTATTTTATAAACTGCTATCCTCTATCAGAGTTGTTCAAACTTTGGCTATGGTTGTGGCTGCAATGTATGAAAGTAACCCCACAGCTTGTCTGTAATTCTTATTGCATGTGTAAGTTGTAATGATATAAGTTGCCAAGTATGGGGCTTGTTGAGAAAAGTAATTTCTTTATTTGCAACTTTGATCCACATTTTCTTCTCATGAACTTTGTATATTTTACCATGATGTCTGTGCAGCCGTATGAACTATACATGACCAGTTTTCAGATGGGATGCCCTTATTGGATCTGGCATATTTCCTAACAGGTCTGGCTGTGAGTACAATTCAAATATTTCCCCTCCTTGACAGTCTTAATCACTTTATGGTTCTTTATCTAATACGGCTCATCTATATTTTTTCTTCTAGCTAATATGTAGTTTACATTTGTGATAATGCTATTATTTCTAAATAACACTACATTATCTTGCTTGGTTAACTGACGGTAGGCTATTTTTAGGAATAGTAAGTCTTTAATATATTCTTTTAAGGCTTCTTTCTGGTGAATTTTAGGGGTAAATTTTAGGAGTAGATAACCTTCCCTTATTTCTTCTTATATTGTCCATTAGCATTGGAAATTCTTTATGAAGATATTTTTAATATTGGTAGTTTGAGCATCCATGGTGAGGCACCCAGTTTAGGATGAACATGTACATTAGGTATCTAAAGCATCTTCTATGTTGTTAACACTTTGGACATTGTTGTTTAACTTTTCTCTTTTGTTGATTTTTGTTTCATTTTTGTTCATTCTAACTGTCCAAATTCACCAGTTTGCCTTTGAGTGACTTTCCTTGTTGCACACACAACACACATGTTTTACATTGCATAATATTATTGTGGTCATTGGTTGTATTGTCTAACATCTGCTTACAAGTCCATTCATCAGGTTAGTTTGGTATGGTTTTCCACCTAAGTACAGTTTTATTATTTTTGTTTGTATTACTAATATTAATAAACAATATTTATATAGCACCAACATATATCGCAGCACTGTACATAAAATAGGGATTTATTGCTAAACTTTGCTTTCATTCACTTTTGGTTGTCCCTCCCATATTTTTTGGTAGTTTCATACTATGATATGTGTGTAATTTGCTCATCATCCGTGCTCAGGACTTTGAGTTTTTAGATCTCTCTCTGTCCACTCATCTTAAGATGGATCCTCATGTACACACTTCCATGTACTCTCTTATCAGTAGCATCTTCATTTTGAACTTCCAGTACTTCTAGTGCTGATTTATC
Source organism: Pyxicephalus adspersus (assembly GCF_032062135.1). Lineage (NCBI taxonomy): Eukaryota > Metazoa > Chordata > Amphibia > Anura > Pyxicephalidae > Pyxicephalus > Pyxicephalus adspersus. The sequence goes on from NC_092859.1 coordinate 91,465,293, forward strand.
AGATTAGTAACTAAAAACTGCTTAAATTATTTTGATGTGGTAAAGAAGTCTCTGGACACAAACACTCTCCCATCGCAGGCTCAGACCCCTTCCCCTTGGAGTGACACACAGCTCCTCGCACATTCACATTGATCTGTAAAACTGGAATTATGCTAGTTCTGCTCCATGTGAGTTTAATAGACAAAGTATCTAGGTACAGAATGTTTATTAAAAACAAAGAACAAAAAAACTTTATATATTGCTGGACACAAACACTCTCCCATCGCAGGCTCAGACCCCTTCCCCTTGGAGTGACACACAGCTCCTCGCACATTCACATTGATGTGTAAAACTGGAATTATGCTAGTTCTGCTCCATGTGAGTTTAATAGACAAAGTATCTAGGTACAGAATGTTTATTAAAAACAAAGAACAAAAAAACTTTATATATTGCTATAGCAACTCTTTACCAGAAATGAAAGATCTTAGACTTCTTTTCCTACATGGGTACAAAGCAAGAGTAATATTCTACCGTGTCATCCAAGAATAGATCTACGACATATTTATATTTGCATGTTTATCTTTTATCTGGAAGTATTCTGAAGCATATATTCCAGAAACCTACGGTACATATTTAATATGTTTTATTAGCTACTTAAAGGTCTAAAACATATCTGTGCAATCTAATAGAAACTTTATTGCTAATGTATTAGCAATACAAAACTGGCAACATAGACTGAGGCAGAATTAATAAGCGTTTTGTTAAAACTCTATTAATGTAGAAAAACTCTTTCTGTGCACAACTATTGGAAGATTTATTCCGCAGTGCTAGTACTAATAGAAAAAGTGCTTAACATAAGTAAAAGATTATGTTTAAAGAACAATTTCATGCAACAAGTAAAAGCAATCAGTGAACTGCTAATGTGATCCAGCAAAGACTTCTCACAGGGTCAGCCGGAGTGTACTTCCATAAGCCTATGCTGTGTAACTTCTTCTCTTTGCTTCCTGTATCACCAATGACATTTAAACCTCCAAGGCATGTCTGAATTTGATTCATGGCTGTAAAGAACTTCCCAGTACCAACATTTAAAAAAAATAATGCTGTGTTTGTGTTAGAGATAGCAAGGGACCTGCAGTTGGTGTGAATGGTTCCTCTGCATCTCCAGTAGGGATTCTTACATCACCATATTACTGACAAAGGGGACGGGGTCAGCTGGAAATCCATGCCTAATACATGTCTGAAAAAATGACTTACTGGGTAGGTGTGCTATGCTTTCTCAATGCACCTAGGGGCAATTTTTTAGTTTTTACTTATTTGTACTATAAAACATTGTTTATCGTATATCTTTTATACAACCTTTGGAGATGATGAATCAAGAAATGTTTGTGCATTATTATAGCCCTACTGTTTTCATTGACTAGATGGAAAAAAGGGAAGAGTGGTCGTAAAATAAAATCCACGTGACACAAAAAATTATTTGTTCTTTAAAGTTTTCACAAGATTATATCACGCTTGTAGCTTAGCCTTGCCAAAACTACTATTAGGGTACCACTATATTGTCTGTGGTTCAATCCCATAATTGGCAAAAAATGTCTTGAGTTGAGGATGCTAGGTTTCTGGGCACTTAGTTACACCTCAGTTTCTAAGTACTCTAATGGCTCAGTTAATTTTGAAATATGCTGGTAAGTAACTGGCTAAAACCAAAATTTGTGACAAGTTGTATGTGTTATGTCTGAAAGGAACAAATGATGACAGAATATTAGTTCTGACTATGCTATCTATTCTGGAAAATAATTACCAATTCTTGTTGAGATAATGTAGCTATTCCACGCATAAGTCATGGTATCAACTTCAACAGGTTCAGCTGTAAGTCTAATATTTTATTGGAAAGAAGCAGAACAATCATTTACATCTAAGTCTAGTCTCTGTTGAGTGTATACTAAGCACTTCATACATTTTTTAAATATGACTTTGTAGCTTCGCTGTTAAATGATGTAGATGCCAATACCTTTGCTGGGAATGTCAGTTTACTGGAAAAGAAGCCTTTTCCTAGCCAAGTCTTTCATTACTTTCTTTTCCATCCATGCTGCAGACACTAAACTGTAAATCTACAAATGATAAGCCAGCTGTAACAAAGGAGGAGATAGAAAATGGAGTCTACAACTGGATATTTTATTGGTTTGCATGTTAATTGAAACCATCACTTTTTGTGTACTGCTCAGAGATTCATTGCTAAGTAAAACCATTCCTTGCTTGATTTTTTTGAAATCTGAAGAGTGGATATAATGAACAGGCATTTAAAGTAAGTTTATTTATTAAGAATTCTGAAAATATTTTATAATAACATTACACTTATATGTTCCACATTTGTGGATCATAGGGCTAAAAAATATTTGCAAATCCTTCCTACAAATGTTGATATTTACAGAACCAGCAGCAAGCATGAGATGTCTCAATCATTGTGGGTACATTACTACTTCTCTAAAATCATTCTTTATCTGTAGTATATCAGTGAGTAGTCAAACAGATCATCGGTGATTATCAACTTGAATTTGCAAGTTTGGTCCATCAGAGATACTGTGTGCTCTGCCTTTCATTTTTTTACAGGAGTCTGAAAACTTTCTGTTTAACCTCTGGATATGTCAGCACTTTTTAAGTCAAAAGCATCACATTGTACATTGCATGGAAATTTGTTGTTTAATATTGTAGGCCTGTAATTGTTAGGAATAACTCCTGGGTATGAAAGTTTGAAACCCAAATCATAAATTATAATACAATAAATAGTTATAAATAATAATTATAAAAAAAGATAATAACAAGATATTTAATTAAATAATATATTCAAATCAAAAACACTGAAATCTGACCAAACAAGGGTCCAATATTATTGGTAAATTAGTATTCATTAATTATTTTTTATTTATTATTTTGATTTCTTTTTTTACTTTTTTATACTGTGATCGATGTGTTAAAAGCAAATTACAATGTAATCTGCTTTTAAATTTCCCTTCCCAGCGTACTGACGGTTCACACATGCCATTGACCACACTGGGGATTCGATGTCAGGGGACACAAAAGCCAGCCGGGCATAGCTGGAGGAAGCCGCTGGATTGTGGGGAGCTGAAAGGATCTTTACAATGCTAGCCTGAGCTCCCGGTTACTGCTTTTGGCACATAAAATTAACCCCGAGCGGCACTCAAGAATACCACCAGGGGGTTAAGAAACTGTCTTAAAAAACTGACTATTGTGTATGCACGTATGTACGTTATTTGTTGAGACATTGGGCCTTGATTCACTGCTTCACTGATTCACTCAGCTGATAAAACTGTATCTTCTCCAGCATAGGGGAGCTTTATTAAATCAGGGCCCATATAGAGACTATACGCAGTTTCAATGGTAGGAGTAATAAATGGATTAGCTAAATCTGTAAAAACAGTGGCAAATATGTTTGCACTATGCAAAAAAGAAAAATTGCATCAAAAATTATAAATTAACTGCAGAATTATAACATACTGCATTGTGAAACAAACTTTGTTAGGAAGGTGGAAAAAATGTTGCAAGTAGGGATGGTGGGATGGTGTTAGACAAAATTTAGCCGTGGGTAAATATGAACTGAGAGTCCCAAATGCACAGCATTACAGCTTCCTGAACCCCTGCCAGTATGCCATGGAGTAGATCAGGGCCCTGGGGATTTTTTCAGTTTACCCTACCATAGGACCAGCCCTGCCTAGAGGTTACCAGTTACCAGCAAATATGTTTGCACTATGCAAAAAAGAAAAATTGCATCAAAAAATATAAATTAACTGCAGAATTATAACATACTGCATTGTGAAACAAACTTTGTTAGGAAGGTGGAAAAAATGTTGCAAGTAGGGATGGTGGGATGGTGTTAGACAAAATTTAGCCGTGGGTAAATATGAACTGAAAGTCCCAAATGCACAGCATTACAGCTTCCTGAACCCCTGCCAGTATGCCATGGAGTAGATCAGGGCCCTGGGGATTTTTTCAGTTTACCCTGCCATAGGACCAGCCCTGCCTAGAGGTTACCAGCTATAGCTGCAGCAACAACTGTCCATTCTGAAGCTTTAGACACACTGGGTAGCCACTTCTGGTTAGTATAAGAGCTTGCTGCCAAGACCTGTTTGCTGCAGTTTCTCAGTGGCAATAATAGCAAAAGGAATGTGTAGGATGTATGAAGCAGTGGATAGGTTGCTGTACTGGATCAGGAATTGCCAGGTCTTTTCAGAACAGCATATAGGGAGAAAGGTTTTGAAAATATTATGTTATATAATATAATATAACACTTTATATCTGCAAACAATTGTTTTTGACTTAGGCTGAAGAATTTCATGAAATAAGATAAATGTGTATCCATTACTATAAGCCTTTGTACAATGATAAGTGGGTAGAAAAGCATATCTAACATTTCTGTGAAAAAAAACACACTGAAAAAAACTCCTAATGATTGGCGATTCTAAACAAGTGAAGTAAAATAAAATAGTAATAAATAAAATAAAATATATAACATAGACAGAAACTTCTGATGTTTTGTGATTAGGCAGTTTACTAAGCATGTTCTGGTATTTTTGCATTTTCTATAAAAATTAAGAAACTGTACATAGCTGTAGGCATACGTGCAAAGTACCTGTTATTGACCCCTCTGTATACAAGCATTAGAAGTATATATAGAATATATATATATATATATATATACATTCTCTGGTAAAGAAGCATATTTTGCCTTAGGTAGCTGAACTTGAAAATTACATTTTGATTTAGCATCACTTATACTATGAGACTGTATTAAATAAGAATGCTAGTCAGCACCTTCTAGATGTGCACACATTTAGATGAGGTATATATTAAATTATTAATTTTATCACACACGATCAAGACATGAGCAGTATATGTTATTCATTTGCAAAATAGGGCAATGTTCTTATATAGCTTTATATGGAGCCAACATTATTAGTATTACATTATGCTGAGATATGCAGTTAACTATACTTTCCTAACTTTGCGTTTTATAGCTAATGTTAATATCCAGTTTATCCAATAAAGCCATATTGGTGTATTATATGATATCGTATTAACCTGTACTGAGTCTATGAATGTTAAATCACTGGGAAAACATTTCAATATCAAAGGTTCAGGTAGAGTGCATAATGCTTTTGATGTTTAATGCATTTGTGAATAAATTACTTCCAAGGGAGCAAGAATATGTTATTAAAACATTAAAACCTGTCTGTGATTCCTTCTTTCTGGCTTTCTTCTGGGTTCCATAATTCATCTGATTGCTCCTGTGTGAAAAATTGCCTGATTGCTCATTCTCACTGTCGCTAGCCCTGTTCTTATCTATGTTAAGATTAAGGGAGAGTAACCTCTTTGGACTGACTTGACTAGTACATTTACCAAGTTACCCGCATGCAAATGAATTAGTGACCAGTTGGTACCACCGGTAAAGACTGGTGGTATCAAAGTTAAAATTGTACTTCCTTATTGATGATCCCTTAAAAGATGAAAAAATTCCACAGCCTGCACATTTAGAGCAGCTCATATGTGATGGTTTAGGGGAGATCACAAGTAATGAAGAGTCCATCAGACCAGAAACATTTATGCAATTTATGCAAAAAAAAAACACATACATTAGCTTCACGCTCTTTATTGTCATTCTTACTATTTGTTTTAATAGGCGGCAACTGGTGGTCCGTGAGAAAATTTTGGTGGTCTGTGGCTCTGTCTGGTATGCACCCCAGCGGGGCCTGGAGAATGTCCATGCTTGGGGGGCACACCGTCCAGAGCCGCTGACCACCTCTGAGCCTGAGTGGATGGGTTCTGGCATCATGACGACACTCTGGTGGAAGTGAATGTGCGGTCTGGAGTCCATGCATTTAGTGGTCCGTAGGTCCAAAAAGGCTGACGAACACTGATCTATTTCTTATCTTTTCTAGTAACATGGGTTTTACAAATGTTTCATTCCCTCCTCTGATGACTCCATTTTTAGCAGTATCTGCTTAACTCTCCTCCACTTCACTGCAGCAACTCTGAGGTTTTTTTCCACTAATGTCTGATAAAAATTTGAGTTTCAGCTGCTAAATGTTCTTCAAATTGAGACTTCATGACAAAAAAAGTGGCCAATTCAGATAACCAATAGTAGGTGTCCACAAGTAGAAAATATACAAAGGAAGACCAGGCTGAAACATGACATGGGTGTGTCTTTAGGTAAATAAAAAGTTTGTGGGTGAGTTTTTTTTTTCCAACAGTTAACTAGAGGGGGTAGAAGGTATGTGTTGGTAGGAGGAGTTGTCCTCAGGTCTAAAGATCACCTTTAAGAACTCACTAAATGAATAGAAAGTCTTTGGTTTGCAAACTATTCAGCACATTCAGTTTAGTCGCAGTGAATCATCAGATGGATGATCATATCAATATGTATGTGGCCACTATTAGACTCGCCCATGACTAATGACTTAGGCTCATCATGGGTAAAGAACTATTTAATGTTTTATGGAGTGAAATGAAGGTATGGTTTGCATGGGCACACAAAGTTTGTACTGTGCTCTATTCTGGGGCCATCAGAAATTTTGTCAGGTTGTCATTTGAAATAAATCTACTATTTTCCAAATAAGTGACCACTGTAACTGTTAGAAATGGATTATAGAAAATATATCAAAAAGTATTATCTAACGAAAAGATAACTGGAATCAATAGCTAGAGAAGTTGTCAAAAAACTTGATGATTACCCATATTTTTAAATCCACTTTATTCATGTATTTTCACATAGAAGAACAAGGCACGGACCAACACAAACAAAAAAATTAGCAAGGGTGCAATACATACTGTATGTCCCACTGCACCCCACTCCCCCAAACAAATAACAATACATTTTCCCAGCTTATTTGTACTTATGCCACTTGCAAAGCCTTACTTCCAGAAAAAACGGCGGGTACAGCAGGGTACAATCATAGGTGTAGGGAGATTAGTCAGTAAATAGTAAGTCTCTAAGGGTACTTTTCAATATTACCTATCATGACCGCCCCTTTCCCAGAAACTAGACCACAAAATGCAGAAGTTTCATTGGAGTATAAGACAATATCCTAGATATATGAAAAAGCACAAAAAAGATGTTTAGTCACTTTATTAAATTAGTCGAGCAAGACTTAGTGGGAATAAGTAGATGAGTCACCCATCTATTTTCGAAAGGTACATGAAGTCTTGATGTTTCCATTTAAGTAGGATGCCTTTTGTGGCATAATATATTAAAGTTTTTATTACATAAAAGGGCACAGGGTTTTTTGTTAAGCCCGGGAGGTAAATTGAAATGCTAGTTGGAAGATAACCCTTTTTTTGCCAGACAGGTGATAGGAAACCCCACTTTCCACCTCCTTGTTTTTTCTTCAGCTTTTGTAAATCAGCCGTGTCTCTCAATGATCACTATGGTTGTATTTTTCAAATGAGTATCAAATGAGCCTGTTAAAAATTTACCTACTGCTAGCTGTCTCTTTTATGGTTTAGATGAAAAATATAAATATAGAAAAATATTATTGTATAAATTAAAGGTTTATATCCCCAACAGAGATATGTTTCCTTTTCTCATTTCATTATCAGTGACACCTCTTTATTCAAATCCAGAATGATTTAAAAGACCATGACAATTCTTAGTCTTTAAATTGGCACAATAATATGGAAAAGAAAATCTGGTATACTGTTGAGAGTTTATCTGGTACAGGGGATTATATTTTGCCTATTTTTTTCTAACACCATGATGCTAAAAGTAATTAAAAGTATGTTTGTACTCATTTCATCCAATTTAAATTAAACAAGTTCTGACAATTAAAAACCTTTTTTTTTGGCAGAACTTTACACAACAATGTACATACTTCAATGGTTCCTTAGGTAATGCTCATGAGGGTGACAAGATAATTAACCACTGTAATTTACCTCCCGCTTGTTGGCTCCTGTTCTTCTCTTGGTTATGTTAAAGAGAGAGAGATATGAGTTCTTCCCATACACTTCTTAAATTATAGTTTATGCCAGCCCTAGTCTTATGAAATTAATAAAGAAAAGAAAAGGAGGGTTTTAGGTATATTGGTGTTTTTACTTCAAATAAGTGAATTCTATCCTCTAGCCATATAGTGTAGAATTGTGACATTTACATTCAAATAGATTATATAGTATACCAAAAATTGTAGTACAGATATGTTTTACACAGATTCTTTAATAGGCGTGATAATAAGGTTCTATCATTGTCTCAACTGCCGACGCGTTTCACCAAACAGCTTCCTCAGAGGATTTTCAGAGACCTCTTACTGTATTTTGAATCATCACTTGGTCACATTGAGAATAGTATTTCGAAAACATTGATGGAGGAAGATAATACTCTTTGCATGTAAAATTATAGATAAAGATTAATTCCCTCATCCTTTAGGGGTTATTCTTAGAGTAGGAGAATTGATAAAACAAGTTTTCTTTGGTCACCTCTTGTTGCTACTTTTAAGAGACAAGGATAAGGCTAGGGATTTTGGTTGGTTCTGACAGCTCCATCAATAGGATCGAATTACTATTCTCAATGTGATCAAGTGATCATTTAAAATACAGTAAAAGGTCTCTGAAAATCCAGAGGAATTTTGTGAGATGATAATAGAACCTTATGATCACTCCTTATCGAGAACCTGTACTACAACTTTATGTATACTATTGTTCTACACTATATGGCTGTATGATACAATTCACTTATTTAAAGTAAAAACACCAGTATGCCTAAAAGCTCTTCTTTTTCTTTCTTTCCTTTCTGTTCTTCTCTATATATCTTTGAATAGTTAGCTCCTGCTTGTGCAAACCTATGGAGAAAAAAAATGTTTGCATTTTCCTAGCAAAAACACCACCAATACCAATAATAAATCCCATTAATAGGCTCACATGGTTATTTAGGTTTACCTGCTCCCAAGTTGTGGCCCTCAACTCCACATGCAGTAGCAACATTTGACTATGGCGAGAAATTGGGTACATTAAAAACATAGCAGGCATGTAAGTATAGCAAATGATGCAGCTTGTAGAAGAGCAATGAGAAGGGCACATGGGGTAAAAGGTGTACAGGATAAATAGAGAACAATAGGTATCTGGTGCAGCAGGGGTAGCTGGAGTGATGCTGGAACATCGGGATGATATCAAGGAACACAGTGGGAAATCAGGAACACTGGGCTCAAAGGACTTTCAAGTACATAAGGGGATAATGGGGTCACACAGTAAAGCAGGAACCTCTAGCAATGTAACTCCTGTACATGCATGCTAAAGTTACATTGTCCTGGTACCCCCTTCTATGCTTTGCATTTCACAGTTGTTGAGAGTGGCTTGGGAGTGTTATTTGCACTACAGTGCGCCACAAAACACACTAAAAAGCGCTAAGAAAAAGAGAAAATCTTTTTTTTTTCAGAAGAAAATACAAAGACTTTTTACAGGATGGTACACAGAATAGAAATAAAGATCCCATGTATTGTACAGCAAGTTAAATTGTTATTTAGTACCTTATAGAGTGAAGTTTGGGGCATCCGTGGGTGTTTGTAAATATTTTAACAACCTGGGTTCAGCAAGGTGAGCCCATAGGTTTTATTTATTTAAGCAACTTATTCCATTGTCCCTCTTTTTGGTGTAATGTACTGATTTCTAAAAATGTGTTGTTTTTTTTTTTTTCAATACCAAAAGATTACATTACACTAAGAGGTTTATTTATAAAACGGAATTTGACCTTGACCAAAACTCCCAATGATTCTCCACCAGGGAATGCTTCAGTGAATGCCAGGTTCACTGTTTTATAAATAGATCTTTAAGTGTTTCGATCCACCTCCGAATTTTTCATTTTTTATGAAAAAAAGAAAAAGGTAAGTTTAAAAATGGTGATTATGGGTTTAACCAAGAATTTATACTGTATTCTTCATGGTCTGTATAACTGGAGGCATGTAAAACAAATCAAAATTTTAATCTTTTACTGAGCTGAAATCCAAATTAATTGTGATTGATTGTGAAGGTGAAAGATGTGTGCATTTAACACATTTGCATTGCATATTCACAATCCATTAACACTTGTTGTCTGGAAAAGGTTATTAGCTGCTAGCATCCAAAATAATGGTCTTCACATGGCTTATTTAGAAAAAAAGGTATTTGTTCATCAGGGGGTCAATAACCAAATACTTCAGCTCCAATTTACAATAATAAAATTCAGATAGTAAATTCTAGCAACTATTTTGGCTTTATTGCTGTGACTTTTTATGTTAATAATAAGTGATTCCACACATTGCTGACTGCTTATACGTATCTGTGGCTTCAGCCAGTCGCCAATTCACATACTAATATACAGGCTTACATTTGTCTTCCTGAATTGGGCATTCATGCAACAGGAAATAGGACAGAGGAGACTTCATGAAGTGAGCCAATTGTGTTTACACATACCTGGGCAAGAAAAAGCAATCCATAAATGTGGATATGTGTATATTTTTCTTGCAGAGAACGTTTGGCCTAACTACATGGGTACACATTTCCAGTGACAGGTCATCTGACAAAATTCATCATTGTGATGTGAGATTAATTTATGATTAGCCTGGTTAACTTGTAGGCAGTTTATTAACTCTGCAGCATAATAGCACATTACACCTAACTCTATGTTTGACAGCACAGTGAATGGACACATTGTGTGAATTGTTAGCAATTGCTTTTGGTATATAAATCCTTTGCCTCTCCTCTGTTTTCTTCTGTAAGGGTTTACTATGCTTAAACAAACCACATTGAGTTAACGGCACTTAATTTAATGGATCATTATAATAGTTCTTGCTCAATGGACAGAGTTTATGAGTTCACTTACGGCTTTAGAATGTGTTTTTTCTTGTTAAAAATACTAAATAAGTATGCTTTTCTGTCTCCAAGCCCACAATAGTTCATTCAGGTGAAATGCATACAGTTGTTGTTTATGTTTAAGACAAAAAATGCCAGTATATGCAATATGTATATAGGTAGATTATAGTTTAGTGTGTTCTTTGTATATATTTTAGCTCAGTTGCTCAGCTCTAAAAAAATTAAATAAATAAATAAAGCATTTCTCTAAAAGCACATGTGAAAAAGAAGTTAACAGAAGATAATTTGAATCCATATATGTTCTTCTGTACACCTATCACAAAAATAATAGTATTCAAACTGTCAAACTGCAGAAAGAGATATGTTGAAGTTTTAACCATTTGGTTATTTTGTAAAAATTGAGTAGAAGTTAGCATTTTTGTTGCTTCTTTTTTATTAGTAAAAAAAAGAATAACTGTAATACACAACGTAAACACATATAAACTTTTTAATATGTAAAAGTTTAAAGAGTTAATAACCCCAAAAGACAAATAACCATAAAAATGAACATCCTAGAACCATACCTACCTCAAATCAGATGTGATCACTAACTTTGTTCATACATTCATATAATCGGCAGTATTTTGTTTTAGTTTACTTTTCCAGATGACTTCCATTTATGCAGTGGCTACAATTACTTACATGGACTCTGTGGAACTCCATTGAAGCTACTCCATAGTGTGTGAACCAGGCAGATGTCAAGGCATGGGAAGGAGAGCCATTGGGGTGCATACACCATAAAATGGGCCTGATTGATTAAAGCTCTCCAAGACTGGCGAAGATACACTTAGAATGGTGAACCTTGGTAATCCAGCAAATTTCTGAAAAATCATTTGCTGTTAGTTGGGAAACACTTTTTCTTCAGTTGGGAAACACTTTCAATATGGACCAGATTCATTGCAGATTTGTTAAATCACCTAGGTTTTCCCATGATAGTCTATCTTCTGCAGTCTCGGAGAACTTAAATAAATCAGGCCAAATGAGTGCAAGTGTGCAGTTTTGTAAATGATCTGATTTACTAAATAAACTGGGGTTGTATCACATTGGAAGGGAGGAACATAAGAAGAACATATAAGCTGGTCATCTTAGTTAACTGAATAGATCATGTTTTAAAAAATTTTAGATATATCATGCCAATTAGCCTTGCATGCTTTAAATTGTTTGCATTAACTATTAAGTAAGAACAATACAGTTGGAAGATGAAGAGGGAAACAACCTACATGAGTTCAAAACAGGACTAAGGCTACGTACACACGTCCAATGGTTCTTGTCTGATAATCGGCTCAGAGCACAGAGATATTCGTGTACAGAGCCCATCTTCCTCATAACGACCATCCTGGCGTATCCAGAAGATGGATGACGAACGATCATAATACAAGTGAAGGAGTAGAGCGCCCAGCAGGGTGCCACTCCGCTGTTCCCCCCTCCCCTCTCTATTCAGCAGAACGATACTGTATGTACAGCACTCGTTCATGCATCGTGCAGTAGTTTGTCGTTGGAAAGGATCGTGAAAGATCCTTTCCAACAACAATTATTGCACGTGTGTATGCAGCCTTAGGCCTGTCAGATCTACATATGCCAGTACAATTCCATTATCTATGACTGCATTACTCCATAATCATCATAGGCCATTGCCTGAGGCTTCAGGGCTGCCAGGGGTGGCACAGAGCCACTCATCAATCATGCTGCTGTCAGTGATACATTCCTGTGTACAACAAAAGGTTTCAGTCCATACCCTTGTTTGCTGATTCAATCCAGCTTGGTCTAATTGGTTTTGTCCCAGTACTGTTTATGTTTTGATTTTGGGATAATGCACTGTATCTTTGCAGTTTACCTGTAAGTCACATAGTAGGCATGGGGCATCTTTTATTATCCCTTTCCTAAGCCTTTGGGTGCCTTCTGTGGTATTGAAGTCTGTTTGTGTGATACTAATGCTATTCAGTCAACTGGAGGGGGATGGCAGGAGTGAGTTGGTCTGGGTTCAACAAGTAAAATAAATTCAGGACTGTGTATTGGTAAATCAGCACATTTGTCTGCTATTCACATTAACACATGTGCTTGTACATTACCAGAAGAAAAAAAGGAAAGAAAATATCTTTCTGCAGTGTGATCATTTGCTAATGTCAAAACACAGTCTAATATCTATGGCCAATATTATGTGGTTAAAGGTTGTTTTTGGCAGTGGTTCATCTTACGACTACATTCTCAGGCAGCTGGACACACTTTGCACATGCCTGCTGCCAACCTGTAATTAGCACCCCCTTTCCAAAAGAATGACTCACAAACACCAGATTTGACAGCATGGCTCTTTACCACACACAAAACTCACATCCATCACTTGTTAACACGTGGACTTGGATATTATATACACAGCTTCAGAGACTGAAAACTGGTTGCAAGCTGACACCTTTTTAATAATGTGGGCATGATTACCATACCTTCCTTTACAGTCTAAACTGGAGAGTGGCATAATGGTTTTTTATCTCTGTTCAAGGAAGTGTTCACTTCTACTTTAGTGAACTTTTTACTTTTAGTACAACAAGTATAGTTTGTCTTAAAGGTATGTAGCACACCTTTGCTAATGCTGCAAATTTAATTGGAAATGTATTGATAACAATAGATGGGTGCCTATTGTTTGTGTGCTTTGTTCTCCCCTATCTTTTTTATGTAGCTTACTTGGACAATTCCATGGTTGTCCTCACAAAGGATCCTCATATTTTCTAGCAGCAGATTCAACCCTATGAAAGAAAGAAAAAAGACTGTTACTTGTCCATTGGCAAAATAAAAAGCAGCAAGCACAACTTGTCCTTTCCTTTTCACCCAGCCCTTTATCTATGTGGTTGTATTCCTATCCACAGAAGGAAGGGGACTATTGCATAGGTGGAAATATGTTATAAAGTTGTATTAACATGTTGTGTATTGTGATTGATAATAATTCTAAACCTTACAATATATATTTATTCCAATACAATTTTAAGGAGTGTTGACCATTTACATCCACACGATCATTTCAGTGTATTCTTTAAAATAGGTTTCTTAATACAGGGTTTTTCAAAGGAATCTAAGTTGTTCACTTAGCTTCTCACTATGCAAGTGATAATTCGCTTAGCTTAGTGAATGAGATGAAGCCCTACCAACTTCAGCCATTTATGCAAGTGCAAACTTTTTATTATACAGCATGCCTACTGATTAACAAAATTCAACATACCCCATATATTTTGACACCCTCTCTGTTCACTATGTGATATCACAAGGTGGCATGAATACATCAGTATACTTCTCTGAGTAGAAAAATCCACAGTAGTTCTTGCAACGAAAATGTGAGTTATTCTGGATAAAATAACATTATTAATTCCATTAGTAAATAATCAGTTAATTATTTTGGTAATCAGATCACACACACTTAATCTACGTACTCAAGTCCAATAGTTCTTGCCAGATAATCGGCTCAGGGCCGATATTGGATGAGAATCTGCCGTGTGTACAGCGCCCCCCGTCCATCAGCCAAACGACGGCCCTGGCGGATCCACAGACGATGGACGACGAATGATCGTAATGCAAGAAAAGCGGGAGAGCAAGCAGCAGGGTGCCGCTCCCTCGTTCTTCCCCTCTCCATAGCGCAGAACGGTGCTGTATGTGCAACACTCGTTCATGCATCTTGCAGTCCTTGGTCGTTGGAAAGGATCAAGAAAGATCCTTTCCAATGACAATTATTGCACATGTGTATGTAGCTTTAGGACTGAGAAGTTGGTAAAGTTTACTCACAGGCTGTTGTTGCTGCTCTAAAATTTGCATTTACCTAATCAAGAGCGCATCAGCAGCTGCTTGCCTCTCCACAGTGAGAATGTTACAGAACAGATTCTTTCAATTAAAACCCACATTGCAAAAGCTTTATGAGCTTCAAAGAAAGAAAGTTTAAATTAATTTTAAAATTACCAGGCCTTCTACAGTATACTTAATTTCTAGCTTTTTAAATGTCAGTAGAATGGGTATGCTCTTGATTCTATTGGATGAAAACAGATGGTACTTCTTTAGTTTTGGTCTGCCCGGTGGGGTCTTGAGGAATGCTGACACAAATGATAAACAGTCAAAGCCCAAAATATAATACATTCAAATACACAAACTCACACATCAAAGGCAGGATAAATGACAGACCCTAAGGTTGTGGCCTCAGAGTATTACATCACAGTCAGTGCTATCATAACTAGTTCTTCCATGCTTCGAGTTATTTATCTGTATGAGTAAATGTTCCCTCATCTAAGTGTACAGAAAGAAAACCAAAAGGTTTCAATAATTATTTTTGTTCAAAAGATTTTGGTATGTTTCAATGTAGTTAAAAAGAGGAAAATTTAATTCCACCTAAAAAAATACAGATGGTATTCTGTACTTGAAAGTGGCATACAAAGAGGAAATATACAACTACTTCCTCCCAAAAGAACATGTAAAGAAAGTTCAGGATTTAAAGACTTCTCAACCTCCAGTCATTCCATACCATGGATTATTTATTTATTGGGCTAAATGGATTACTTGACTTCCTACACTGAACAAGTCCAGTATTATTTTTCTATTCACATCTAGACAAATACAGTAATAATATACAAAGCACAGAACTATTATGGAAAAACAAACTTTTTACCAATGAACTATCAAATCTCTCAATTTCCATAAAATTAAAATTAAAAAAACCTTGCAGATACTTATTTTCTTTATTGTTTCTATCTACTGATCTGCATGCCAGATATGTTTACTTTGAAAACCTTTAGGCCAGCTCCACCTGTGTTTGTAGTATAACACAATAATATATACAGTACTGCATTTTAGCTTAGAGGAGAAGGTCCTTGGGCATCCTCACTTTGGGTGCAAGAGACACTGTGTGGGCACTGGTTATATATCTTATATATAAGATATATACTAACCTACTTTTAGCCTATTATTCTTTTAATCCTTTCTTCTGATTTTTTTGATCTTTAACCGACACATTTAACAGCATTTTGGATGTATTTGATAAGGAAAAAGAATGCAACTTTTAATAGGGTGATATATTCTTTCCTACAATCAACACTGGATCCCTTTCTCAACAAATGAGTAAAACATATGGTACAAATCTGTCCTGATGATAAAAATGTGCACACAAGAATGTGTGGAAGAGGGCTTCATTGTATTATTATATTCATTATATATATATTGTGATCTGAAATAATTTGTTTTTTCAAATCAATGACTATATGCTTTTTCCTTATTTAATGCACTGAACACATTGGAACATGTGACTGACAATGAAAGGAACCTTTAACTTTGGCATAAGAGATCAGTAATACATGCTTTGGTCTTTTTATTGAAGCAGAATGTGCAATAACATGTTTTGTGTGTTAAAGGAAATAGGCCTAGGGTGAAAAAAAGCCAGCCACCCGATCAACATGTGTTACCATTATATTTATCAGCTACTAGAGCCTGCAATATTATGTGCATAATGTATTCTGCAACTAATATACATGCTGATTTTTCATTGACAACAACTACAACTACTACTGTGTGAAATAAATGTTGATGTACAGTTTGCTTTCTTCATTTAAACAAGCTTGGGAAAATGATAATGTATACATGCCATATATATTGACACCATTTGTGGAATGCTATTTTTTCTTTCTGCATGTTAATATAGTTGATGGTTATGATCCATCAACTGAACCCTATTTCCCTTGCCCAATGGAATAGCCCCTACTGACCCTATAGATAAATTTAGATTTTGATTGTTAATACAATATAAATCAGTTTTACTTTTTATCTTTTCCATATTTGCCTATTTTTTCTAAAAACTTGATATACTAATATAAATCAATAGTGATTGATTATAATTTTCAACATAATGTTAACGGAATCCATCATCCATAATAGAATGTAATCAACACTATTATGTGAAAATGATTTTTCCTAATATGATTTTACACAGGGATGTAAAGCTTAAATTCATTAGTATCAAAAATAATAACAGTATACATGGTTAAAAAGAAGCCAGTGATTTTCTGTGGCCTATTGTTTTTTCCCAATACTTCATAAATGTTTCAGAAATGTATTACATTGAACACTTAATAGCTCTATAGGAGTGTCAGTCATGTTTTATATTTACCCTGGAATGCTTGGCTTTCTGGCAGATAACTTGTTTAAAACACATCTTAACAGAGGTCCCATAAGCAACCATCATTTATGCTGGAAAGCTATTAGCACATAAATCAACCTCTTGATGAAATAATATGGAATAGTTTAGTTGTTTGGAATTTCTGGCAAGAAATCCTTTGTGCACTGAGGGAAAATACTATGATGTTTAAAACAAGCTGAATTGAACTAATTGAGAGGCTTACTGACAGGATGCAATGACATCGTCCTGGGTGATGTAATGGCTTGTTACTGCAAATGTAGTTCTAGTACGCTTTTGTTTTTCACATAAAAATATAGATTTTTATTTGATAATTATATGTGTGAGTGATATGTAATTGTGTTTTATCCTATAGTATCTTGTTTATGGAGTGCTGCTTAGCCCACTGGCTTAAATTTGTGTACGCCATAATTTTCAATTTTGCCCTCAATCAATTTACTAAAAAAAAAAAAAATGACGTGATTAAACAAACTAAATCCTCTATTGGATGGAAAAAAGTAAACCAATGCAAAATAAAAAAGTACCTTATACTGTTATGTCAACACAGCAACCTTGTATTGATTTTTATTTATGATAAAATGATGCATATTTGCCAGTTTTTTTTTTCTGAAACAATGAACCTAAATATTAGGAAAACACTTGGTAAAAAGGAATGGATTTGACATTGACTTTGTCTGGAGTCATTATTTGCATAATACAGTGCCTGTATTGTCTGTGTCATATACATATATGACTTTTAGGGATCCTTCCAGTGGAGATCTACCTGTTGGCCTTGGGCATCATGCACACAAAACACATGCCTACTTCTAACAACAGCTAAAGGCAAAAAGGATTATGCAAAATGTTTTTCTACACGATAAAGCCAAATGCAAGATTTGTTTGCACTTCTAAAAGAATATCCCTAATCATAACCCCTGATCAAGAGTAAAGGGAACAGAAAAAAGAGTTGTCAGGTATGCATCACACTGTTCACTCATATGTAAAACATTTAAATGTTTCACATGTAGGGCCATGCAATACCATGTGGTAAACAGGACATAACCACATTGCACAAGTGTAAGGCCAGCCTAAAACTGGAAGAATGTTAAAGAAATAGTTGTGGTAGAACCACAAACATTTGGTATCCACACACATGATGGGTACATATTTCATAATGACCATGAAAAACAAGATAATATTACCACATGACCTAGGTACATTGACAATGTGCTAATGATTTTAAACAATACTAAAAGAGAACATGAGCATTTTTTCTAGCATAATGTTAAGGAGTGATAAAATAAAAAACTACTAACACACACACATAATAATTAAATGTTATGGATAATACTAAATTGATTCCACATTTTGTCCTGGAAATGAAAACAAAAAAAGAAACATATAATCTTTATCCATTGACACTCACCTAAACCCCAATGGCCATTGGTTGAAACCAAACAATGGAGGTAAGAAGGCAGTTGGCTGCAAGAGACAAAGTAGGTAGTGATAAGTAGTAGTGATAAGTAGGGAAAAGGGTGGGGACTGGGGAGGAGATAAGAAAAAATAGAAGGAGGTGAGTTAGGAACTTGGGGACAGAAAAAAATGGGGGCTCAAGCCCAAAGGAAACAGAGGAGGAAGTTTTCTTACGACCTTATTACCCAATTTCCAAAAAAGTAACCTAGTATAATATATTGCAATTTCCCTAAACACTAGCAAATACTAGATATTTTGTTTTGAAATTTCCTGATACCTTGGTGATAAAACAAGCATACAATACCTAGGCATGTTAGTTTCAAACACATTAGTATGCTACTAGAAAGACATGTAGTTCAAATATAAATAACGTCCACTTTTTTTAATTTAGTTATTTTTATGTTATGATTTTGTCTTTTTGAGGAGATTTCCAACTTGAGGGAATTCCTTTCTTAGAGTAGTTCCTATTGGATCATTTACCCTCCATTTCTTGTCAGATGACAACACAATTTTTTCAGTTCTTAACCATACTAATGGTCATAAGGATAAATGAGGGAGTGAATCATCCTGGCGGGAAAACAAGCAGCTATTCTTGCAGGAGTTCAACCAAACTATAATATGGAAAAAAAGATTTGATTCAAAGATACACTTTACCAATAGTTCCCAAAATGGAGGTTTAAATGTGACATATCCTATGTATGCAAATATGGGGGAAACCCAAGGTAATTTTAAGATGTGCAAAATAAAACACTTTTTTTGCTTATCTATTGTTTATTTTGTAAAACACAGGGATTTAGGTTGTTTATTAGATAAGCTGATTTTTTTTTAAATTGGTAAATATTAACTTTTATCTGACTATTTAGATTTTGGCATTTTCTTTCTCATTCTATGAATATGAAAGTATTTATGCCTATTAAAGAACTTTAACCTCCTAGCCGTTAAGCCCGACCTTCGTATGGGCAAAAAAAAAACGGCTAGGATGGTTAACCCCGAGTTTTTTCCCATCCCCACTTACCTGGTCCCCCTGTGCTCATCCAGCGTTGTGTTCGTGTTCCAGCGTCGTCCTCTGTCGATCGTCGTCCGCTTTTGGTACAGAAATCTAGACCTCAGTGTAACGCTCAGGTAGTTAAGCTTACATAAACAGCAAAGAAAACAAACAAATGAACTTCAACTTCAATAAATGATGGCCAATCTGTCACTAAAATTATTAAACTAAAGATGTTAGTAAGGAACAAACACATTGGACAAAATAATATTTGTAAAAAGGTTTACAGTAAAAAAATAGGTGGAAGACCAGCAATAAGGTGGGTTAAGACAGTAATAGAAAGCATGAATAAGCTGCTGCAAAGACAAGAAACATGGAAAACAAACCATCCCGAAGAAACACTATCCATGTGGCCACTAGGACAAGAGTTGCATTGACTTGATAGCAAACATAAATAATAGGACTAGTTATGGCCAACTATTATTTCTGCAGAAATGGTACAATAGGCCACAGAATAACTCAAATTTACCTTTGCTCCATTTACTTTTTTAAAGCATGCCTCCAGAACCATCTAAACTAGACTTATTAGCTTTTGTACTACTTTTGTCAATACAGAACAGAAAGAGCTCAAAATTATAAGGGTACATTGTACATGACACTGTTTATACGTAATGTACCCCTTTAAAAAGCCACTTGTTAACACTGGATATTATAAAGCGTTTACTGAATTGTTCAATCTAGAAAATACAAGTAAATGTAGAACCATTATATTACAGAAACTTTTGCATACAATCCTTGTCACTTAGGTGCTATGCTTATCCCAATGGTGGAAATTAGAAGCTTGCACTATTTGAGGCAACAAGATATCCAGCAAAGAGCTAAAAATAAACAAAAAACATTACACCAATACAATGAAAAATATGTTTAAACAACACACTATTAGAATCATTTTATATCTGAGCACTTTAAATTCACTTTAAAATAATTTAAAATGTTAAAATGTTACAAATACTTGAGATTAAAAAATATCTGATTAATGAAATTTTGTATCTAAATCTTTTTTATTTATTTAGACTGAAGATTTTTCTACAAATTAGGTTTCCTACTCTATTATATTCACTCATTTTGGGAATAGCCTTCAATATTTTTCCTAAAGGTCAGGTCTACAGTTTGATTTATGATGTCCTTTTCATTTCATGCTATGCCCATATTTCCTAAATTCTATCCTTTTAGGTTCAGAAATTAGAAGAAAGTGTCAAAAAAAGAGAATTAAAAACTGCTTAAGGTAAAGAATTAAAAATTAAAAAAAATGTCTGAGCCTTCTATGTGGAAAGATTTTGAACTATAATGAACTAAATATTGGATTAAGAGTATTAGTATTATTTGAGATTAGAGTAAATGTCTAAATGTTTTAAAACCTAAAATTAGAGGTAAACCCCAATGAATTGCAAGGTAAAATTAAACTAAACTTGCAACTAAAATCTGGTAGTTTAATGGCTACAAGCAAACTATTGTTGTAGGCTCTGTGCTGCCCGTCAGACAGGCAGGCATCATGACTGTGTGACCTGTGAACCACCAGAAGTTGCTGGACTTGGCTTGCCCTCTGACTGAAGATTTGTAGAGGCCAAAACAAGTTGTTCTCTTACTATACAACCTTGTTCCCATTAGTGTTTTCTAGCTAAGGGTGCACTTTCTAGTTTGATTTTTTTTTTTTTTGCTGACCTCTCTCTGTATTACTTTTTATTGACTGCAATGTGGCCAAACTCTTTGTCTGGCCTCCAACCTTTTACTGTTTCTGCTCCTGGATACCTTGCTTGGCTTTTTGACCTTTGGCCCTGACCTTTGAGCTGCTTTTAAATGTTCTCTATTGGCTGGGACAGAGCAACCTGTTTTTCAGGATTAGTGGGGGGGGGGAGTTGTCTTTAAGTTAAAAGTATGGCACTAGTTTAGAAGATTGGTGCCTGGTTAAGCCTTGACTAGACCGGGTCTTAAAGTGACATGGGAAGATACTTTAAACCAGGCACAAGCATCCACAACAGATTGATAAGTTATAATAAAGATTCCCTCATAATAGATAGGGCCCTCAAAAATTTTTTCCCTTTTCATAGTACAATACTACATTGTCCTAAATGTTTAATAATGAAAGCACAAAATTTCTGGTACCCCCTCCCAAATTATTTACCAAAAAAATCAAACTGTATAATTTATTATTTGGCAGAAATTGGCTATTGTCAGGATACTAATCAAACATCAAAACAAGTATGCATGCTGTTTGCAGGTTCTCCCCATGTCTGTGTGGGTTTCCTCTGGGTACTCGTTTCCTCCCACATCCCAAAAACATGCAGTAAGGTTAACTGGCTTCCCCTCAAAAATTGACCTTAGACTACATTCTTGACATATGTTTATGTTAGGGACATTAGATTGTGAGCTCCTTTGAGGGACAGTTAGTGACATGACTATCGACTTTGTACAGCGCTGCATAATATTATGGCGCTATATAAATACTGTGTAATAATAATAATAATAATAATAATAAATAGAAAGAGAAAAAATAGTTTTTTAGATGTTTGGATTTTTTTTGCAATGACAATGAAAGTGTATTTCTGTACATGAACAACAATAACCACACATATTGTTCAGTGCCTGGACAGTATGATAGCAGCTTAGTCAGATTGCAGTATAAGACGAAGTATAAATATGTACTCTGATCTCAGGAGTTTATGGCCTGGGCTACACAACAGTGCCAAGTACCCATTGTTTTGTTCCAAAGGCTTGATGCCCTCCACCAGCATGTGGAATGCAATGAGGCAGCAGGATGCAGAATACATTGAGGAGGAATATTGATGTACTAGTGGTGAAAAGAAAAAGCAAATGGGAAAGGTTTCATAAAGGATTTACCCCTCCTAAACCACAAGTGTTACATGGGGATGGGTGAACCCAGATACAAGGGTCAAATGGCTGATCTCCTGCTACCACCTTGGAGGGAGCCCAAAATGGGGTAAGTTACAGCATAAGAACCTTCTAAATAAAGCTTGTAATTATGGTAATGGTCTTGGGATGCCTCCTGATGATAAAACTGCTTCCAATTCTCTCATCTGTAAAGGAGAGGCAGCCCTGTGTTTGTATCTGCCCTAACACCTGGATTTTTAAAAAGATTTGCTGCAAGGTACGCTCACAGGCAGTGCCCGATATTTATGTTAACAAACTTCATTGGGTGTGATGTAGACACTAGCATAGGTGAGGACCTAATGG
Source organism: Pyxicephalus adspersus (assembly GCF_032062135.1). Taxonomy (NCBI): domain Eukaryota; kingdom Metazoa; phylum Chordata; class Amphibia; order Anura; family Pyxicephalidae; genus Pyxicephalus; species Pyxicephalus adspersus. Next base: position 91,487,996 of record NC_092859.1, read on the forward strand.
TCTTACTGACTTGCCCTGTGGCTAGCGTCCTGTGGATCAGGACACCAAATGATTTTGTTTCAAAGAGCTGAATCTGCTTTTCCCCTGTGGACCAATTTGCATTTATTAAACCAAAACAATCACAGTTGCCAATAACTATCTAACTTCTGTTTAAGAAAAAAATGAGATCACATCAGGGAAGGCAGCAGCAAAAATTTAATTAGAATCCAATGGGTTGCCTGCCATTTTCCCAAATATAGTATATACTGGTAATACTACTGCTGTAAAATATTGTTAAGTATGACAATGAACAAAGCATAAATGGAGCCAGTCACATCTGGTCTTACAAATCTGAATGTTAAGACCTTAATTATAATAGTTGCCTATGCTTGCGTATGAAAGATTTATATTTGTATACACATACTCTGCATCTGGCACATAAGCTTTTGTAGTTGGTTTGGAGGTCACTTGAAAAATGACATTTGCAGCTTTGCTTGTCTACCTGATTTCATTTGTTGTACCTCTGATGGTAAATACAGTAAATCAGTATTAGGCAGTTGACAAGCAGCAGTTAACTAATTTTAGGTGATCTCTGACATTCTGACATGAAGGTCAGAGAAAATAAAGCTGTAATATATGCAAATATACATCTTTCATAAGTAAGCAAGGACAGTTTTAATATTTTAAGGTTTATTATTAGGATGACCAATGTGTCTGGTTCTCTATACAAGCTATGATGCTACAACAAGATAAATTTATTTTTTCTAGTAATAATGGAACTCTATCTGTCTAATCTGATCCATAATTTCTATTTAATAAATTCAAGCTTGCATTATTAATAAAAATGTCAAAGATATGTCTGCAACATCAGTTTGATGAACTTTTTCAATATCATTTTAGAAGTGAAAGCACATGTTTCTTTTGTGACACTTTATTATATTTCTCATATCAGTCCCCTTTTTATGGGCCAGAAAATCATCCATAAAAACCGTAACTTGGTTAATTAAATTCATCTGTAATTTCTCCAAAACTGTATTACATTCATGTCCATATTTCCTTCTGTGAAGATTATTTATGTTAAATATTGGTCTTTTTTAATGAAATGATATTATGTGTTGAAATTCACTTCTTTTTGTACCACTCACATTCCTTTGTAAAAATGCTAATATGGTATAAAAAATCCTTCAGATATTCTCACATAAGATTTTATTTCCATAATGTACGATGCTGTAATAGCTTGAGGATATTTTTGTACCTTTACATATTCCATACTAGGTGAAAGTATAAAATGTATATTAGGAGGATAATTGTTAGATTTATTTTGGATAACCCATTTACTAGGAAAATGGGGTCCAGATGAGGAAATAAGACACATATGCACACAAATTTTTTTAAGATCATATCATTGGCTTTGACTAATAAGAAGCCAATGTCTCATCGGCTTTGCAATGCTAATATAATTTTAAAATTTTACATTTTTTTCTAATATTTTTGGGTGACAAATGTGCTACATAATCTTGCTGTTGTATGTAACTCAAGTGTAGCTCACACTGAGATGATTGCCTGCAGGGCTGCTATCAGGGAAGTGAAGTGCAAGGGATACTTTAGTATCAAACCCTGATCAAGAGCTTGACAACTGTATTGCTGGAACTTTTAGACTTAGAGGAAGGAGGCCCAGGATGGTTACCAAGTATGGGGCCCAGAAATTTCTGATGGCGGTTCTGATTGCATGTAGACAGAAACTGGCAAAAAGATATTAGGGGAGATTAGCAACACTAGTACGTAAATATAGTAAACTATGTAGTGTTATAAATTATATCTATAGTTTATAATACACAGGTCTTTATTAAACTAAATGTCATTCCGTAACAGTTACAGTTACACTACAATGCAGGTGCATTGCCTTAGCGTGCTGGGGTGCCATTCATTTTGTTTCAATACACTTATAAAATCCCAGTGTTCCAACACTGAACCCAGTCCTTGAAGTTGAACTACAGCTTCAAAATAAAAAATTGTAGACAGGTTGTTTATTGCAGAAAGGACAGGCGATATTTCTTCTGAAATTAAACATGACCCGGGGAGCTCGGACCTTCTAGCCCATCCCTTATAAACACCATTGTCATAACTTGTGTACAATGCTAGATAAACCGACATACTCCAGACTTTCATACAATTTTACTGATACATGGAACTTCATCTTTATACCTCTTTACTTAGTATTCTAATTCATTTAAGCCACATTCTTATGGTACAAACTATAAAAGCAAAACAACCAAATAATGGGACTTTTTAGGCATTATAAATAACGTAAAAACTAATTTAATAAATACAGTTTAAAATGTAAAAAAAATGATCAAAATAGCTACAGTTACGATTCTCAGATCATTGTTTCCTGTTTCTAATCTCCTGTGTGAAGTCGAACTTCGTTGTGCAAATGGGTAATTTTGTAGCTGTTTTTGGATTCACACTTGGATTTTTACCATATATCCAAGTGTGAATCTTGGATATTTAAAAAGATAAATATTGAAATAGGTGAGTGTTAAGAAGAATAGCATAATAGCGTCAAACTTCAATCAATAGTGAACAATAAGTAAACAGTCAAGCTCACAGATAAACTGTGATTACAAACTGGACTATTGATATGTCTATAACTAACAGTAGCCGTAATGGATGGACACAGAATAAAAGATATTGTGGAACAAACCAATGGCAGATACTCAATATATCTCTCCGGGAGGTGAGAATGAATTGAAGAAATAGCTTTACTGATAGTAATCAATGGAGAAGAGATATGGGTTTTATCTGACTTAGAACAATTATGTGTAATTATGGGACAGCCTTACACATTATACAGTATGTGTCTTAGTTGAAGAATTGTTTGACCCTCTTTATACGGACTGCCATACATCTGGTAAATTAATATTACTGACACTAACAATAATCTCCAATAACAAGGATATGTAGCCATCCATTCCTTTTTTCTAGATAATTGTATTGCTAAATGTTTTAGGTCCTATTTGCATGGATAAAATGATGATGGAATGGGTAGTTGCTTGACACTTCGTTTACTTCTTAGCTTCTGTCCTGTTGTCTGCTGGACAGTTTCTGTTCTTTTCATTGGCAAACAAAGGCTGTCATGTTTCTTTGCATCTGTAAAAACGCACATATTTACCCATGTGAAGGGGCAGATGTAAGATGTATAACTTTTATTTTATTCTAAAAATATGATGTGACATGACAATGTAGAATGAGTTAAATCTATGGAATGAGCAATAAGGCTGCTTGAAATTCAACATAATAACCAATTCAACGGAATTAACAACAAACATGTAAATTACATATTGAATGCACTTTTCATTTTCTGTTTATTACTGAATATATTTTAGTGTAAAATAAAGTGTGCCAGGCAGTATGAACAACATAATGCAGCAATGGCAAAGCCATCCTGGGCCATATTATGCCAATCTCAGCCATATGTTCCTCGGATTTTACTTATAAAAAACAACTATAAAATGTGAACTTTTCTGTGGCATTTGCAACTGAGCAGTGTCTACAACCTCTGATTCATTCTCCATCAGATGTTCTGCCGTCATGTTTAGAACATTTGTTTCCATAGAGATGCGTTTATTCTAATAATATAGACAAAACCTTAAGAACAGGGGGGCCTTCATGCCAGTGAAAATTTCTAGTAAAACTGATATGAATTCCTAATCAAAAAAATCTGGAAATGCATTCCTTTAAAAAGTATGTTAGATTTAATTTTCAAAAGGGGCTCACATACTCAAATATCTTTTATGTTCAGTAAGTTGAGATAAATTCCTAGAATTATCTTTATGAAAGTGGCATGCAACCTAAACCAAATATAATTAGAAAATGCAATCATCCAAGACCGGCAGTTTTGATTAGTGTGTAACTGAAAACAATTGTGATTTATGAGTAGTCTCAACTGGCTTAGTTATGTATTTTCAGAGCTTGTTTAAAATTTCAGTGATATGGTATTTGTTCTTTTAGTTGTACAATGAGTATATACTTGTGTAATTAAAATCAAACAGGAATGTCCTCTACATGTTGAACTATTATGCCATCTATTCCTCCTTGACCCCGGCAATCTCTATGAAGTGAGAGCACGTTGTTGTTTTTTCAGTGAATTAGTCCTATATGACATTTTCAGAATTTTAACACCTTTTCAAGGCTAACTTACAAAACTCACTAGAGATTCACACCAACTAAAAGATGTCTTCTGAACTCAAGAGGTCATTATGACCTGGAGTAGCATTGAAAGTTGGAACTAACTCGGACTTTTGCACAAGAGTGTAAAATTCATCAGTTTAATGCACAGCTTCTACGAATAAGAATAATTTATACTTAATGCTTCAGTTTAGATCAAAATATACCTGAATTATTTTATTGATTTACTTCCAGAATATGGAGAACATGAGATAAAGCTTGGTAAAATTCATTAATAAATTAAAAGTGTGCTTTAAATCTTTGAAAGATGACAGTATCAAGATCTAATTTAGGTTAAAATGAAAGATTCAGAAATTCAAAGAAAGAAATGCTTCCAGAGCTCCAAATATTAATACTAATGTTACACTTTTCTGAAGAAAATTGGAAGAAAAGGCAGTTTTTTACTGATTTACTTTAAACATACCATATGAAATGGCCAGTATAATAAACTACTTAACAATGGCTTAGGATGTACAATAGTATAAGGACTCTTTATAAAGGAGTGAAAAAGGCTACGTATACACGTTAGATTTTTATTGTTGGAAAGGATCTTTCACAATACGTGAACGAGCGCTGTACATGCAGCTCTGTTCTGCTCTATGGAGAGGAGGGGGGGGGGGGGAATACAAGCGAGCGGAACCACAGTGCGCTCTCTCCCCTTCACTTGGATTATGATCGTTCGTTGCACGTTTGTGGATCCGCCAGGATGGATCCATGAATGACGTCGGTCAGCCGCTGTACACAGGTCAGATTCTTGTCCGATACCAGCCCTGAAATAATAATCAAACGAGAATCATCTACTGTGTGTATGTAGCCTAAGACATCTGCCAAAATTGTCTGATTGGTTATCCTTTAGCTCCATATGTTTTCTTAGCTGGATGGATGGTGCAACCCAAACATGGTCTGCTCCTGCCTGTCACCTGGGTATAGTAGAAATATAACTTCTTGAACATCCTTTGAATACCATTTTACCAAGACCACTGTTACATTAAAAGACCTTGAGGTTTAGGTTGCCAAATGAATTTTTGGGGAACCTACTCTTTTTAACGGCAATGTTTCCTGCACTGAATTTGCATTTATACTTATTTTTTATCATTCTCAAAGCAACTGCATGCACTTTATTTTTTTTGGGGGGGTATGTTTCTTTTTCACAAAATATAACATCTTCCCTTTGTACAAAGTTGTCCTTATATGCACCACTCTTGTAGTACAAATTCCAACTGCTTTCTTGTTAGTCAAAATAAAAAAATATGTATGATATATCACAGGAATACGTTTTTTAGCTAATGTGTATAGAGTATGATAATTTTCCTGTGGATTACTGTCAGGGTTAGTTCAGGTTCAGCTAGTAGAGTTCATTCTCTCATTTGTAAGCTTGTTAAGAAATCTTTTCTGACTCACAGTGGGGGGTGTTGCTGAGGCTGAATTAAAATGGTTTTCATTTTTATTGTGCTTTGCAAGTTTTAACACATAGTAGGCTCAACTGAACATAGCATAATTAAAGGCAATGAAACCACAATGCATTTAAAGACAGCTCATAAATTATTTACTTTCTATGGCATAAATTAAATTAATGTTTTTGTTTGATTTATGTATATCCATGTACAGGCATTCAATCTGCAAAATTTAATTTAGATTCAAGGCCTTCCCTAAAACAATGGCAATGGCACTTAACTAATATTATATAAGGATGCGTGCCCTGAATATGTACCGATGAAAAAATCAGTTTTATTGTGATTACCACATTTAGGAGATTTCACTACCCTTTCTGTTACTATGGAGCCATACAGGGTAAAGACAATTTACCAACACATTGTCAGATTTTTTTTTTTTTTATTTAAAAACTGACCAACAATAAAGTGAATGATGATCCATGATAATTGTTGAGTGCTAGAAGTGATCCAGTTTAATGTTAATTTATTTAGCTAGTTATCATTCATTTTCAAGCCTGTGTACAAATTGCGATAGACAACAAATAACCACTCTACATTAACATCTTTTCACTTCAAGTTTTGGGCCCACCAGCAGCAATTGGAGATTGGAAACAGAAGTTGAGTTGTCATGTGACCACAAGCATCAAGCAACACACCTTCAAATTTCTAGTTTGACTTTTAAACTAATATATGGAATAGACAAAATACAACTTGCGTACCACAGTTTGTATGTCTTTTATACACATGTGAAAAAAAGAATCAAATCATTTGCTTCTGATAGCTAAACAGATTTGTTTTGGTCCCGTATACCAGAAGAAGCTGCTCACTCCTATAGTTCAGTTGTGATGAAGACAAGCATAGTGAAACGGGGCAGAAAAAGATGAGTATGCAGTCAGATAAACTTTGATAATAAAGGGGTTAATGTTGTGCATTTGTAACAAACTGAGGCATTGACATATTTGCTAATTCTTAACAAGCAGTAAAAGAAGAATTTAAAGACATATATTTGTAGGCACTTTGGGACAATTTATCTTTACAACAGATGCAGTGAAAGCCCAGCTTCTCTCTCTCTATGGTCTCTTGCAGCAGGAAGATGGCAGCAGGCCAGTCTTCTAATGTAAAAAAAATGCCAGGTGCTGAAGCCCAGCTTTACAGTTGTTGTTGTGATCCTAAATAGATGAATTGCTCCATACAACCCACAGCTACAGTGGTCAGTGAAAGGTTCCTTTAAAGCTTAAATCTTACTATATATATAACTCCACATGGAAAAAATCAAGATATTCCATAATGGCCCTGGTCTACACTGAATAGCTTGGAAGGTGCCAGGGCAGTCTAGCAACCACTGGACACCTTTATCACATTGTGTCTGGCCCGTTAAAAGAGGGTTTAAATTAAAATTGATAGAATTGTGGTACTTTATTAGCAGCATAAAAAAAAACATAACAAAAAAAAAACTACGGCCAAGTACCGTTTCCCATGCAAACAGCATGCTTTCTCAAGGCATCTGGATAATTCATTGTTTGGAACACATCTATTTAACCTCACAGCAGTCAAAGTGTAGAGCCAAGAAGGGGATTTTCAAGCACATCTATTAACATCAAAATATTGTTACTGTACATCATTCATATGATACATATTTCCTGCAACTATATAAACATGCTCTTTTTTTCAACATACCACATTTCACAAAAAAGGCTGCAAATTAATTTCTCTTATATTGCCCTAAAGACCGAAGAGCATCAGTACAAGAAATTAATTTAGCTTCTTCTTGTAGGAACTTTTTATCCCTGTTTTGTCCCCTTCTTTTTACTACCTTTGTGACATTCACATACATGCTGAAAAAACAGTAAGCTCTTACCCGTATAGTTTCCTACCAGTTTTAATTGGTTCAGCCATATCTTTTTCCCTTAATGTTTACACTTCACAACTGCACAATCTTTAATTGTTTTACAATTAAAAATGATAAAGGGATAATTCCTTTAAGTCTTTTTTAACCTTTTGTCTGGCTGGACTTAATGTGGGTTTTTATATATAGAGTGTTTAAATTGGTCTGCCATCAGGGAATATTAAAATGAAAAGATCAATTGGTCCATTTTCCTATTCATTTTCTTACTGATTGTGCTCTTAAGTCAGTCTTTATTTTATCAGCTTTATGAAAGGTTTTATCGATTTCTTCTTTATTATCTCCTTGCAAAAGCAATCATTTTATAATGATTTATCCTGCAGAACAAAATCCTTGTTCTGTATATTCTTTATTTAAACTTCATGAATACATTGATTTCCCTATATGGATTTGTGATATGTCTGGTAATGAATAAGAGAATTAATGGTAGTGCCCTTTCTGTAACCTAACTCAATATTCTCTATACAAATATCATATCATATTGATCATAACTGAATTAGGTATATAAAAAAATAATCAAATAGATCCCACCCTACTTGTTATAACAAGAGGATATTGTTGATAAATCTAAACCATGACCTATGACAATCTAACTGCGCATGCGTGAGATCAGGCAGGTATTGATAAAAGGGCTCCTTCTGCACATGTCTGAGATGCTTGGGCATGCGCAGGAGGAGCAGCCAAAAGCATCCTGGGATGTGTGACGTAGGTATCCTTGGAGGCTTTGCTCTCCCATTCATTCTTCATCGCCTAGGCAATCGAGAATTAAGGGGGCCGTGCTGCACCCTTTTAAAAAAAAAACACAAACAAAATTTTTAAAAGGTTTATCTACCCTTTTATGTAAAGTGAAAATTCTGAGTTTAGGTATGCTTTACCCTCTTCAGTGAATAATCTTTCACTTGTCATCCCACTGTCTGCCATGGGAAGTCAACACAGTAGAATCAGTTTATATTTACAAACATAGATGGGTGGCATTCACAAACCAAAAGGTCAAGAAGGCACACTAGGCCAGACTCTCTCTCAAGTCCCACACTGATGGCTCTGCCCCCCACCAGGAACACCCCTGAAGGAAAATCCCTTTCCTCCGTATGCATTGCGGAGGAGAGGGATTTTCCTTTAGGGGTGTTCCTGTAGGGAATGTGAAGTGATAATGCAGGCATAACAAGGAGGCTCAGGAGCTGCAGGTTGCCGACCCCTGCCGGCCAGGATTAGGTTGATCGATGAGGAGGGCGTTAGGCCGGAACTTACCACTGGCTAGGCCGTATCTGGCCTAAAGGCCGGAATTGACGGCTTCTGGTTTAGAACCTCCTCACTATATCATCCATACATACAATCCAAGTGTTGATACGTATAAAAAATCAGACATAATCCGACAGCCATGACAATGTTATGTATGCTTACTAGTAGGCAGGTTATGGCTTCTGCTAAAAAAAATGAAGGAAATACTTGGACATTTTACCACATTCACAAGTTTGTAACTACTTTGTGTCACCATTCCAACTAAGTGTCTGTACAAAGCTGTACAGTTCTTTCACATTTATTTCTTTATTCAGGTGTTTTTTTTTTAAATTAAGCAAACCTCAGAAGAGAGACAAAAGGTTTTTATTGGGGTCTCCAAAAACATTAGACCCTTAGTTCTATGGATTAGTTTCATGGTAAGGTGGGGAGTAGAGGGAAAGGGAAAAAAAAGGTATGTTAGGATTTAATTAGTCTGGCACTGGAATGCAGCTCAGCCTAGCACCATTATTGGGAAATCAGAATTATTTCAGATGAGTTCTAATAGTAGTAAGAGGAGTATATACAGGAAAAGCAGGAGTAGCACCATTATCACTACAGTCCTGTCCCCTATAACCAACAGTCAATGGGAACACTAAACACACATTACCTTAAAATAGGTTTACAAGCTCAATATTTATATTAGTTATGAATAATAGTCTAAATAAAAATAATAACCTATACCTAATGAAAGAGTCAGGCTTTTGTATGCCTAGGAACCATTTCTAAGAGGCTTTTACTGTGACAGCAGGCACTGGCTGCCAACTGTGTAAATTGAACCAAGTACAAGGTAACTTTATTTAACTAAAATAACAGGTTTGTTCAGTTCTGTTAGCATCAAACAAGAGTGGGAACTTTAGGATGATTTCTTAATTGGACTGAATTCGTACTGTAACACTCTTCTTCAGTGTACAGCAGCTAACCGGTGCAATCACCAGGGGGTTGTAAAAGTCATTGACCCAAACCAGATTAATTTTATTATAGGTCAGGCCATCCAAATCCTTGCTGTGAGAGGCAAACACCTATAGTGCATGTTGTACAAGCTCTAGCCACTGGTCTAACTCTGACACCCAAGGCTCTGCACACAAAGCCTTTTAACTACTTTTTCATAGTAATGTATGTACTCTCTTTTTCTGAAAATTAGTTCTTTTTTGTATTGTGGATCCAATAGGGTGGCCAACAGCAGCTTTGATGTGACTTCTGCAAGGGAAATTTTAAAAGCACAGTCACATGAAGATACTAATAGTGCTGACGACCCAAATCCATGTGGATCAGACGCACCACTATGTCCTCTGGCTTCCACCCCCATCTTTTTTTTTTGTTTTGAGTGTTCAATCAACACACCTTACACAGTTCTGTAGACTTTCCTATTGTTAACTGGTTTAAAGTTTCTGTGGGATGGGAGGAAGTAGACAGAGCCTGTTCATGGCTCGCTGCAAGGTGGCTGCTCTGTGGGTAGAAGGAACAGGAGGACGAGGTTGTTTGAGTTGATCTATGCCCGGTCATCCACTCTACTACATCTTCAATGTGCTTAGGGACAAACAACACATTCTTGCTAGATCATTGCTGTCCTTTCATTTTCTTTATTGCTTTTATACTTGATAACACAAATTGGTTTGGGGTTTTGGGGAGCAGACCAAAATGTGGCTAATATACTTTGCTGATATGACACCAACTCAGTCAAAGTATTTAAAGTATTTAAAAAAGCAAATTATGCCTTACTATTTTACCCATGTTGCTGTTGCCCAGACACTTGGCAATCTTCCATGCCATTTTGGTACATTTGGCTGCTGTAATTACTCTTCTGTCCAAAATCCTAAACATTTCCTCCCTACTGATTTATTGGTATTTTTATGGTGTTTGGATTTGGGTTTAGGCTGAATAAACCCTGAACTGCACTATTTCAGCAATACTAATTACAGAAAGAGTAATTGTATGTGAAATAGGGAAGGACATGGAACACTGTGTTCTAAACTGACTGTCTGGTGCTGAAAAAAATACCACCATGGCATAGCAGCATGGAGAGAACATGTCCATTTACTATGAATCATATTACTTAAACAGGGGCAACAAAATGTATTCATGTTATGCTAACAACCCCTCCAGCTTTAGAAACTGAAAAAAAGTTATTAATACACCTGAACAGTTTTGCCAATAAAAATATAAATGTATATAAAATGTGAAGAGTTTTCCTAATGCTTAGACATTGTTCAGTAAAGTTTTTTTTTATCAAAATATTTTGGGAAAATGTAGAAACCAGTTATTCTATCCATGCATCATAGATAAGTATCTTGTGAATGAAACGAAAAAATGTGGTAGGTTTATCTGTATAGCAGTCACCATGAGAATGGGCATGTTTTTCGTCTCCATTATAAAAACAAAATAGCTGCCAGCTGTGGCACTACTAGGGAATAATCTTAGTGAAATAAATTTGACAGAGTCTGAATACTTTTTCCGAATAGTTATCAAATGTCCTTTAAATAATCATAGGCTGTTAAAAATAGGTCTTCTTTGCCAGGAAAAATACAGAATATTTGGTCATGAATAAAAAATATTGTTAGCCATATCAAACCACAGTTAATTTCTTGCCATGCCAAGCCAATCATTAGAGAACAACAATAAATCTCATAACAGATAAACCTAAAGATATTTCAGTGTCATTATAGGCAATTGGTAACTGGCAATAGTAGTATATAGCAAGTGGAAGAACATTTTGCTGACCTATATGGAATCATTTTCTCGCTGGCCCTAAACACTGCAGAATCACAATCGCTAGTGACCGGGCAACTATTCCATAAAGACCTATTAGCAACTGTAAATTGAACAAATGCCACTTTTATTTTTAATATCAGTGCTTTTAGTTTATTACAACCTGTTCAGTTTATCCACCTAATGATCCAGTTTATGGTTTAAAAAATCCATATCACCACATTTCTCTCATGTATCAGTAATATATTCCCCTGGTTTTATTTTTTTAACCAAGGATTCTATCTTTCCAAAAATGAAATGAAATGCATCATGTCTGTCATATATACGAGTTGGTATTCAATGTCATGAGTAGTATAGAATTTTGTGATGTCATACAGATACTATGGATGCTCCCCACACAGAAAATTAAAACAATAAATAAATACAACCATGGACAAATAGGAGTTAATTTAACTTGCACAGGTCATTTGGATTTTTCATGAAACAGAAAGAGCAACCATGCGGAACAGCACAATTTAGAATTGGACTCCAGTTGTACCTTTTTTCTAATGTTGAGTAGATTGCTTTTTTCTGACCCATTGCCCAATAAATATATTTTGCACAATACCCTTCATGCTTTATGAAGTTTCTGCAGAAATTGAAGTAGAATTCAGCATTTTGACTTATCTCTAGTGAAACCTACAAATTGTTGATATGAAGGCATATGATGGCTCAGAGCAAAGATGTTAAACCACATTACATTAGCTAATATCCTCCAGTACATATTTTTGTTAATGTTAAAGATTACACAGTAAATCGAGTGTTCGCATTATTTGGACTGCAGATGAACTCCCATGAATGTTTCTTATGACATTACATGAAACAAAATGTTTTTGCTTGCTACATGAGGTTTAAGAGAAGGCCAGGTGGATTTTGGAAAATGGGATAGTCCTTTATATAAACAAATTGTGTGAAAATATCCTAATAGTGAACTTGTTTTGTTCCTTTTAAGAACAAGAGGCTTATTCATAGAACTGAGGTCATCAAAAACTAAGAACACAGTGAGAGGTATCCTATTTATTTTCTAACATAACAAATCTGTTTTCCCATGATACTCATCATAATAAAATATTATAACTAAAATCTAAAATATTTCAAGAGCTAAACTTGGCTGTGTCTGCTGATGGAAAATACCGTTTTATATTGTTGCGTTGTTCCTATTGATGCTGTAATTTTGTCCTGTGTATAAAGTCTACTCACTTATAGACTGATTACATAGTTATTTTGTAGTTTATTTATGTCTCTGATATGTTCCCCTTGGTACTAATTGTTTTTCTAGGTTCCCCCACATTGGATAATGTGTACCTTTGACAGATATCCCCTTGACCTCTAAAACCTCCTTTACCACCCCTCACGATGTATGTAAAGCCTAACAATTAACTTTTCTTACTTGCTCCATTTCAGTTTGATAAATATACTTTTGTGTTATCGCTAGTACAACCAGTATATCTACTGGTCAGAAGTTCAGTCTACTCTACCTGTGCTACACTCTTATCAGATGACGTTGTTCCTGATTCTTCCTTCCCTCTGTTATGGAGTAGAGGAGCTCTGTAGTCCTGTTCTAGAGTGGCAAGGCTGACAATGTAATACTGTTGGCATCATTAGGTGAAAATACATTTCAAAAGCTTGAAATAAGAAATATATACCATTTTTGCTCTTAAGTTTAGATGTTCAATAACCACCTCTATGCAGAATAACGGTGATGCCATGTTTGTGCAAAACCTTCCTCGATACACATTAAAACAGTAATATCATCCTTCCCTTCTCATTTTTATTTGTATAAAGTTTTCATGTTACAATGGTTGATCTATCTGTTTCAGCTGTATATTCAACAAACCTGATAGAGGAAAAAAAAAACAATATCAGTATTGTCTTCATAGTCATTTCATTGATGTGGAACATAATCACTAAATTTCTGTTTCCATACAAAGAGTGCATACAATGTAAATTTCCGTTTCATTTACTGGCAGTAAAACACTATTTAATTCATTTCTTCCATCATTTCTGATTGTTCCAGTTGTTTCATTTCCAGATAAAGCCACGTCTCATTAAAATATACTTGGAGAGATTTACAAACCCACATGCAGAGTCCGTCCAGTGGAAATTCCTCTATTTATAAACAGATTAGTACATTTGTTCATTTTGCAACATTTTGCCTCTGCATACCAGGTCACCCATATGTATCATTTTAGAATTCATTGGTGGCAATTCCATGACTCTTTTTGTAACAACTCTACTTCACAGAGATCTGATCCAGTTAGAAGAGCATGACAAACTAACACAATGTAAATCCAAATTGTGGAAGGTTCTCTTGTGGAAAATGAGCAGGGCTGTCCAACTTCAGTCTTCAAGGGCCACAAACAGGCCAGAATTTTCAGACTCTTTGTAAACCACACCTTACTTAATTTACTGCTGTCTGGGAAATACTAAAAAAATGAGTGCAGATCCTGGCCCCTAAGGACTGAAGTTTGACAGTCCTGCCCTAGAGGACTGAATGGAGTTTGTGATGTGCAAGGCTAGGCCCAATACAAAGCATTAGGATGGGAAGCTTTGTGGTGCCTAGGAGGCTACACATGTAAAATCTAATGAGAATGTGGACAGTTGGGTACAACTTTTAGTGGGGAGAGTATTCACAAAAAATATATGTAACTGCTTAAGCTATAATGAGGTATGAGGAAGGGTATGTTAGGTTAATGAGTCTCAGTTAAAAGATGGCTATGTGTTAAAGGAAAATGGTAGAAATGATGAGCTCATGAATTTATTACTATGCTCCTTTCTCTTTTCTGCATGTTCCTTGTCAGCACATATACCAAGCCTATTAGCTGCCCCCCATCTCTTCTCTCCAAAATTGGTTGTATCTGAAAATTTTCAGTTTTGTTAAATTAATATACAACTGACTTTTTTCGTTTAAATATCCTTAGATTTTAGCTTTATACTTAAAGAGGAACTAAACCCACGCCACTCAGCTATCCCTGTTCTATGGTTGGGTGCCGACATCTTCCTCTTTTTCTTCTTCCTCCTTGTAATCTTTGGCCATCTTGATTGGCTGTGCTAGGATAATGTAACCCCTGCACAAGCGTATGGGAGTTCATTTATTTCTGGCACACTCAAGGGAAGCTCGGATTGCTGGGTTTTCCTGGCAATCACCACTGACCTCTGCATGAACCACAATTGTCCTTAATAAGTAAAGAAGAAATTAAGTATGAGAACCTGGGGACAATTTCATGGAAATCTTACAATCCATTGTCTAGAGCTAAAATCTGGTAGTATAGTAAACCAACTTATTCTATTATTAATATTATCTTATGATAAGGCAACACATTATATTGTTAAAAAATATACATTGTATTGAAAAAATTGAAAATGTAATAAAAAAAACATACATGCTCCTCCCTTTTAATCTGCAAGATTCCATTGGCACAAAATTTAACTTTGGATAATGTGATTTAGTAAGAAAAAATCAGAATGTTGTTTTAACATAAAACGTCTCTTCTTCAAACCACACCGCAAGCCCTCTAGCACAAACAGCATGTTCCAGGTTTTTTGTGTTCCAGCTTTTCCATTAAGGAGACAATATGATATCTATAAAACAAATGTGTGGTCTAAGCGTACAATGTTATTTTCAATGAATAAAGCATATAAACAAGTAAATGCCAACATTTAATAATTATGGGGTTCTTTATTGCACAAAATGCAAAATAAAGTAAATTCATTAAATGACTGGCCATGATATAATATATACAGTATATATCACTAGTCATCAACCAAAGCCATGTCTCCTTGGATGTCTTCAGATTTTGTTGGCAGCTAAGCCAAGCTCTTTAAGCCTACATGAGAATTTCCCTGGTAAATGTCAGCTTTTTACTGTCTTACAGATTGTGTTTCAAAAGAATGCATCGCAAAAGAAAACAATTTTTGGTGTGTAATATAAGCTTTCAACACCTCTCAAATACAGCACATAAGCCAAAAATTTCTTTCCACTAAGATGTTATATGATGAAAACTGAAAAGAAATCTACAAAGGAAAATGTAAGTGAGGTTAATAATATTTGACGTGCACCTATAGAGAGTCTAACACTCACTTAATGATGAATTACTGGGGCACATGATATTTCCTACGAGGATTTCTATATTGTCTGTTTCGTTCTAGTGTTAGAAAAGACAAAAAATACATTAAAGTAATTTTTAGTACATCATCCTTATTGTGAAAACTACAAACACTTGACTTTTATTAAGACTAGTATTATTCACTAGCATCTGTTAAATGGGTCTTCTTCCATGAAAGGAGAAAAGCAGAGATTCCCATTATAATTCCTGTTACTGGATACTATCCTAACAGCATGTAGTCAGATCTGCATTTCTCATCAGCTGAATAAAATTTAAAAAAATAGAAACAGGGTGCCGGAATCTTGCAAAAGCTTATTGCTTGCTGAGTTGGTCTACATTTCTAATAATATCAATGTGCCACCCCTTAATGGAATTACTGTTTTCTGACATCTGCATAACTGTCAGAATATAACTAATTATTAGATATATAACTAAATATATAACTTGAAACCTCACAAAGTAAGGAGTGTGCAGTCATTTTTAATGATTTTTAGTTATACATTAGCACACTTTAGTTTAATTCCAGAATGCCTGCTGTATGGTCCTTGACAGGATGGGCAGAATCACACAGTATATTTGCTGGCACTAGAAGAACTTGTTCTGGCACTTGCAATGGAAGATTAGATGCAGAAGAACAATAAAAATACTAAAATAAGACTAAAGAAATAGAAGAGTTGTTGCAAAGAGGCATGAGTGGATTATTATTTGCCTCTGGAGTGAGGTAGGTAGGTAGGTACGTTTTCGCTGGAGGGTTAAACTCTGATGTAATAGGGTATTTACTGCAGGGGAGATATGTCCTATCAGATAAGCAGGCTATACACTTAAGCCATGTACACACCTGCAAATATTGTCATTGGAAGGGATCCTTTCCGACAAAAGAATGCACGATGCATGAACGAGTGTTGTACATACAGCACCGTTCTGTTCTATGCAGAAGGGAGGGTGAGAATGATGGAGCGGCACCCTGCTGCGCCCTCCCCTTGCATTAGGATCGTTGGTCATCCATCGTCCGGTACCAGTACGCTCCCTTGGACGATGGACGATGCTGCTAAATGCCTGATGGTTGTTGGGGGTTGCAGGCATTTTTAATCAATTACAAAAAAAAGAAGAACAAAAAGAAGAATTGAAACACTATTTATCCTTAGTAAAAAACAGTATCATGCGTGCACTTTCAATAAAAATGTAATTGTACAATAAGGTAGGGAGAAAAATATGTAAAACATCTAAAGTAAAATATAATATTAAGCCATTATTATGGTAATTTAAATCTAAACTCCATGACGAAGGCTATTACAGTCTATTGATCAATACATTTTGTTCAAGACATAAAGCAATGAACAGAAATCTATTACCAGTGATGTCCTGATACCTATTATTAGAAAGTCCTGGGACAGGCCTTTGGTTGGTGACAGGGGAGGACTTTTCTTCCTTGTCTTCTCTCCTGTACCTGGAAATCTGCTTCCTCTCTTCCCTAGATTCTTCTCCCTCACATATGATGCTAAGAATAGATGATGGAAGGATAAGAAGGTAAATAGCCAAAAAGGAGGGCTTCTGACCACATGGATGAACAGGGGAAGGCTTGGTGATGTTTATATGTCATCAGACAGAAAATAGGGTTGACTACAAGGGTCTTGTTGGGTTTAGGGTTATATGCCCAGGGAAATAAAACGGTTCCCTTTACTGAAAGAATAGGATTGTTTACAGGTGATGATGTTTCTAGGTCATCTGACAGGAAATAAGGCGGACTACAAGGATATACTTTTTGGGTTTAAGGTTTACTTGCCCAAGGAAATTGAACTGTTCCATGTCCTGAACAAATACGGTTATCTACAGGTAAGAAAGAAAAAATTAAGTGTGGAGTCCAGCTATAAATCCCATTAGCCCACATACTTTTCTAGAACTGGCTACTTCTTATACTGTAGCAAAATATTCTGGAGTAAAAATGCAGCACTTTCTCATGGCAACCAAACAAAACAAGAATTCTGAATGACTGCCCTTATCTAATGTTGTAATGTAGCTAATATCCTTTTTTACATGCTTTTATTTTTGAAAGCATTTTTTCACTTGATATTCTACCATGTCTTTGAAAGAAAATGGACAAGCAAAAGAAAAATGATTACAAAAAAGCTGTTTTGTTCCTTGTCAAGCCATGTTGAAAATGATGCAGTACACCGGCTACAGAGGTCAGGTATTCTTTATCTGCAATCACATTCTCTGTATCATTACCAAACTGAAGCAGAACAATATGAAAAAAAAAAAAAAAACACTTGAAATGATACAATCCTTGATTTTGCAACCATACAGACATAAAGTCAGCTGGTAGAAAAAAAAAATACGCATAGGGCTACATTACCTGAAATCCTGCCCCCCACTTTCTGAATAATCAGCGGGGTCACCATGAGGACATAAAGTATACCTATGTAATTGGAGTGTGTCTGCATGCTCAGATTTTCATATCATCAGTGATCGCTCTTCAGATTTTTTCTATATTTGCCCCGTAATCTTCAACTGTTTTTATTCCCATATAGTATTATTAGCATAGTAATGGAATAGGTTTACAGAAAAAAAATCCAAAATAGAGTATTACAACTATCCACATAGCATAGCATATTATAGCAGTACAATTATAAAACACGATTTCTAACACACTTATTGTATTTAAATGCCTGTTATTGGTAAAATATGTAAGTTCATAGAAAATGTAGGCAGCTATTTCTAAGCAGCACAATAGAATTCAGTAGGTCTGGGGACAAGGTGAGGAAAAGGAAACAAAACCCCTTATAATATAATAGGTGTTTTGCCACTCTCCTTTGTATACACGGTCATGGTAATGAGTGTAGGGGGAGGACACAGAGAATGGTATTTTAGGTTGTCATATATACTATGATGGTCCATGGAAGGGTTATTAAGATTAATTTAGCATATTCATTAGAAAATAATAAATCAATTGACCTAGACTGAGAAATATGCAGGTTGCCATTGTTGAAAATGTTAGTAATCTGGCTCATCTGATTCTGTGCACATTTATCTAGATCAACTATGCAGCCAGTGAAGTCATACCATCTGTTCTGAATATTTCATTTTGGTCAGTGATTCAAAAGTATTGAAGTCATATAAATAAAATGAAAGAAAAGCACTTGATTAGTTCGTAAATGGTAGCATCATGTATTTATTTTGGTGGGTTTATTGTTAAAAAAAAGCTTCAGAAAAAGCAAAAATAGCTTTTATATTTATATTTGATATATATTTATATATCAGAAATAACATAAAACAACATATATATATATATATATATATATATATATATATATATATTTATTTATTTATTTATATGTCAGAAATAACATAAAACAACCTATTTTTATATATATATTATTATTTATATAGCGCCAACATATTACGCAGTGCTGTACATTAAATAGGGGTTGCAAATGATAGACAAATGCAGACAGTGACACAGGAGGAGACCCTGCCCCGAATAGCTTACAATATATATATATATATATATATATATATATATATACATGCTGTATGACTGACGTTCTGCTTTAAAAGATATCCCAGGGTTGGATGTGGTGAATTATACATAGTAAACATTTGCTCTGGAAATTCTGCATTACCTATCAGGTCCACGTGATACTGAATGTTATCTCTGAAAGTCACAAGAGCCCTTTAACAGCCTTTACTGGCTTGTATGTAACCTTGGCATAGAGCCACAAAACAGATTTCACACAATGTAAATGGGGGATTAGTGCTCACAATCTAGCCTAAATCCTAGATTTAACCCGACATTTATAAATAGTTGATTTCTTTGAAAATAGAATTCTTAACATGTACAAAAAATGCAACTTGGAAATATTGCACATTTTTTTAAGCTGATTCACACATCACACGTATTATATTGTTTATGTGTTGCATTGTCTAAGTGACACATATTTATTATTTTTTTATTAGTAAATAGCTCTATTTTCATGTCACAACCAAGGTGGATTTTAGTGCTCTGCATTGCCCCAAGGCAAAATAGTTCTCTGGAGTCTGACATTTCCTGAGAAAGACCTTTTTTTAGTGATAGATCTTGACTTTTGGTCAGTTGGACTAATTTGTGGCTTGTATTACTTGCCCCTGTTTAGTGAGGCGCTTTCGCTTGTGCCTTAGGCATATTTCAGCCACCATTCTAATTGTTTGCTTGACATGACCTAAACCTTTCTACTCCAGTGCTTCTTCTGGCTAACTTCACCCTGCAAAGAAAGCTTTGCTTACATCTTCACCTTTGTCACTTCTTAAGTGGATCACATGTGGCCAAACATTTCGATTATTATGGTAAAAATCTTCTACCTAGAAGTGTTTGAAAGAATTGCTGAGTGGTGAGAAGCAATACCACCCCAAATCAGCATTCAAATGCTTTTTTGATTTTAGACTTAAATACAAATATTTCGCCTAAATCACAAATTGATTTGTATTCACATACTCATACACCACTGTGCACATCCAAGGAGACAATTGTTTATCATATTACTCCTTATATGTTGTAACTAGTTATGTATGTTAGGAGCAAAAACCATGGTGCAGCAAATGGTGGAATGCCAATAGTTTAAGTACATCTAAATGTTAGTTAAATTATATTAGAGTGCTATAGCACTCTGCACCAAATAATTATCCATTTTTTTATATATAAACATTGGTTTTACCTTTTTCAGGTTTTAGTGATGTGATGTTTTAGTGATGATGCAGCTACATCTGACCACACTCCCAAATCCAGGCTGTGCAGGGAGGTGGGGTAGCTGGAAGGGGATAGGTTAAAGAATATATATATCCAAGGGGATCTCAGTCTGGGGATACCTGTTCGTCCTGATAGACAGGGGACCTCCAAGCTGGGTGTCAAGATGGAATGTCTATCCTAAAAATTAAAAAAAAAAACACCCGCGCACAGATGAGCATGCACATAGGAATGCAATGCATGACAATGATTATCTCACACATAGCAAGAATCGCTGTGCACCCTGGAGTGAGAGCAGTAATTCTGGGGCCATCCATCATGATTGTCACAATCAATCAATCACCTGCAGACGCTTTTAAAACATCACCTATGGCAAATTTTCTGTACTTTAGTTTATTGAGGCTTAACATACTTGGTATCAATTTACTCAATACAGCCCCATCTTCTACATTTGACAAATGGTATGGATTACATTGTGTTTGCGTGCACTCAAATCAATTTAAATGTAAACAGAAATGCAACTACTACAATTTTATTGTACAAGGTCTCAAATTTTAGAAATGATATAGGGCTCTAATTATAAATGAGGGAATCTGGCAATCCCACAAATATTACTGCCATCGAAACACATAGACCTGGAAGATTCCCATGAGGACCGATTTGAAGGATGTCTGATTCCCTGTTTTATAAATAGAGCCCATAATGTTTAGGATTTTAAGTCATCTTCGGGTCTAAAATATTTTTGTTATGTCAAAGTAAATGCTACAAAGCAATTACGTTCACTTAGCCATCATAGTATGTTAAAAATGGCCACCTGTACACATGCTCACATACCTTATACAGCCCAAAAATTCCAAACTCAGGGGACCCTATTTATAGATGTTTGAGAGCACAGGCCTGTATCTTCTTCTGTGCCTCCTGTACTTCACAATAGGCAACTGAGGCTACTAATTATATTTATAGGGTTGAAACACAAATGCAGTGTGAATGTTCCCATGATTTATAGCAATTCTACAAATATATACAGAATATGTCTACTGTACAATGCAGCCTTTCCAGAATCCATGATCAGGCAGGCTAAAACAGTTACTGATGTCAATGTTACAGGGAGTGGTGAAATTCAGATTACCAGATCACTACAAGACTGGTGACAAATGAGCAAATACATTGGCAGCAGCTCAGGACAAATATTAGGACAAAGAAAAACACGCAGCTGATTACTTGGCTGCCAAACAAAGGATGGCATTGTACGATGTCTACACTGATTAATTGCCCAAACCATCAAAACATAAATATGTCTCATCTCAGTGAACAATGGAGTTGACTTTTAGCTGATAAGTAGTAATGTGGTAGCTTACCCCTCCAGTGATGACAAGGCTGGTTTGCATTGCTTGACTGAGGCTGTTGCAGACGCTAGCTATTCTTTTTTCCTGAATGTTAGTTGTGGTCAAAGCCTACGTACTGAATAATTGAATGTTGAGGATGGTGAATGTATCTTGAAGGATGGTCCCATTGTGGCAAAGATTTTGGGATTACAACATGTTTCTAATACCCCTATTGTGAACTTCACATGGCAGAATCATGAGGTGGCTGCCAGGTCTGACCTAAAATTGCAACTTGATTGTTTGGTATACTGTGCATCTGGTTCATGGTTGAAAACATTTGCCAAATAATAGCAATGATTTCCAGGTTTGCTGGATGAAACAGGTTTACCCACAACAGTCTATCTCCTCCAGTCTTTATTAAACCAGACTTATTGTCTTAATATTACAAGGGCTGGAAGCCGAATTGCAGGTTTTTGAGCATTCCTCCCCCAAATTGCAGGTTTTTGAGCATTCCTCCCCCCGAATTGCAGGTCTTTGAGCATTCACTCTATCCAAAAAAAAAACAACAATAACAATTAGGAACCAAATGTAATATATTGCTGCTTTCCTACCAGTATCACATTTCTTGTTCTAATGACAAGACAAGATTAACTCAATGTACTACATCTGTGAAGGAGCGAAGGAGTAGTGGGACAGGAAGTGTGTTTGATGTACTCCATAGGCTTTTATATTTATATATATATATACTAGTGCTCTGTGATTGGCTGGGGAAAGGAAAATCCTGATGACACTTGAGCTCTCATCAGGGTTTAGCTTTCCTCAGGCAATAACAGAGCACTAGAGGTGATGAATGGGGAGATTTGTCCTCATTTAACTTCTAGTGCTCGAGGAACCCACACTGACAGGAGGACTCCCACGGCTGTGCAGCCTTGGAAATCATCCTGTCATTGTGGTATAAACCTGTAAAAAAATAAAAGTTAGGTACACAAATCACACGCATTCAATAAAATACTTTAACATTAAAGCCTCTTTTTTAACACATTTTTTACACACGAATTTGCAAAGTCAAATCCCATGTTTTTCGGGTTGGGTCTATCTGAATTCGAACAGCCATATTTGGGTCGAATATAAAGACAACCTGAATTCGAACACCAAGACTAGTCAGTACCCCATAATGACAAGTTAAAACAGACAATTTTGTATATATGGATATTGCTCTCAAACAAGGTCAAATTCAAATACTTACACTATGTTTTAGTTGATAAAATACTTGTGGTGTATAAATCACAGAAACAAATTAAAGCCTAAACATAAAAATGTTTTTCTTGAGCTTTTCTCCACTTTTTACATGGTATTTCTGTCAATTACACACTTCCTGTCACTTTATTGACTACACTTATTTCTCCAGTGTACCTATGGAAGTACATAGTTGGAGCATGTCCAACTTTGTATATTATGTAAATACATATATTTCTTGCAAGGTAAACCAATATATTTGTATTTGTTAATGGAGTTCTTGACCTATAAAATGAAAATGAACAGAGCCACCACATCTAAAGACTGGCAAGCTTCAAAATATTACAATTTGGTTGTTGGGTGATTACAGAGATGCAGCTAAAAGTTAAAGTTAGAAGTGTTAGGAAGTGTTTTCTCCCCTAATGTGAACATATATTATTTAAATGAAGATTCACACAATTTATTTGCCTAGATAAATTTAAATAATTTTACAAACATGTAACATATGTTACTCTAAATAATCTGTTAAACCAAACGAAAAGATTAAAATCCTGCAGCGATAAGCCAGTAAAATGGCCTAAATACTGTACAAGAAATTTTCCAGTAAATATTTTTGAAACACACTTTTAACCACTAACCAAAAACCCAAAACATAATTTTAGAGACAAATTAATAATGTTGTAAATAGAACAGTGTCAGTAACATCCACAACTCAAGTTTAGACAGCTCCTAAACTATAAATGGTACAAAGCGTTTTTAGGTAAAGAGAAGTTGCCCATAGTTACTATTATTATTCTATGCAATATTCTAAAATTATTTAATATTGTATGATCTGTATTTTCCAGTAGAGTTACTTATCTGTCTTTAAGGTCATGAATATATATATATATATATATATATATATATATATAAATATATATTTTTTTCCTGCACTTTGTAATGGTTGAAACCTGACCTGTTTTATGTTTTACAGATGCAGTGTAGAGGCATTTATATCGTCAAAATCCTGTATATCACATTTTGCAACAGTAAGCAAAATGTATTTATAGAGTTTGTAAGAGATTTTTATGTATTAAAGAGAAAATCTGTGAAATGGTACAAACATTACTATAGTTTATATTGACAATAGGGCAAAATTGCTCCAGTCAAAGAAATCATAAAATATGAGAAAAATGATGTTTGGGACAAAGAACATAAAGAGTAAGTTGCTTGTTTTTTTTTAAGACAGTAATTGAATTTTTTAATGCCGAGTTACTAATTGGTTTATTGGCAGCCCCTTTCCTCTTGGTTCAGGGTGAAACTCCCTATTAGATGTAATGTTTACCAGCACTGGCCAAGTGTGACAAGGATAGAGAAATTAAAATGTTGTTATGGCTTTGATAATCCTTCTTCAAATCATAAACCCATGCAACTTTGTTGTCCTCTTGTTAAGTAGCTCTAAACGCCTCTCTCACACATTGTCACAGTAAGTATTGTAAATATACAAAGCACTCACATTTATGTTTGGTGTGCTTGACCTTGACTTTTTCCTACAGCAGTCATTTAAATCAGTGTAATATCTCTTAATGAAATACTGAAAAACAGCTGGTCTACATGTCTTTCTGTAATGCTCATCATAATACTGCAAAATTGCTCTAAGTCTGGCAAAAACAGAGGCAGATGTGTTGCACAGTACACCATGTGTAGAAATATCTGTTCATCATCAATCGCAAGGACACATCGATCGCTTCCTTCACTATGCCGGCCATGTGGGTAAAGTAAAGCATGTACTGTGTACATTCATTCTTTTTTCTCCAGGGAAATTGGAATGACTGGAGAGATGTTACTCAGACATTAACAAATTAGGATAATCTGTTTATGACATTTTGAAGTTTGTCTTTTTGGAACAGTTTTTCTTGGCTGTGTATAACTGTCCTTAAAATATAAGGATAATCTATTGGCCATAATCATTTAGGCAATAAAAGTTTGTAGGACTCCGCCTCAACATTTTGCCAATTTGCCTTATTTAGGAGAAATGGATACAGTTCCTGCAGTGGCAATGATGGATGATCCTGATCTCGAGTTAAAAATTGGAACTGGGTTAACTATGTACTCTGCCTGTTGCAGGCAGGAATTTTTAATTTGAAAAGAAAAGTGTTCTTAATGCTTCACTATATTCATGGCTACCCAAAAATTATTTTACCTTCTCTTGATATCATCTTTGTTTAAGTGGGCCAACTTTTTTAACGAAGACTAAAGCTGCATACACACGTGCAATTATTGTTGTTGGAAAGGATCTTTCACGATCCTTTCCAATGACTAAGGACTGCACAATGTATGAATGAGTAGTGTACATACAGCACTGTTCTGTATGTACAGCACTATTCGTCCATGGATCCGCGAGGACGTTCATTCAGACAATGGATGATGGGCGCTGTACACACGCCAGATTCCCATCCAATATCGGCCCTGAGCAAATTATCGGGCGAGAACCATTGGACGTGTGTATGTAGCTTAAGGGCCATGGTTGCCATTGCTATCCTGTGTATGGCTTAAAGCCCCAGTGATTAGTTTAGTTAGTTATTTTAGTTAGATTAGTAGTGATTAGTGATTCCTCATACACTTACAGACTCCAAAACGTAGTAGCTATTTTGTATTTCCTTCATAACTAAGGCTACGTACACACGTTAGATTTTTTTGTCGTTGGAAAGAATCTTTCACAATCCTTTCCAACGACAAAAGATCGAAAAATGAATGAATGAGAGCTGTACATGCAGTGCCATTCTGCTCTATGGAGTGGGAAGGGGGGAGAATGACGGAACGGCACCCCACGGCACTCCCTATCCTTCACTTGTATTATGATCGTTCGTCATTCCTAGATCCGCCATGACGGATCCATGAACGACGTCAGACAAGCGCTGTACATACATCAACTTTTCATACGATACTAGCCCTGAGGTGATTATTGGCTGAGAATCATCTAGCGTGTGTACGTAGCCTAAATCCATAGCATCTCAGCATATATCTTAGGAAACCTGAATACAGATATTTATCTTTTTACCCATAACACAGAGGCCCTCCCCACTGTTATCAGTCATCCTAATTGTACTGGTATTATGGCCTACTAAAAATATTCTCCAAAATGACCACAGGATGATTATAAGCTTAAGACAGAACCAGGACAGGTGATAAATGTTCCGCTAAAAGGTAGGACTCACCCAGGAGTGCAACAGAAATGAAAAATCTTGCTCAACAGCAATAAATAGTACAAAACAGCAGCAAGCGGAGAAAAAACTTAGAATATGTGTGCTAGGCATATGCCACAATGCAGTTCTCTCTTTAGGATACTGTTATTTCTTTCCTGTAAATGTGTTATAATGCAATGGAAAGAATTGCATCTAGCAGATCTTTCTATTTTTTTACAGGTTAACAAGATTATGCTTAATTGGTTTATACCAGCTGTGGCCATCTTGCCAAGTTTGACAAAATCTAAAAACTGTGGCTTTCAATTAATGTAGTTTAACACCATGACACTTTGGCACTGAATTTTCAGCAGACTTAGAAATAACATCAATTTATTAAATTAGTCAAAATGCTAATATCATTGTATACAACTATTTTACACATTATCATTGGGCAAGTCAAACTGTTGTTTCCCTCAAATGTAGATTTTTAAATGTACCTATATTTTTAACAAACTGCCACTGGAAATCATGTTCACATGCTTCAAGATGCTGGAAGAAAATGTGGATGGCATGTTATTTCCTGGACAGAACATTCTAGATAGGTCTGGTGGGAGTGTAAAGCTACGTACACACTTCCAATTATT
>NC_092859.1:91515153-91544985 GCF_032062135.1 Pyxicephalus adspersus
TTTTTTACGAACGATTTTTTGCCCAATCGATCGTTCGTCGTTCGATTGGAACGATAAAAATTGGAAGTGTGTACGCACCTTAAGTGAGCTAGTATAAAGAAAAAGTAGACCTGCTATCTATGTAATGACAGAGGTGCAACAATTACAACACAACAATGCTTTCAACAGCACATGAAGAGTGTTGTTGCTCTTTGGGAGGCAATGCATAATCAACAGTTTAGTTTAATATTTTATTTTTAAAAAATTATAATGTTTTTTATAATATAGGGAAGAGAGGGAGCCAATCCTAAATAAAGGATATTTTTCTGTTTTACCCAGTCACTGGGGGTGCAAATGGTGAGGACTGAGGATAACTATCTGGGAATGACCAGGTAATATAGGAGAGACTGCTCATGGCACCTGTCTTGTGACTTGCTCCCCTCTAGTCCATTGATTAGAACTTTGTGGGGCTTCGAAGGCTACAAACAGTGGAACATTTCTTTTAATAAATGTGAAGTGCACAAAACAGAGTAATGTATTTTGAAGCTACAGTGCTTCAGTGTGTTGGGGTGCCATTCAAAATATATGGCACATCTATTGCATGTAGCCCACCACACTGGTATCTGCATAGCAAATTACATAATGCTGTGGAAGCAGTGCTCTCTCAATCCCATTCCTGTTGGCATTGTCCTGTGTTCAGTGACCTCAGCTTACTAGAGAAGTAGACAGGGATTCTGAAGTAGCTGAAACACATTCTACTATCTTCCCATCCTAGCTCAAGCTCTCCAGCAATATATAGAGAATTGTAGCTGCTAGGGGTCTTCCTGACCCTGGAATAAGTGCTGACATGCACCAAGAGTGTTTTTTTATAAAGGCAAAAGAAGTGAAATGATGGTGTAAATTATACTTGTAGTTTTCTCCAATCGTTTGTGGTGTATTTATTACTAATGGTCCACATATTTATTTGCTTATGTACTTAAAGCTGAAAGGCAAAGTCATTATGTATAAATGTAAAAGCATTCTAATAAATTTTCATTATTGATGTCTGTGTCCTTTTTTGGGAGATCACAAGCATTACCCACTAGATCCTAAAAAAAATATTAATAATAATATTTTAAAAAAATTCCACTTTAAATCTTTTAGTTGCTATCAGTTATCCATCTTTAGAATTTCTCCACAGGTTACATACAATTCCTAATATTACATTTTCCTTGTTTGATGATGTTCAAATAGTAAAAAAGGAAAGGATACAATGAGAATGAAAAGCTAGGCAAGCTTTTCTATTGTTATTACATCTCTCTCTTGTACAGAGCATTGCTGCCTAGGGGAAGATTACAAGAATGCAATGTCTTGTTAAAACCTGAAAGAGCGATGAACAAAAAGCAGCCTCCTTCAAGTTAGCTATGCTATTTTAGTAATAAGTAATGCTTGTCTCCCTGTTGTGAACACTGGTGACCTGGTATGCAGACCACAGCAAAGTAGTGAATAATTCACCCAGTCACTGGCCTCCTCCTAGACCTCTTCAGAGCTTTGTCCTATGGATAGAACCCCCTTCCTCCAAATACACACACAACACTGAACTTGACAGCTGAGCTTCTAGCCTACAAATGTTTTAGCTATCTATGTATCTGATAGAGAATGTGAAAGGTACACACAGTCAATTATGGAATGTTTCAAAGAATGAAATTACACTCAGCTATTCGCTCATTATCAGCTAGTTAACACCATTTGTCATCATAAATCTGTGCATGCTGAAATAATGAGCTATAAAACACAAGCACAGCATAGATAAGGTGTTGTTTCACCCAGCACTTATGTTTTGACTGTTCAGGACAAGTAAAATATCAATATTCTTCATTAATCTTTACCCTCCTAAGGCTCTCACACTGCATGTTTTATTACTGTAACAAAAGGAGGTTTAAGGATTCTGTTGCTCATACCTTCCCTGTGACATCACTGCCTGAGAACACAAATCTTTTCAACAAATCACAGATCCCTCTAACTTTCTTCTCAGGAAGAACTTTTTTTTTCTATTATATTTCTTACATGCATAATTCTTATGAACGTGACATTACCACATTAAAGTGGAATTCAGGGCTCCACTTAATCCAACCATTACAAAATTAGTGCATACATAGAATTAGCATAAAGACCTGATTCTGTTTTAGTATCTGGCTTCTGTAATCCCTTGCATAGCAGAAGCTGTTTTGCTTTGCACAGTGTTCTCAACTGAGTAAGAGAGCTGAGAAAGGTGATGGCATCATCAATGTGCCACTTCTTTATTGTTTAATTACAGACTAAGGCTAGTTACACACGTGCAATGGTTCTCCTATGTTACAGCTCAGGGCTGATATCGGAACAGAACCTGGCGTGTGTACAGTGCTCGTCGTCTGAACGACCGTTCTGCAGGATCAACAGATGATGGACGACGAACAATCGTATGGAAGTGAGGGGGAGAGAGCACAGTGGGGTGCCACTCTGTCGTTCACCCCTCCCCTCTCAATAGAGCACAATAGTGCTGTACTGCACTCGTTTATGCATCATGCAGTCGTTTGTCGCTCGAACAATCATATAAGATCCTTTCCAACGACAAATATTGCACATGTGTAAATAGTCCAAGGTTGATGGTGTTGATGACCAGGGTGTATTGGTTTACATGCAGAAGAGAAAAGTGAGTTCACCATTCTGACAGTGCCATCTTCTACATGTGCCTGGTTTACACAATATCACAAAAGGTGATATACAATATACTGTATGTATTTTAATTATTTATGATTGATGTTCAACTATATAGCAATACATTCAATGTTTTGATTAACTGGTTAAATTTTAAACATTGTTCATTTAACATTTAATGCCCCAATGGCATTCAATGTGTATTTATAATTTACTTGCTATTCCCTTTGGTATGCACCAGTGATCATTTAACAAACATAACGGCAGCATTAAACAAATGAAATGTAGATACTTTAAATATGTGGTACCAAAAAATTCAATGATCATTTTGATGTGGTTATTATTAATATTATTATTATTATTATTACTAATAAAAAGGATTTATATAGCACCAACATATTACACAATGCTGTACATTAAATAGAGGTTGCAAATGACAGAAAGATACAGACAGTAACACAGATGGAGGTGAGGACCCTGCTTCAAAGAGCTTACAATCTAGGAGATAGACTTATCCAACGTTTACACATTTTTCACATTGGATTCCATTAAAAACTGTATGAATTATGCATACAGGTTGTATCAACCACATTCCCATATTGAATCCAATGTAAAAAAAATGGTAAATTTGCGGTACAATTGTGGTCACTATTTGATAAACCATGTATAAATTGGACCCACAATTATTATTTAAGCTTTAAATCTCTTTTGGTTGTGCCTATCTGGTCCTGGGCTTGCTTTAAAGGAAAAGCTGCTCAAATGCTCGACCATTTGGTTGGGGTCATAAACTGGTGAGGATTTGCTTGAGGTTGGCACTTAAAGTGCACATTCAAGTATTTACATATTGTTATCAAACAATAAAATACTTCTAAAAAATGTCATCTCTGAATTTTCTGCCTTTGCTGTAAAGTAATTAATTGTCAAATAGCACAATAAAAGCTGTAAAGTTGAGACTAAAATAAAGTAGATACTTTTTATTTTATTGTATTTTATTGGCATGTTGATAAGAAGTAAACAAGGAATTAGTAAATGAATATACGCAGATTAATCTTCAGGTATAAGCTATCATTGTAATAAGTAATATTTGATTCAAAATGTTTAGATTTTCCGTCTTGTTAATATCTCACAGAGTCAATGAGGCTTGATTAAAGTACATTTCTCACTTAGTAAAGTTGCATTCTCTTCAGTAATCCAATTATATGCAATGACAAATTTCTGTTTTTTAATGACTCTGTGTGTTATTGAATGTTCATCATGAAAAATATGCTCCTGCAAAAAAAAGACAAATTTACCAAAGGTTAAGTCATTAGATATTTATTTCTCTTTTAGCTTACAAAATAATATGTCAGCACAATTGTTCATAATAAGCTTCTGAGTAATTAAATATATAAATTAACCAACATAAAAACAACATAAACAGATTTGAGTAAAACAAGATTTAGTAGTCTTGTGTTGAAGGCTAAATAGACTTATTTGTTTACATGGAAAAATGACTTTGTGACCTGTGGCCATGGGTCAGTACTGACGCTGAAGCCTGAAGGAAACATATGGTTGTAATATTGTTGTAGTATACAAGAATGGATGTCCAGGAGTCATCTTGGAGTCTTACCATTTGCACTGTCTGTGCTTCAAAACTGCAGAGCTGACACTAATTTCAAGAGAACAAAAATAGAGATGACCATATTTACCCTAAATCTCTATTAGGATTTGGACGAACCCTCGGTATCCTGCTGCTTAAGGGTTCATTAAACAAAATGAGAAGTACACATAGGATTTATAGGTTTCTGAATGGTTTGTTGAATACAATAAAAAGTGTTTATTATTTTTTGTCATGCTACTTAAAAAGTTCTTTAAACCTTAAAGCATATAAAAACACAAAAACAGAAATTACCAATATTTAGACACGTAACTAGAAACTCTAACTAGAATTCTCTAAACAACCATAAAAAAAACAATAAAACACACTCTAACACACATGTTAAACATATATCTACCTGTGTTCTCTCTGGAACCCTGAAAACTAGGCAGCTTATCTCTTGTGCTGTCCATCCTTCTGTTTTTTGCCCTATAATTCCTTTTTTAAGGCAAAGACTCCTGTTCCCAGGACCACCACTTGGAGATTCCTCTTTCTTCTAGACCCATCATACCCATTTTTGCGCTGGGTTGTAGAGCCAAATCAAGTTGATGATGCCAATTAGAGTGATTTGGCCACGGATTCGGTCATTCACAATCTTCCTCTCCGGTACCACACTGGCAATCAAAGCCATAGGGGAAGGAGAGGCAGCAGGGAAACAGACAACCACAGGACTTTTTAAAGGAGCAAAAATGGTCAGGTCCCCTATTTTTATCCACCAGGAAAAGAAAATGAGATTGCACTTACAAGAACAACAGAATGTTCAAAGTCCTTAAAGTATTTTGTTTAGTTTAGATGCACATTAATGATCCATTTACCCCTTTTGTAAATATCTAAATTATGTTCATTGCTTTACTTGAAGTCCCAAAACACTGCACTCATGGGTACATGCTTGTGTCCTAATGATTAGATTTTCCACACTTGATACAACTTTATTGTTTTATTTTTAATTTGTCCTTTGGCAGCAGTAGTGGAACCTTATGGAAATTCAGTCTACACAATTGGAGGACATGGGTATTATTTCTAAGGCCTAGAAATTTGCTTTTAGGTCAGGTCTATAAAGAATTATTCACCAATGTGATTTTACAAAATTACATTATGTTAGTTAAGCCAAAAGATAAGAGTTAATTTTTAACAATGAACTCTAGGCTATAGAAAAACTAACCCATGAAGCAGTGTTTCTGCATTGTACATGCAGATGCTGAGCGCTTTCATCCCAGGAGCTAGTGTAAAAGAGATACAACTATGAAAGAGTACTACTAGGAGAATGAGGAATATTTTACTGATTTATTAGCTTCTAGAATAAATTTTTGCAATATAAAGGGGCCCCATGACAATGTTACTTTTCCTCCGGCCCAGATTTCAAATTTAATTTAAGTAGTTTAACACGTAGAAAATTTGAACTAAAAAATCTGTTCTGACCCCTTTATTTGAATTCAAAATTATTCAGAAGTACAACCTGAAAGTTTGATCTTACATTCCAGTGTTAAAACTATGAACTATAATTAACATGTTTAATTCTCTCAAATTTAGAAAATTACACAAAATATTTTATATCCAAGGGAAATAATTAAGAATAACAAATGAAAATATCAGTTCTTATGAAAAGTGAAAAAGGCCGAAAAGTCTGACTTAATGTACAGGTTTTATTCCCACCTTTTCTTGCCAGGAGAAACTAAGGTTCCAGGTTTTGCTTTTTTTCATTCCTTTTAAAATGTCAACTGTTCTAATCAGCTAGAACATCAGATTTCCTCTGATTTCTTTGTGTGTGTCCAAGCATAACTTCCAACTTTGTCCATATTTCTGTGTGCCACTCCTCACATATTGATGTAGTTATATGATATAACAGAATGCAGAGCACATGGGACTTAGCATGGTAGGCTGTTTAAATGATGCTTTTTGCTGGTAGAAATGGAGAATACGGCTAACTTGATAGCTTAATTCCATGGCCTGAAGGCAAATTCCAATGCTTTTTCATCTCCTAGATTTTGTGTTTTACAGGCCATTTGCATTTTGAAAATATTTTGTTAATAGGAGGAACAAAGTAATGGCATTTAGAAATTATTATCTTTTTACAAAGCCCGTGGATAAGTTCCTATTATAAATAAAGATATAAAAACTGAATTAGGGACTGAGATAGAAAGCTCTTTTCAAAACTCATAAGTTTGATATCAGTTTCTAACAGTTAGAAGCAGGAGTAAAAATAGGTTTGTTTTTTATATATGTAAAGAATACAATAGGATTGTCAAAAGTTTATCTGATCAGTATGTTGTGTTTGTATATAGCAATAGTATTATCCATTGTTGCCTTACAAGGCACATTTATTCATTCACATATAATGTAAGGTAGCAAGTATAGGCACACTCTATTGGCACTTTAATCAGAATCTGATTGGAGAAAACCAAAGAAAACACAGGTAGAACACACAAAACAATACCTAACTAATACCTAATCTAAAACCTATCATGTACATTTGTATATGAACGATTTATACATATATACGAGTATATACAGTATACACTGACTTATTTAGGTTACCCTATTCTGTCTCAGGATTATTATAGGACTTGAGAGTTTGTGGTCAGCTGGCATTCTGCCAACTGTCTTTACATTATGCTGATAGTATACACGTAGCAAAGGGCCTGCCTAGATCATCCAAACCACTAGAATGGGAAAAGTTTTAAATATTTAGGCATTCTTTTCAGTTTAAAATATTTCACATCCAGGTTCACAAACCCTGGATGTCCCAGGGTCATGCAAAAGCAAACACATCCTGTAATAGAACAAGGCAGTATATGTCTGCTGCAGTATATTCACAAGTAATAAATAAAACATAGTAACATTTAAAAAGTACGTTAAAGATATACATGTACGCCAATGCTTCTATTTTATCTGGTCGTTTGGCTCCACATTGACAGTACAATCAGTGACGCTGACTAAAGGATGCTCTATTAGAGAGTATGCTGCTAAACTAATATATTTATATATATATATATATATATATATATAGGTATTAATATCAATATGTTTTTCTGCATGAATGTCTAATGTCAAATTCACCCAATTGATCTATCTTGTTTTACACATAAAATGCAGCTATGACCCAGCATGACTTTCATGTTTCTGCTATATATCTTTCTCTCATTTGCCTCAAGGTTTTGGAACATTGTCTACAATTGTCTACACCCACTTGACTCATTTCCTGACCTCTCACTCTATTTTGCATCCAGCCTTCACTTCCAACATTCCAATGAGACAGAACTGACTAATGTGGCCAATGATGTGCAGTTATAGAATCAGCATTCTTCATTCAGTATCGAGGAGCTTTATCTGTGCTTTAGTTATTATGGTCATGCATACACATTTACAACATCATTTTGTACCATAAACGGTGTGCCGATTGTTATCATGATGCTTGGACACTGGCATGGCCCCTAAGTGTTCAAACAATTGTGATAAACTGGTAGATGAGATCAGAGTTTTGAGGACCCCTATGAGATGGGACACTTGAGCTGTTTGACAGCTGTGAATAAATGGCTATTGATAGAAGGGTAAAGAATACTTGTATCAGGTAACTAGGGGCTAGAAAACAAGTCAGCAAAGAGTAGAGGATCTTTCTCCATTATTATCAACAGGACATGCTTTTCCAATGTCTACGACCAGCACAAAAGCAACACAAAAATACTGGGCATCACAGAGAACTCAAAACCTCCTGTAGTATTAACAGAGAAAAATGCCTGTCATGTTTTCGTGTGTGGCATGAAGGAATTTCTTAGATACTTGCACAAGTGTGTACTGTGTATTAGATAAAATAATACATTTTATCTAACATAAAACAAGTGAACAAAAACCATTGTGATTGATTTATTGATGACTATTTATGAAGGCAAGCATCCACCAACAGCCGGTGACACTCCAATTAGAATATTTTTCCTATATTATAAATTGCTATATAGAATAAGGAACATCATCTTTATTTTGAACATGCATTTCACAGTGCTCTTATTTATGCAGTAATACAATGCAGTAGGATTTGGTGGGAAAAAAATCTGAAATTGTCTCCTCTAGGAAAGGTCTATAATTAATGAAAGATTTTACCAATATGAAATTACTCATGAGTAGGAGAAAAGCCATGCAGCAGCAGATTTTCACTATATACACGCATGTCCATTTATGATGACCATCTATATACAAGCCCTGTGGCACATACATTTACTTCACTTATCTTTGAAATACAATGTTTTAGAAACTTTAAACCCAGACATTTCAACATTGCACACAACAGTGGTCAACTTCAGATCATCCAATGCTATTTAAATGACACGTATTAACAAATAATTAATGTATCAGCTGTAAAAAGAATAACTTCTAAAAATGTCAAACATGACATTATACAACAGATGAAAATTAGTATCTGATATTGGTGATGGCATTTGTGCACTGGAATGGTCAATCTTAATAGCACATAGTATCATTTGCAGGCAGATGAAATATGTTGTATATACAACAAGCTAAGGCTTCTATATACAGCATATGGTTACTTTTACATTTACAGAACTCAAAGCTGATTGTCGGGTATATTTATTAATAATAATAATAATAAGTGCAATGATTGAGAGCA
Source organism: Pyxicephalus adspersus (assembly GCF_032062135.1). NCBI lineage: Eukaryota > Metazoa > Chordata > Amphibia > Anura > Pyxicephalidae > Pyxicephalus > Pyxicephalus adspersus. The sequence continues at coordinate 91,524,063 of NC_092859.1, forward strand.
AAAATGCATTAACCTACTTCAACTAGTTTTATGCATGCATTTGTCAATAATGAAATGAATCGCATTCAGTTGGTCATTCTACATTACTTTCCCCTCAACACTGCATTATTAATTAAACTTATGTAGCTGCTTGAATTAAATATTTCTTATATATTTCTCCCCTTAGAAGATTAAAGTCTCATTTTAGTTGATGCTGGTTTTGTAACTACATTTTTTTTACTGGGACAGCCTATATGCAATAAAACTGATCTCATTTTTATTACCTGCAACATTTGCTGAACAATTCTGAAAGAACCCACATCCAGATGCTTTTGCCAGGAAGACATGTTAGTCATCAGGCCTGTAGTCTTCACCAGCCCATATTTAAATCAGATGAACCACAGCCCATCTGTTTTATCTAAGTGTGTTTGTCAGTTTTTTAAATGGCCATATCACTGCCCTAAAGCTAAACCCCAGACAAAATTTAAATGCACAGAAGAAATACCTACAAGTAGACTACAGGTTACATACGAGATGGGGACTGTACGTTTGTTCTTAAGAATTTAAACAGCCTACCAAAAAATTGAATTTGTATGTAAGTAGGCTGAACAGGTGCTATATTTTTATAAATGCAATTAGGACAGATGTTTGTCTTATTATATTATTAGGCAGCATATATTATTTATTTTTATCTTTCTGTGCATGCACAGCATTGTATCAGTTACTGTATAAAATCCTCTCTGTGAGTTAATCGCAAGCAAAGCAAAAAAAAAAACAACTTTATGGAGCCTAGACATTCATTAACTTCTGGAGCAAGCTGTGCTTTGATATGCAAAAAGAAACAACTTTTTTTTCAAAAAAAGAGGTTGCAGAACAGCTCAGCCTATAGGATCACCCACAACCTCAGCTGTGTTTAGCAAAAGATTTCTTCTGCAAGTCATGCAAACCGCCCTCCTGCTCCCATCAAGCCTTTATCCTGCACACGAGCGAACAGGGAAGCCCCATTCTTATCTAGGAGTCGTCCGTATGCCGGATGTCCTTAACTCAGGGACTACCTGTATATAATGGAGCTGTTTACATCCCAAAATATTTGCAAATATATATTACACATCCCTTGTCACTGTGACCTGTTACTTTGATTAATATTGGTATTTAACAAACAAATTCATGTTAATTTTGTTGGCATTTTTAAAGATTACTGTTTTGAATGTTAGTAGTTACAGCTGCATTTTGTACCCTAGGTTTATACTTGAGTCAACGTTTTTTTCCTGTTCTTTTCAGATAAAAGTAGGTATCTCAGTTTATATTGCTTTATGTTCAAGCATATACTGTATAAATGTATCTGAATTCGATACCAGGTCAAATTTAAATGCTTACTTCAGTTCCACTTTAGGTATACATTTACTGACTAATAACAATACTTATCTGCAATAATTCTTTTAAATCTGCCTGCAGTTCATCTTTCAGGTTATATTTAGGTATAAGAGACTAAACAAAGTCTGACTTACAGGAAACACGAGGCATTTTTTGCAACATATACTAAAAACTTTGATGAATTGCCAAAATCCTAGCTAATATTTAGAATAATAAAAAGTTGGTAATCCTCTGTAATTTTTCCAGGATTTTCCTGATCCTTTGTGACACAGACTGGCTATATCATCATATCATTCCTAATAGAACATTCAGATAGATATACCTGCTTACTGCTTTATTTCAGCATCTACATATGGAAACCGTACACTTTAGCTTTCACTCCATTAATCCATAAACTGATCCATAACAAAGATGCTCCAAGATGTGGCTTTTTCTTTTCTCAGATTTACTGTGCATTCCTATAGTTAATGTAATTCAATCAGATGCTAGTTTAAGCATGTATTTAAGTCAACCAAGAGATATAATGTCTTTATTATAACATAAATCATTAGAAACGAGGTATGTATAAAATCTGACAGTACTGTCTTTCTTAAGATTTGAGAGATATGGCCTTCCATTAATGCAATCCAGACATGTCAAGCAGATGAGAATCATACATGTGTCAACATAACTTATGGCTAGGTATGTGAAGCTATACCAACATTCATGTCCATTCAAAAGATCCTACTTATCAATGATGAAAATTAACTTTCAGGAAGAAGTGATGTCTTATTTTGTTAATTTAATAAATATTCCCTGTACTTAGTCCAGATTGTGCCAGACATTCTATTTTCTTTAGCTTGAAGTTACTTCTGTTACATGCTGAAAATAGCTTAAGATCAGGTTCAAAGATGGTATGGCATCTAGAATGAGAACTTGGCCCTGAGCCTTGCTCTACTTTAGGGGGCTTGGAAATAAAATCTCACTGGCTAATTCCAACTGCCGCATGCAAGTTGTCAAAACTCAGTGCAACCGTGCCAAATCAAGGATATGCTGGAATCTTGACTGCTCAAACCAAAGCTCTGCTAAACTGCAGCAATTGTATCATTTCCTCTGGTCATCCTGGGTTATTTTCTTTATCATGGGTCTCTAACTGTCTCTAATTGTTGTAAAGACATCAGATAAAGTCTATTATTTTCTTTTACTGTCTGTGCACACAGATATCTGTATGTCTATGGCTTAAACTGATCCTCAAGTTTAATTTTTTTTGTATTATATAATCTGAAAATGTCATACACAATCAATGTTGTATAGTTGTCTGTAACCTCATTGTAGATATTGGCCCCTTTCTTTGTCCCACTGGCTATTGAAACTCAAATGGAAACTGAGAGGAATTCAGAGTTGATCCCTGAACAACACGTAGGGGAAGTCTTCTGATGGGAGCCCTTGCTTTTTTTTGTGAATATGCATGCGTGCCCACTCCTATTTTGCAGAGAATTCTTGGGTGGTCCACGGCTCTGGCCGGTCCGCCCCCCCAACGGAGCCAGGAGAAGGACCCTGAGATGTCTCTGGACACAACCCACCCGCTCTCCCATCGCAGGTCTAAACTAGGGTCTAAGTGGGTGGGTTCTGGTATCATGACATCACTCTGGGCGAAGTTTCTTCATTTTTGACTGACACATAGGCAGGGGTATAGTGGGGTGGGCACGTTTACTGTGCCCCCTCTTCTTTTTTTACAACTACACCTCTGCACCTAAAAACAATGGAGACAAAAAAGATGAAATTCACTAATTTGAAGAAATTTCTTCTAAGGCTGCATACACAGGTGCAATTTTGTCTATTTCCTGTAACAAAGAATGACAGATGAATGAATGATACTGTATACACAGCATTCTGTTCTATGGAGAGGGGAGGAGGGAGGGCAAATGAGCGGCACCCACTGTGCTCCCCACTCTTGGATTGTTTTTTTTCCCTATCAGTCATTCTCACCCAATACGAATCACGGTCACGCTTGTCTCAGGTGAGAATTTGACATATGTACAGCAGTGGCCCAATGTCCTTCATGGATCCATCAGGATGGATCCATAAAGGACATTGGGCCACCCATTCGTATTGGCTCCGAATCCTCTGACCTGTGTACATAACTTCTTTGTCATCTAGATCATAGATGAAAAAACAACTGATGGGATTTACCTTTTACCTTTTCTGTCCAAAAGTATGAAAAACGTAATCAGTGTTTGTCCATCTTAAAGTTAAGTCAAATGTTTGATTGCCTATAGAGGTGGATAAATAGCTACATATAACTTTAAAATCATTGTTAAACTGTCCTTACCAGTTACAAATTGATAAAGTGATCACACTTTCAAGTCTATTTTTTTTTTTGCTAAAGGAAAGTGTATTAGCTTTTGCAGACATGTAACTGTTTCCTTCAATCTTTCCAGTAATAAAAGTATCACTGCAATTAGACAGAATGCATACTCAGTTACAAATATCTCTTAGCAGTCAGATTCTATGCTAATGATTGATTATCATATTTTTAATTGTGTCATGTGTCCATGTTTTCAGAGATTAGGTCATACTAGGACAGACTTTCATGTAAGTTACTGCTCCCTGCCCTTTACAGGATGTAGAGTGTAAGCAAACAATAGGCAAATACTTGCTACCTATACTTAAAAGCTGGGTACACATGCAATAATTGTCATTGGAAAGGATCTTTCATGACTAAGGACTGCACGATGCATGAACGAGTGCTGTACTTACAGCACCGTTCGGCTCCATGGAAAGGGGAAGGGGAGAACCACAGAGCGGCACCCCGCTGCACGCTCTTCCCCTTCGCTTCTATTAAGATCGTTCGTCGTCCATCGTCTGTGGATCCGCCAGGATGGTCATTCAGACGATTATCGGACAAGAAGCATTGCAAGTGTGTACGTAGCCTAACTCTGATCCAGTATCTACAAACACGGAAGAGATCAGTTATCCTTAAAACTACACAATCACTTCTCCAATTATCATTAAAATGTGTGGAGTGCAAAATATAATAAAGGGAAGTCAAAACAATACCATGTGAATCAGCCTGAGGGCAACCCACAAACGCCTCAATGTCAAAAGAAAAAAAAATGAATGGGTTATTCATCAATGTATTGAATATCTGGTAATTGCATTTCAGTTGACATCTATGACCTGGATGACATAATTTTATATTCCTTAGAACGGTGCCTTAACTTCAAGTGGCTGGTTAATGATTTACAATGTTTTTTGTTCAGAAGTAAAAATATATATCTATGATTTTCTTTTTTGTTCCTCTTCATAACATGTTTGTTGATATACAGAGATTTTTTATTTACCTTTTTTGCACCTGGCAGGTGACAAGGGCAGGTCTCAGAAACTTGTTTAAAAAATTGATTCAGAAACTTGCAACACTTCTTTTTGGATGTTATATTCTTAATATTAATAATAATATTACATTTTATTTTTAAAGCACTAGCATATTAGGCAGTGCTGTACATTAAATAGGGGTTGCAAATGACAGACGGATACAAACAATGGCACATGTAGATGTGAGAACCCTACTCAGAAGAGCTTACAATCTAGGAGGTGGGGAAAGTTGCACACAGTAGGATATTTTAAAATAAAGTAGCACAAAACAAATCCCCCACTAATTTTTTAACCCTACTGACAATTACGTTCAATCTAAAAAACAAAATATAAGATATATATACATATAGGGAATACCTCTTAGGATCTGCACCAGGGGAAATAAAGAGAGTTTAGCATCAACTCAATTTTAGATGGAGTGCATGAGTTATATTAATGGATCAGAGAATGCCTCATTAAGGACTATTGAGTGCATTATGATTCCTGGTGATAATTATGTTCATCGTTTGGCACTTTTTGACCTTATTATTGAATTCTCTTATTTTAGCTATGAACTCTCAATCATTACCATTGTCTGCTTAGCAACAGCTCATGTCTGCTTTATTCTAAGAGTACAGCCCATCTTTAACATCCATGAATGGCAGTATTTGTTAATGCCTGCTGACAATTAATAGCTTCATTTGCAAGCTAATTATTTTTGTCATGCAAGCCTGAAAGTGGGATATTATGACCATTTCAGTATACTCCAAAATTACAGTTTCTAGCATGTGCTGTTGTGTGAAACTATAAATACCGTATTTACAAGGACACGGTGACAGATTTAGCACATTTTGTGCCTTTTTTGCTCTAATGACCTTTATGGCTAGACTTACAAAATATCTGCTTTCCTGGCCTTGCAGGCTGAAGTGTATTAGATTGGTAATGGGTTTCACATGTCACATTTTGCAAGGTTTTACATTGTATATTTTCACTGTGATATTAGTTATGATAATTATCCTGTGACATTTATGGTTCCTGCTCTTCAAAGTTAACTGTTATTAAATGTTCAACTCCACTGGCTCTTGGCCTTGTGCAATAAGTAAGCTAACCATATTGCTGGGTTATACTAATGCATAATAGAATAGATTTTCATGTCACTCTCGTGGACCTAGAGTAGAAGTAATTTAAGGTAAAGCCATGTTATTGTCCAATGTGTACAAACATATTAGACATGATTTTGTAATCATGATGGGTTTTCAAAAAGAGTTCAACCTGCATTTTTGAGCTTTAGTGGTCCTGGCAAAATTATGGCAGATAAGTCCTGCTAGGTTTATTTCTAACTATATTATACTACATGGCCTTTAAATAATGGCCAGTAGGGTTATAATAGCCAAATTTGTTTTGTGCTACTTTATTTTCTGAACTATATTTTAAAATATCCTACTGTGTGCTTCTCCCCCCTCCTTTTAAATTGTAAGCTCTCCTCCTCCTCTGTCACTGTCTGCATCTGTATATCTAGGACGTGAAGTTTATAGATCCCCATCCAATAATTTTATCAATATACGTACTCAGGTTTCATACCTGGATAGTTATGGTTGGGTTTCCAGCCTTTTTTGAATGAATCAATAAAAAACAAGTACAGCTTTAAGGCATCCCCTATTTAATGTACAGTGCTGCGTAATATGTTGGCGCTATATAAATCCTGTTTATTAATAATAATATTAATCCCCCTAGTAAGTCATTTAAACAATTGGTGTATTTTCAATGTTGCCCCCAAGGCTGCATGTAAAGAGCCTCTCCCTGCTGTAAGGTATGTAAAAAAAATGTTTGTATTAATATCTCTTATTGCAGTACCTCTGCCCAAATCCTTTTTTTTTATAGCACTTTGCCTGTTAGGCTGTGTACATAAGTTTAACTGTTGTTGCTGGAAACAATCTTTTGTGATTGTTTCCAGTGACAAGAGTGACAGATGAATGAATAAGTGCTGTACACACAGCACTGTTCTGTTCTTTGGAGAAGGAAGGGGGAAGAAGAGCAAGCGGCACCCCGCTGTGCTCTTCTCAATTGACTTGTACAGTGGTTGTTTGCTGTCAGGATGGATCCATGAACAACATCAAATTCTCTCCCAACACATGCCTGACCATTCTTATTGGGCGAGAATAATCTGATGTGTGTACATAGCCTTAGTCCTAAAAATGACCAGAATTTATCTAAACGTTTAAACTTCAATTGACACTAAATTCAGGATAAGCAAACTTAAAAAATGAGTAGATTTACTTGTCCCCTGGAGTGTTGGGAAAGTGTGAATAGGGAATAATGTTACAGTTACATGTTACAGTTTTTTGTGCCTGTGCATCCTTTTAACCAGCACTACATATCTTTTATACAAGGCTTCATTTAAATATAGGTATATGGGAGTGTACTGATTACAATCCAATGCTTCAATTTTATTTACAGCAGAGGTACATTTTAGGGAGCAGTTGTGCTTTGTGGGTAAAATAAATTTTTTTGCAAAGGTTGGATGTTCTGCCAAAAATATTAAAATCCCACTATCTCACATGTCCAGCTTCAGTGTTTTCCCTAAAATTATACATATTATAATGTCAATTAATTACTTGTGTAATAGTAACCTAAACTTTTATAATTGTATTAGGTATGTGCAAGAGGAAAACCATATTGGTTTCAGGTATTTCAGGTTTATTTTAGTATATATATATATACGACACAATTTATTTAATACGCTTCAGGACATTGAACAAATTGCAGCAGTCTACAATGATCTGTTGTAAATTGAAATCTGCTCGTTTGCTGTGGGCTATTGCACTTCATCACTTTCCTGTGAGCTAATAAGCTTCAATTACTGCAAATGTGTAGGTAAATCCTGCACTGTAACTCAGGATTATAAGATTTTCTTGGCAAATTCTCTACACAGTTTACATGGCACTTCATGTATGTCACTGTAATGTATCTTTATTTCCAGGGTGGAGTCATTCTCTACTGGCCCATCACTTCTTTCACTCCACCCTTCTAATGCTTTACAATAAATGCTTGTGCTTCAAAGTAGGGATTTATCAGCTGCAATGCTTCTACAAGTGAATGATAAGCAAGGTTTCTGCAAAGAGAAAGGTTAAAATCAACAATTCCCAACATATGCCAAGGATTGAGGAATTCTAAACATACATTTGGTTAATGATCTAAATTAACCAAATACATTGAGGCAAATGTGTAAACGTTACCATGTATTTACTGACACAACATGTTATTGTAAATGTCTTTGTAAAGGGACTGCTAAAAGGTCTTCTAAATGTTTGTCTTAAGAAACAATGACAACTCTCTTTCTAGTTACAAGTCCGAATTGCCTTTTAATAAATTGCGCAGAAAGCTTTGAAGCTTTTAGTGGGATAGTGAAAAGACATTCTGCTTCTAATTCCAGTGCTACAAGAGCACTTATCCCTACAAATAAAATGTGAAATGCTTCTTGGAAAGTGAAACTCAAATAGGGAAGAAAGCCAACAGGCTGATGGATGCAGACAAAGAATTAAATGTAGGAGCAATTTATGCATAATGGGAACATTAATCATATATGTTACTTACAATTACACTGATATTCATAGGTGTGTATGACTATTTTACAATTTGTGAATAGGGATGGGCTTTCTTCTTTAGATTAGATTCACAGAGGATTTGTCAAATCCTGTTTGAAATCTTCTTTGAAAAAACCTAAACCAATTTAGCACAAAGCTCTTCAAAGGCTAATGAGCAAACCACTTTCAAAAAAACATGGAAAATACCAACATTTTTGGAATATAACCTATTTGAGAAATGTTTTCAAACTGTGTGTTGCATTTATGAGCATGCGTGGTGTTAAGGGACATTTTTTGGTCACAGTAGTAAGAAATAATGTCTCCAAGAATTGTAATTGGTAATATAAAACCTGGAATTGCTGATGCACCATCCCCTTTTAGACTGTAAGCTCTTCGGGGCAGGGTCATCTCCTCTTCCTGTGTCACTGTCTGTTTCTCTCTGTCTTTTTCAATCCCAATATAACACACAGTAGTGTGTAATATGTTGGTGCTATAAATTCTGTTTAATACTAGTAATAATAATGTACTCAATTTCTCTTCTAAGTCTGGTAGAACCCTTAAAATGGTTACATAGAGCAAAATTATTTGACTGTATTTCTGCCTTTGGTGATCTTTTTTCCATATCTATCTATCTATCCATCTATATCTATCTATCTATCTATCTATCTATCTATCTATCTATCTATCTATCTATCTATCTATCTAGTATTCTAAAAAATATTAAAATAGAAGAGCAATTATGGAAGGTAGGTATGATTGTTTCCCAAAGTCAAAGATCTGAATCCTTCAGATATGCATGATTCTATTGGATACCATACCATTGTTTCATGTCGGACTATCTAACAATCATGCATCAAGATTCACTTGGCATCTGAAACTTTCAGATTGCTTGCTAGGAGACTGGGTGGAGCTGGGCCTGGAGTGATAAGAAGCAAATCATTTTTTTCTGGAAATCGTTTGCCGTCTAATAAATGTTTTTTTTATGTACATATAATACCAAATAGTTGAAAGGACAACTTCACTCAAATCCAACTACTTTCCTATGAACGCCCTATTCCTAAAACAATTCCCCTCCTGCTACATCAGTGCCAGAGTTTTCCAATTATCAGGGAACATGAGCTTTACTGATTGGAGAGCTGAAGCTCTGACTGAGTAGGGGTGTGCCAAAGCTGTGTACAGAGAGCATGGGTACCAATCTGCAGCTGCGAGCTAGGGACGGGCTTTACTACCAGGCTCACGCTGCTTAAGACAGAAATCAAGCTGTAAGACATTGAACACCTTTTGTTTTACTGCACCTGGAATGTATTAAGTTAATTTTAACTGAATGTTCAATTGGGATTTAGGAGTTCAGCTTAGGTATCTTATAAATGTACTGATCCTGCTCTTTTTGCATTCATTGAAGCCAAAAAGAGAACATCCACCAGACCTTGGATCCCATATTCATAACACATTCACCTCTCCTCTATGCACGTGTTCAATACAAAATAAGAAGCCTCTGTTACCAATGTGCAACCTAATACTGTTTGGCTGTAGTTTTGAGCTAACACAATTTCAAATAAAACACCTGAACACAAATATTGCCATTTTACCAGAAATTACTAATCCACATGTACACATTACAGTTACCTATGCCTGCTGTTTGAGCTATTATTATACAGTATTTATATAGCACCATCATATTACACAGAGCTGTACATAGTCCATAGTGTTGTCACTAACTGTCCCTCAAAGGAGCACACAATCTAATGTCCCTACTATAGTTATATGTCATTATTGTAGTCTAGGTCAATTTAGGGGGAAGCTAATGAACCTAACTGCATGTTTTTGGGATGAAACTGGAGTACCTGGTGGAAACCCATGCAGACAACCTGCAAACTCCATGCAGATAGTGTCCTGGCTGGGATTCTAACCTAGTACCTAGTGCTGCAAAGGCCAGAGTGCTAACCCCTGAGCCACCGTGCTGCCCAGCTAGAAGTAAAACTTTAAAACAAAAGTGTATCTTCACTCCAGGTAAATGTGAATGAGAACCTGGGGTAGAGTATTGTTCTCTAAGATGTGAGCTCTGACCAAATACTACCTTTCCCAGTGCTGAAAACAAATATTCGTTAAAAAAAAATGACTGCAATGTAAAGTTTTTGCTATGACAAAACATCTGAGCCTTGTATAGCCAACAAGAGCTTAGCTACAACTAAGTCAATATACTAGAGAACACATAATCAAATAGATCCAGACAATACTAAAATGTGTTGACCTTCTTTGCAGTCATGAGCTGTTAAAAGTAAATCTAGGTTGGGACTAACCTTAGGATTCCTTCTCCATGAGGCAAACATTTCACACCATCCCAAAACCCTAGACGCTTGTAAGTGAGAGTTTCCATATAATAATGAGATTTGGACAGAAGAGGAATTCAACTTAAAAACTGTAAAAAGAGATAATTATTGATAAAGAGACAATTCTATGTCTGTTCTGCAATAAAATAAAATACCTGATTTTTCTCACCCATTTCCACCCTCATAACTAGTGGAGCCCAGAGAAGTATGGTAGCGATGGGTACCTGTTCCAGCACCCTGCAGATACAGTTGTGAACTAAACCCAGAGCTTGTATTGAGACATGACAATACAACTGCTGGGTCATGACATTACAGCTAAATCTGCCGAATCAGGTAGCTTCTTTTACTGTTACTCCATGCTTTTCTGAGCTGTTTTACATACAAAGAAAAAAACAAAGACGAAACATTGTCATACATGGCGAGGGGGGGTGTCATCATTTAGGGTTTTAAAAGACCCTGAAAGGGCCCTAACCTCTATAAAATATATTGCGCCCAATTTTTTGGGTGCTTACGCTGAATTCCACTAATAACTCCTTTGAAGTGGTAAATATTTCCAAACTTACCTTTTTGCAATATGTATGAGAAAGTGTAAAAGACAAATTATATGTAGAGTGTTTGCACGTCTGCTATTGTTAGACAAATATATTGGAAATTTTTGTGAACCCATCCCTGCAATTTGCTGGACATGTTCATATTTTCCAACCAAAGCAATTACATACTATATTAAGGCATCATCAGTTCTCTGAGTGTGTCTCAGTGTTGTCATTGTCTGTTTTTCCTAAACTATTGATTTATTACAGTTCAGGCCTTCTGTTTCTATTTTCTATCATTCTCGTCTTCTCACATATCACTAACACCTAACCGTGAGCACCTAACAATAGACGCAGCTGTGAATTGTATGACACTCAATATGTTAGTCAACCTATACTAACTGTGACAGACTATTAAGAAACACTTATCCAGTGATCAATAGATGATATTGTTTTACTGTGCTACAAACCACTAATGAAAAGGAAAAAAATCATTTTACTCTGCTCAGATTACTTCAGGCCTGATAAACCTTGAGAAGGAAAGTAAATAGAGAGATTTGTACAGCAGGATTTGGTCTTCTAAAATGTGATAGATCATATAAAATCTTAACCAGAGCTTAGCTACAACTAAATCAACATACTAGAGAATAAATAACCAACAAGATCCAGACAATAGTATAATGTGTTGACCTTCTTTGCAGTCATGAGCTGTTTAAAGTAAATCTAGGTTGGGGACTAACCTTAAAGCTACGTACACACGTCCAATGGTTCTCGTCCAATAGGGCCAATATCGGACGAGAATCTGGCATGTGTACAGCGCCCGCCGTCCATTGTCTGAACGACCATCCTGGCGGATCGATGGACGACAAACAACCCTAACGCAAGGGAACGGTGATTTATGTACAGCACTCGTTCATGCATCGTGCAGTGCTTAGTTGTTGCAAAGGATCGTAAAGATAATTTCCAACGACTATAATTGCATGTGTGTATGCAGCTTAAGATTCCTTTTCCATGAGGCAAACATTTCACACCACCCTAAACCCCCTGAATGTTAAAAACCAAAAGTTTACATATAATAATTAAATTTGGACCTAAGGTATTCAACTTAAAAATTGAATAAAGAGACAAAATGATTGCAAAACAGACATGCTATGTCTATTCTGCAATAAAACAAATGTACCTGCTTTTTCTCTGTTCTCTCTTGAAGTGGGGGTATGTTGATAGTTTCACTGGAGTGCTCTGGCCCAGGTCTCCAGCAGTTCCTCATTCCCTCTGCACGATGCTTCAATCAACAACACTGCTCAGGGTTTATGAGCATTGTGGATTGGAACATTGTGCAGGGGCATATTAAACCACACTTTGAGAACAACTGTCCAGTACGCTCCAGTACTCTAGTACGCTGCCAACACAGGTCAAGTTTTATAGTGCAAAGCCAACAAATACTTTTAGCAAAAATATAACAAAATATCATATTCTTTACTTGCTATGCAGCTTGACTGCATAACAAGTGAAAAAGTTTGCAGACAGTCATTACTTGCTCACAAGGCATTGATAGGAGGAAATACAAACACAAAGCACTCCCCATCACCCCATATTGGGGCTATTCCTAAAAATATACGCAAACTGTCAGGAAGGTCCAAATTCAGTGGGGATGATTGACCTGCTCATTAAGCCTACCTTACTATCCTCATACCCGGCAAAGAACAGCTAGTATTCAGTATTCCTGTCTTAATGATGGGAACTTCCTTCTCCTCCACAAATCCACCAAAACCCCATTAAACTGGCCATGTGGACTTTCCATAATTTTTAAGCACTCTGTTTGGGGGTGGCTGAAGATAATCTGTGAATGGAAAGCTCTTTCTCTGATTGCTGCATCCCCCCACTCCACTAGAAATTCAGCATTAGGCAAGTATGGCTGGATACACATGTGCAATAATTGTCCTTGGAAGGGATTTTTCATGATCCTTTCCAACCACAAACTACTGCATGATGCATGAACGAGTGCTATACATACAGCACCGTTCTGCTCTATGAAGAGGGAAGAACGACGGAGGGGGAGAACGACAGGGTGGGGGAGGACGACGGAGTGGCACCCTGCTGCGCTCTCTCCCCAATCACTTCCATTAAGATCTTTCAGCCGTGGATCCGCCAGGATGGTCATTCGGACGATGGATGACGGGCGCTGTACACACACCAGATTCTCTTCCGATATCCGCCCTGAGCCAATTATCAGACGAGAACCATTGCAAGTGTGTACGTGGCCTAACTCTGCATTAATCAGAGATAGGGAAGCAATAGTGGTCTGAGGGCAAAAGTCTGGGCAGACTCAAAACTGTAAAATAATGGCTGGAACTTCTGCCTTCATCGACTGGAGTAAAAAAAAAACCTTTACCCCTAAATCACTACTTACTAACCACCTGAACATTATTTTTATACATTTGGCCACATTCTTCTTTCTACAAAGCCATTATCTTTTCTTTTTTTATTTTGCTGCAAAAGAGTGTTGACAGCACAGTGTATTTCTCTGTAAGAGGTACTTGAGGACAAACTCAGTGTTAAAATAAATAAGTACAAATGTGATGGATCACAAAGAAACCACACAGTGTCCTGTAAATCTATTTTGTTTCCAGAAAAGCCATCCACGCATTTCATAGCTATCTGGAAGTGATCAGGGTAGTGCAGGTTTCGGCAATAAAATATATACTGTATATGCTATTCCAATCACATGTCTTGCTGTAAATTTGTAATGAAATAATATTTATTTTACATAACACTATACAATACATTTGTTCACCACCTGTTGCTAAGAAATCATTGTGCAGATAAATATTTACTGTGAGTTTCTAATGCCATGCTGTAGTCCACATTCCTTGAAATACGATGCCTTCCTTTCCCTGAAATAGCCTGTGAAGTTTGTCAGAAGACTAGACAGTGTTTTGCTTTAAAAGGAATAATAATGAGCTTTTGTGGACATACATTGCAAAGATTGGTGAAAATGCATTTAGTGGTTAGGTTTTACATGTTAGATCTGATTAAGTAGTTTAAACAAAAACACTTGTAATAAAAAAGTACAAAAAGAGCATGTTTTTCATTTTATTTTCTTAGTAGTGTTGCTTTGTTTTTTCTTTGCAACACGTAACATTGGAAGGGGGCCTCTGAGCAAAGAACCAAATTTCCTCCATCTTTGGTACTCATTATTAGGGATGAGTGAGCGTTTTTTTTTAATTCGGTCTCACAGCGAATTGGGCCATTCTCGCATACATGTAGGCGGGAACGGTCTTTGTAATTTCGGACGGCAAATTGGGACCTGCAAGACCAATCAGGGGACCGGAGCTGTCAGCTCCCCTGTGTCAGCTCCCCTGTGTCAGCTCTCCTGTGTTCTCTATCCAGGAACACAGTGTGAGTCTCGATAGCTGCTCATGAATGATTGCAGCGTGGGAAGAATCCTCTGATTTTTCCCATGGCCGCGTTCATTCATAAACGCAAGCCGCATGACTCGGGACTCTGAGAGGAGGAGTATCGAGGCTGCATTTATGAATGGAGCCGTGAGAATCCTCCTCTCAGTGAGAGATCCCTGGGCACTACAAGTCAGAATGAGGGCTTGTCCGGAGATCGCTCACTGACAGGAGGATTCCCACGGCTGTATTTATAAATGCAGCCATGATAATCCTCCTATAGTTATTTTAGATGGTTTCGCGAACTTCGAGGAAATTTTCGCGATTCCCTGTTTAATAAGTAGAGTGCCATATGCTTATTTAGTTTTGAATGTTTTGAAATGTTTTAAACCCCTTGTCAAGTTTTTGATTCTCTCTAGTTACAGAAATCTCCTTTTACTTCTGATTCCCGAAATACTGCAGGAAGTAGGGAGAAAGCTCTACAACATGATGGGAAAACTTCTCCTGGGGGTCTATTTAAATGGAAGTGAATAGGACATTCATTTAAACATTGCCTGGTTGAAAATTTCCAAGGTCTATGGGTTTCAATGGCAGTAACTGTTTCTCCACCAGGGAATGATTCGGAAATGTCAGAACCACTGCTTTATAAATAGACCCCTTAGAGTTGTCCTATCCGCGTTCCATCACAGGGCACATCTTTTATTTTGATACATCAGTGATGTATTGAGCTGAGTTTACCTCCAGTTGGGGTTTAAACTCCAGCAATGGAAAAATCTATTGTTATTGCTAGAGGAGGGTGTATATAGGGACTAAAGTTACATGCTGACTCAATAAACTGGTTCCCTCTGTATGTTATTATGTGGTACCATGCCTCATTATAATAGCAGTTTCTTTCTTATTGATTTTTGTCACAGAAGTCTGTTGTTGTTCGTTGTTCTCTGTCTCTTTTTATGTGGTCAGGTGACACATCTTCCGACACACCTGACATCTAACTCATGTTTTTATGACGCACCAATGTAAACTGAGAAAAAGCATGAACTTAAAAAAATAGACCAATAGAAATTTTAGTACTATTGAGTATGATTTGAGGTTAAAAAAAAAAAATATAAATATATATATATATATATATATATATATAATTTAAATTACAGAATATATATATATATTTATATATATATTTATTTATTTAATTTTTATATATTGAGTACTCTTTGCTACGTAGCTTGGCCAGCACCAGTCCCAAGACTAAGGACTGCCTTACTTGTGTGTCTACTCTGCTTCCTTGTTTTGTCTGCACAACACATGCACATCTGTGCAAACATAGGTTATTTTACGCATTTACAGACAGAACCACAGGTATGCTTATCTATACAGATTAATATGTGATTCACATTATCACACCTACCTGTGTGTTTTAGCCTGTGAAAACTACATTAGCTGAAACTGGTGCCCCTGGGGTTGTGTACTCTTCAGTGTTAGGTTGAAGTGTGGGTAACTAAAATAATATCCTAATAATTGATCATAACTTATTGTCTCATCACTAGATGACCACATTATCCAAAAGAAACTGAATTAAACACAAAGTTGCACTGGTTTGTATAGCATGCCTGATCTAGATATGCCACACCCTGTTGTTATTGGAGAGGGGGGAATAATTTATGGATATTTGAGAACAAGAGTTGTTCAACATAGCAATAACTAACTTTTTGACAGTCTGCATCAGCTCAAGTCAAACTTCCTACACCACTTTAACGTTGAGGTCATGTCTGGCCGGTATCGTAGTGCTGCCTTTTATTCCTCCCAGTCTCCCTGTGCCTTCAGAGTTGGGAGTGACTGTTTTATCAAATACATCCCTCTCATAAAAGCTCATAGAAAAGCAGATAGTCATTCTTAAAGTGCACAAAATACTCAGGGCTTTGTCTTTATTCTTGCTCCTTATTCTTCATCATTACTCAGTATTGCTGCAGTATTACCTCAGTGATGCTCCAAATCTTCTGATATTACGAGTAAGAAGATCATCCCGACACATATACTGTAAACTAGAGGCAATCAATCTGACCCATTAAAAGTTCCTTCAATAATTTGAAAATGTCCAGAAGTTGGGACTTTTAGTAGTGCTGAACAGCGCTTCTACCAACAAAGGACACAGAATTTTTTATACCAGGAGACCCAATAAAAGCTATTTAAAAAGCTCATATCAAATAATTTAAAACAGCCAAACACTTACTTTTTAGGGCTACAGTTAGAACAAATGATAAAGTAATATTGAACTGAAGTTAACAAAAGCTACCAAATTTGGGGCTAAAAGTAATAAAATCAAATATGAAGATAATGTAAATGTTAATTGAAAAAGGTGCCATTCTGCACGATTATGCAAATCTATTACAAAGCCTAAAATATCAAACTGATGTCATGTGAATCTTATGTTGTATTATCTCATGCATACCTTCTACTAAATATATAGTTTGGTGTACAACCTATGGCCCATTAGCCAGAATCTGGGCCACCAAGCCATTTTGCATTGCATGTGGATGTGCACCTGATACACAGCAAGAAACTCCCTGTTGTAACTTGTAAACAAACCAGCACAGAAAGATTTTTATTACTCACTTATTCTGCTTACAAGCTACACCAGTTAGTGGTGAAAGTGTGTTCATTTATGTGTGACTTTATAAGTTTGTTGTTGAAATATCTCTTAGGGGTACTGCTATTCTATACATTATAGTTAGACTGGATGAATTATAGTTGGTATTATTCACTTTACTTCTGAACCTTGCATGATTCAATGTTCTACCCAGGCCCTTTTAGCCGGGTGTACCACCTGGCACTTTTCAGTAACCTCTTGGCTATTTTTGAGTAGTTACTAAAAAGTTGGGACACACTAAAGGGGCAGTTGGGGCATAATACAAAGACAAAAAATGAGAAAGGGACTAAGAGGATGGAAATTACAAGGTTGTAACAAAGTATAGAGGAACAGTAGGAATCTGACAGAGTTATAGGGGTTACTTGATACCTATGGCACAAACAACTGGGAGCAAATAAATGTGTCACAAGTTGCAGCATCTACTTTTATGACCACCCAGTTACAGCTTCTCTCCATCCAGCATAAAACATTTCTGGATTATATACTGCTTCTGACCCATGTACAAACTCCTGACCTCTGCATTCTTTACACTACTCATTACTGACCCCTGCACTTTGTACACTCTACCAACCCAGGTTCTGTATGCTTCATATACCTGACCCGTGCACTTTGTTCCTTACACATTTATGACCCTACACTCTGTGTTCTGGGCCACGCATTTGTTTTATTCTTGGTATTTGCACACTGTATGTTACAAACTCCTCACATCTGCACTTTACACGTCACACACACACCTAACCCCTATAATTTGTATGATACACACTCCTTATTTTACCTTTTGCTGTTGTGCTGTTGATGTATTTTACATTTAGTTGGTTGCAGATAACTTGTTACAAGGTTTTAGTAGATCCTTAATGACTTATTAACCTATTAATGACTTATTATTAACATAATGGATTTTCCATCTTTGTAGTTACTTCAGAATAGTGAGTTTGGCTATGGGACTTTGAGTTAAGGTATCTGTTGTATTCCTTGCCCCTTCCATGTATCTCAGAGTGCAAATGTATCATAATCACAATCTCCCCTAAAGCATAACTGCGCTGCTTCTGTAGGCAAAATAAGAACTGGTAATGATAGCAAAGATCCAAATTTATGTCTAAAACCAACAAGAGATGTAATACATTCCTCTACATTTGCAGTATAATGAAGAATTGGTCTTTGAAAAACGATGCAATTAAGAGGAACATAACATTACAAATGAAACAGGTATTGACAGCAGTTGTGTTCCTGTGTCAAATCTTTGGGAGGAAGTATAAGGGAGGGCAAGGAACATTACCTATTTCCTTAGTAATGATTGTGCTACTAACTTACGTGATCCTATCACTAGGATAAACATTGTGAAACACAGCCACCCTGTAGAGAAGATTGCTAAAACTTTTACTGTATCCTGCAGCCTTTAGTTCCCCCTTGGTCTTAGAAATCATTGAGCTATAAGCAGGTTTTACATTTATTAGAAATCTTCTAGTGTACTAAAAACCAAAATGATCCTTGTATTTTGTGTGTAGTTCACCTTTAATAGGCACCAAAATGCAGCACACAGACATTGTGTTGAAAAGCATTGTATGTGTGTATATATATATATATATATATATATATATGGACATCTTTTTCAATTCTATGACCTGACTGTTGATTTGTCAAATCACTGTCAGTCAGTACTTTTTGAAACTTCTTTATTGTTGACTGCTATTGTGATTGTTTCCATTACCTTTTATCAATTACCTCAGCCAAGACAGGATGGAAAGGTTTTTCAGAGATTTGCTTCAATGCTTTAGTGAAAGAGACATTAAAGACAAAGGTTGACCTGTCTGCCAATACCTTACTTGCTAAATGCCATGGCCTTACGATCTCCATTTACTTTATATAAATAAAAATATACCTGAGCAGCCTATTAGGGAATACACATAGTTAAATTGCAATTAGCAGTGATATTTGCTCAGAAGTAGCTGATCCCTTGCTGCACAGAGCTTTGCATTGAGTAACAGACTATTTAGCTCCGGCTCCTGCCAAGTTTGACGTAGAGAATTCTCAGGAGTAAAGACTACATTATAAAATGGTATTTTCACACATTGCATATTTTTATTTAGGTATATTATCCCCAACTGACACTGAGCAATCCACACGTTCTTACAACCTTCCTTCATAAATGTAACTGGAAAGTGTGAACTCAGCAGTGAGCCAAGGTAAAAAAATTACAAATAAGTGCAAGACAGGATGAAGGTAAATGTAGCTCAGACTGCACATCAAACTCCTTCTTTCCCCGAATAATCAGTGCTTTCATTTCAATGGAGCAGGACCAGTTAAGGTTTACAGCCCCAAGAGAATTGGATCATCAATAAGTTTGATGTACTAAAGGAGAATGGGCTGTCCATAAGTACCCAATCTAGAGCAAAGAAAATTAAAAATGTTTTTGTTTTTCTG
Organism: Pyxicephalus adspersus; assembly: GCF_032062135.1. Lineage (NCBI taxonomy): Eukaryota > Metazoa > Chordata > Amphibia > Anura > Pyxicephalidae > Pyxicephalus > Pyxicephalus adspersus. The sequence goes on from NC_092859.1 coordinate 91,543,653, forward strand.
CTTTCATATCATTGGATTCTCCACACATCATAAACTTTTTTTATGTACTAAGCTGAGTGTTCATTTACTTTTGCAATGTGAAAGTAATCCACTCCTTTAGTAAATCTGAATCTATATACCTGAAATGGAGGTTCTTACGTCATTATATATGTAAAAAAAATGTATTTTCCTTACAGCAATATGTACCAAGTATTTCCAGAGTATATATGTATATATAAATATATATATATATATATATATACACACACGAGGGGGTGCTGAGAAGTTCCTGGCTTTGCCCCTTTCCAGATGAAATAGAATAATGAGTATGGGGGCATATGACAGCCTAATATCTTAGTATGTAACTGTGCAAATATCAGGTCTTTGTGATTCCTAAAACAGTTTTTTCTTTTAGTTAGAAGCTGTGATGGCGAAGGCACAAGCAAGTTTCACGTCATCGGAGTTACGGACCGTCATGAAGTCATGCGATGCTGTCCATGAGCTGATTATTAATGACTGGCGAATATCCGCAAAAAAGATAGCCCAGATACTTGAAATTTAACAGGAGCAAGTTGGGTTTGTTATCACCACTATCCTAGAAATGTGCAAGCTTTCAGCGAAGTGGGTGCCAAAAAGTTTGAACAGCGATCAGATGAAGGAACGAGTTGAAGCATCCAAAGCTGTTTTGGTCCATTTTGAAGCTGCACAGGACTTTTTGGCTAGGTTAGTGACTGAGGATGAAACTTGGCTCCACGTCTATGATCCTGAAACCAAGGAACAGTCAAAGTAATGGCGCCAAAAAGTTCTGAACCCAGAAATCGGCCAAAAAAGTCATGGCGTCCGTTTTCTGGGACAAAGACGGTATTCTGTTGGTGGACTACCTACCTCAGGGCTCTAGTATCACCGGACTGTATTATGCTAACCTCCCAGACCAGCTGAAGGAGGCAATTAGGACAAAACGCTGTGAACCATGACCAAAGTGATGCTTTTTTTGCAGGTTGCAAATTGAACACCCTGGGTTTCCAATAGGTTCACCATACCCCCTACTCACCTGACCTGGCCCCTTTGGACTATTATCTGTTCTCGAATTTGAAGAAACACCTGAAGGGGCAACGTTTTGAGGACATTTTTGACGTCAAAGATGCTGCTGAGAGCTGGTTTGCGGCCCAACCAAAGGACTTTTTTTTCAACAGTCTGGAAAAGCTGCAACTACGCTATACTAAGTGCATTAGTCCCAGGGGGGAATATGTTGAATAAATGTGTTATTTCATAACTCTGGCTGTCTTCTTTCTGGGCAAAGCCAGGAACTTCTCAGCACCTCGTGTATATATATATATATATATATATATATATA
>NC_092859.1:91545136-91665982 GCF_032062135.1 Pyxicephalus adspersus
CCTTATTTTCCTCAGCTGACCAATCATCTACACTTCAATGAAGAGGTGCCAGACTCCAAACAAGATGGTTATCTATTTAGGGGTCACTTACTGTAGTGAGCGTTTTGGCAATACTATGTGGTCAGAGGTAAGAATGTCAATGTTTATGATGTCAGTGAGGTAGCTCATGGTTTAGAGCAAATTATAATTTGTGACAGAAAATTAGGAAAATGTTAAGCAAAATGTGCAGCTGAGCCTAAAAAGCATGAAGAAACGTTATAATGTTTAGGCTCTGTATTAGGGCACCCTGTGTAGTTGAGAAAACAAAGAAGGTCATGTAAAAGGATTATGAAGATGAGTATGAAAAGAATACTTATTCTGTATACACAACAAGTATTGAAAGTTTTTTCCCTAATACTTTTGGCACTTTTGATGCCAGGGTGATACCCAACTTCAGGGTAAAAATAACCTTGTAGTGTAGGAGGAGCCCGATTACTACTGATTAATGCTCATATTTCCATTATGTCCATATTTGTAAAAAATAACTTATCCCTTGCTACCGTAGGCTACTCCTTTCAAGTGACTGGGCCCCTACAGCTTACAGCTTCTTCTTTAAGGTTTATAGTGCTATGATTGCTGACCTAATGTCACTATCAACAAAAAAGGACTATTAGTCCTGTAATGTTTAAAAGAACCCAAGGTATTTGAGAGTAGAGGTGGACGTCAGCTGCTCTTTCTACAGGTACTCTACGCAAAAACAAACATTTATTGGAATTTTTACACATTGGACACCGCAAGGATATTTTTAAAATTCTTTTATGGAATTTTTAATTGCTAAGTCTAAGAAAACAAGTACTAATTTGGGAAATATAAATGAATAATAAATTATCAATACATTTGCAGTTTACAAAAATGTTTAATATAAAGTAACACAGGTGCTGATCTGTGACTATAAACCAGCTACTAACATATTTGAATAATGTGGGATATGGTACAACATTTTGAAAACTAACCTATGTGTGTACATGTTTGAACACGACAAGCCTTTTAGTTGCTAAAGTAAGAAAAGTGGATACCTTGTTATTAAATATGTTTATCCCACCAAGGTGTTTGATCCTATACGTTCCTCATATTTGTCCTGGTGACCATCTTAATTGGGACAGATAATGATAAGAAATCATTTTTTAACCAAATCCGAAAAAAAATGAAAACCCTTACAACAATTTTAAATGACTAGGATGTGATTCCACCTCACTTTGTTGTTATTTCCTATAACGTTTTGTTTGCTGGACAGGAAGTTCTAACAATTTTTTCAAGTGTGACAAAGACAGCCTTAAACCTGTAAATAGATTTAGGCATCTCCTACTCCAGAGCTAAAAGAAATAGCTCTGACGTTAGATACACTTTGAAATATATCAAAAGCTAAAACTTTGTTTTTCAGTTTTGGCTTGATCTGGGAAGGATTAAAACTGCTGCCATCTGGGTCTCATTAGAAAGATTTCTCTTCATTTCTTACCCTGTAGACTCAATGGGAAGTGAGAGGACATGTTTCCAAAGTAAGGAATATGACCTCTTAAACAGTTCACAAAACTAGTATCCCTGTCCGAAAATGTTATCTCTGTTTCTGTTCTAGTGGCAACTCAAAATTACACTCAACTTTCATCCCTGGTAACTTCTAAAGAGAGGAAAGCATCCTATATAGGACACAAACTGTAATGCGCCTGGGCACACAAACCACAACCAACTCCAGATATCCTTGAATCAGGCTTTATTCAGTGTCATAAAGCACAGTAAGGGTTAAGTCCAAAAAAGCAAGGTACAAATGGGTAAGGCAAAGACAGGTCAAGAACAATCCGAGGTCAGGGCTGGCAGCAGGCAGAATGGTCAGTAACAATCCGAGGTCAGGGCAGGCAGAGTTCAAGCAGAGTCAACTTCAGACCAGGTCACTAAGGAGATGACAAAAGCAGGTAAACTTAACCAACACAATGACACACCCAAGCGCACTGAGTTCACAGAGGCTTATAGCGGGCAATGGTGTACAGGACAGGCTCTCCTTAAATGGCCAGAGTGACCAATGGCCTTGTGCCACCTGGCGCCGTCTGATAGGAGACTAACAGAATCCAACAGAATTCAAACTAACTGTGTCCCGCCCCGGGGCGAGGCAGCCGAGTGCCACGCCCTCGGGGGGTACAAGAGGAATGCACCTCTGCACGCGCACCTCTTCCCACAGCACCCCTAGGACGTGCACTACTTTGCACATGCAAAGGAGTGCTGAGAGCAGGATATGCAGTAACCACATCTGAAGGGATGCAAGGGATGCTGCCTGGCTGAACAGTAGTTTGGCCAGGACGGATCCCTCCGCCTGCAGAGAGAGACAAGCTGCGAGTAGAGCAGCAGCCTCGGCCATGCTCGCAGGACGGGTAAGTCCCTTACACAAACAGCAATAAAAAAACTATCCCTTACCACTCCAAATCTGAAAAAAGGGAGATTTCTTTAGATATATTTTACCCCACGTATCGTAGTTGTGCACATTTACCGGATGACTTTGTAGATTTTTAGTTATTGTCTTTGCTACAATCATTTATTTTCCAAAATAACAAATGATTTTAAAGTTAGGGCAGAACAAAACATCAGAAGGCTATTTGGCAAGATGTATGCCCATTGTCATCATCAAAAGATTTTTATGTATGGAGAGGGCGTCTTAACCACTCAATGCAAAATCTTTGGTCTGTTAGTTCTATCGTGACTGGCACTGGCAACAGGATTGCTTGTATGACATGAGTCTAAGGGCAAGTGCTGTATTGATGCAGTTATTAGCTTTACTTCATCCCTGGGCTTCCTGGTGGATAGTCAAAACTTGATAATTAAAACTTGAAAACTATAGCCAAACTTCATAATTATAGGAGAGGAACTTTTTGAGCTTTAGTAGTATTTTCTGTGTGATTGGATCAGTCAGTCGAGTTTTCAACCGCTTTAGGTATTGATGACTACATAACATTATCATTATATGTGATATATAGGCGAGGGAAGTGCTTTTCTCAGGTTTTTTATTTGAGTATGTGTCAATCCACAAATGAGGATTATAATATGAATATCCCACTGCCTGATGCAACATTCTGCTCTTAGTTTAACATTCATTTCAGTTTTTCTACTCTAAAACTAGACAGAAAAGATAATAACAACCATCTTTGCTTCTTGTTAATACTGATGTGTAATAGCTATAAGGTAAAGTCAGGTGGAGTCAGCACATCTCTATTGTAACACCCATTGCAACAGTATTTCACAATTGTTTCAGAAATCATGCACAAAATGTATACACATCGCTGGCCTAAATATGAACAGCGGAAGACTGAACCAAAGTTTATGTATTGTATGTGGCTTTAGTCCAAATCACACTGCATAACTTAAGACATTAGTCTGAGATACACTTCCTAACTCCTTACAGCCCTTGTGTTAGTGGATTATATACCACATGTTATGACTAGTTTGCCAAATATTCCTTAACCTCCACAAACCCACTTACTTAGTACCCATGGAGAATCGGCTGGGGGTTCTTACGAGCTACATAGGAGTATTGATGTTGTACAAAATGGGTCAAGGAAGGTTGCTACTGATAGTTGTGAACTTTTGAGAGCTTCGCATACAATAATGCAACAGTGACAGAGACTACCTGGTAGATTTCATTCTTTCAGTTTTATGTGTTTTAGTAGCTCCAAGCCTATCTATACAGTAGCCAGCATTATTAAAGGCTTGGGTTGGCAAGGATGGTACAATGAATCCAATAAGGAGGCTGCTCAATGCACATGTTGGCAACTAGAATTTGTGTTCACCATATGGTGTAGTTGTGAGCACCACACACTATAGCACACAACAGCAATAATGGAAATCCCCTGTAGCCCTGAGGATATATCTATAATAGTCAGAAACTGGTGATGTTGGAAATCTGCTTTAAATTTTGTTTTGTGTCAGGTCGTAGACTCAACTAGATAAACCTAATATTGATAAATTACTGTACTTTGATATTTTCACATCTCTGTAAGTAATTACCTAGTCCTGATACTCAACTAAATAAAACTGATTCCAGATATGCTGACAAAGGGCACCTTATGAGTCATTATTTTCTAAATGCTTTATGTATTTGTCCACACCTGTTGATATAAGAACAGCATTAATTAAGATTATTAAAGATAAAATACATCTAAGAGCTCTTTTCGCAGAACAAGGCAGGTATATTGCCACATCTAACACATGCGTTATTATCAAATTCTAGGGTATTATGTCACAGTTTAGCAAATTATATGATTGTATTTATGGACAAGGCTTAATGATAGTGGGCATCGGACATGCATGCTTTAGTAAAGCACGTAGCACATACATTTCTTTATCTGAAAAGTAATAAGAGAACCAAAAAACTAATGAACCAGCGTCTTTCCTTTCCTGTTATTTGTGTGTCCAATGCTCCTGACACTCAAAGCTATCCACTGGCATATAATCCAACACTATTGCTTCTTTTCTTACTGTGTCTGCTGTGTAATTGTATTACTATGGATTTTCTGTCATTGGCTCAGGAAAAGATTGCCAATGACTGTAAAGGGTTCATGTCAAAAGCTGCATTTTCCATTCCAATGCTGCCTTTGAATTGAAAGTACAGTGTTTGACAAGAATACGCTGCGTTTGATCTTTTGTGCCTGCAGTTAAAATGCACCTTAATATCCAAATCAAAAAACATAATATATTGTAGCCTACCACTTACTTAATCGTTCTTGAATGTTGTTGCTGCATCACTTTTCTTTTTTATGCATTTTTAATTTTTTTATCTGGTAATCCTTCAAAAAACACACTACTTTCCTACTTTCCCTAGGATGACAACGCTTGCTTACTGTTCTATATCTAGGGTGGGGCAAAATTGTCACACTAGCCTGTTCTCCTGGTTTAAACAACAAAAAGTCCCCCCTCTCCTCATCTCCATTACATTAGAGGAATGAGGGATTTGTAGGTCACAGCTGACAAAGCTGATAAAAACATTGGTTTGTAAGCCCCTTTAAACAACAGTTAGTGATGTGACAATGGACTTTGTAAACTTAGGCAACGTACACACGTGCAATAATTATCGTTGGAAACGAACGGCTAACGACTGATCGTCCGATAATTGCTAACAAAAAAAGTGCACAACGACTGGCCAACGATGACGATGAATAAGGAATGTTGCTGGAAACGAACGACTGTCCCGGTGGATCTGCTTAGGCAACGATCTTCGCTATCTATTGTGTGTAGGGTTGTTCAGTGATCGTGGATTGTTCCGTGATACACTTTCTCCTGTACACGTCACTTCCTGCATCGTTCAAATGATGGTATCTAGTGTGTCTACATTATTGGTGGATATATTTGAACGATCATATCGTTTCAGCATGTGAGCATGTGCAGAATTGTGCACAATATGATCGTTCAAAATAATGGTGAATAATTGCTGATCGGTTGTTAATCTTTTCCGCTTCCTCAAGGGATTGTAGGGAAACCAGTACATATGTGGCTCGATCACCAGATGGGTCCTGTAAAAACCCAGGCAGTTGGGGAGGGATAGAATTGTAAAAGGTTCCACATAAACCTCAAAAATAACGTACTGGACTTCGGGTAGAGAGTTCTGGAGGTAATTGAACAGAGCCTAAGTCAAAATCGTAGTCAGAATAGGTGATACTAATAGACTGATGATATTGTAGGGTTATTGTTTGAGATTAGAACTTTGAAATTGTCTGTAAATTTGCAAAATAGGAAGATGTCTGTGGATATGAACCATGACTTTAGGTTGGTGGAAAGACTAGAGACAAATGATAATACTCCTATCTTCTAGGATATCTTGATGTGTGAATAATAAAGGGACGTATGTGAAGGTATTGAGATTTCAATTGTTTGGGAAATGCAATTTCTAAGAAGATCAACACAATTTTTTTGGACTTGCACAAATGTTCTTAGCCTCAAAAAATAAAAGTAATGTATTTTTTCCTTAGTTTTAGATATCTTTTTAAAATAAAGTACATTTGCATCGGAAGAAACACAGCACAATGTTATGTAAGTCACAGGAGGCTTAAGTAAACACAGCCTCTGATCTGGAATTTCGCTGACTTACGTTTGATGTGTGTTTAAAAGAGGAATCAGGGGAGGCAAAAATGTAAACTGATTAAACTTCAGCTTAAAAAGCAGAATTTACCCTGCTGCCAGTGCCCAAGATTAACTATAATAATTTACTGTGCACAGCATATTTACATGGTATGGCAGAATTACCTCCCCTAGTACCCACATCTAGCGCTGCCATGGTACAATGTCCTCCATTGCCACAGTTGACTTCTTACCCAGTCTTCTTCCAGGTTCTGAGTTTTCAGCCATTCTTATTAGCTAGGCATGGGAGCTACTTCATCCCGGAATTATTCTGAGATTATATACTGATCTACACATTTGTGAAAATATTTGAAAAACTATAAAAAAGACACGTGTCAGCACCTTGTGTGTTAAAATGGCAAGCTTTTAGCCATAGGTGATAGCTTGATGTAGGGTTGTAGGCTTTAAAGAGACTCTGACTTCGTCCTGAATTAGCAAAGGGAAAGAGTTTTTTTTTTTAAACATGTCAGTAAAGAGATATAGCATCTTGGTCCCATACATTGGACAGTCCTGTAACTACTTCGTTTTTGGATACAATAACGACACCATTTATTTATGTTGTTGAAAACAATATTTTGTGATCCTTTTCAGTGACAGTTGAACAAACTATAGAGAGGGAAGAGGGGAGGACAAGCAGCAGGCAACTCACTATGTCCTCTTCTAGTGACGGCAGTCATTCTCTGTCAATTGCCTAGTTGGAGGATAGCTTAATGAAATCAGTACACCACTGTACACATGTTAGATCTTCATCTTAACTGTTCACCTTAGGCAACAATTATCACCCCCAAAAGCCTTTAAAATTATGACTTGGAAAAATTGTAAACTCAATATGCATAAATTGCTAATAAAGCCACCTAGAGATATAAAGAACCAGCAGGGGATTCAATATTCCACCAGTGACAAACCTTATTGTATGACAATAATTTCACCAAATTATTTTATATTTTTCTTTTTTAGAATAATACAATGTTTGGAGTAAAAAGATTGACACGTGATTATAAAATATTTAATCACAGGGGGAATATGGTATGGTGAGTCATTCACTAACCTAGGTCTCATGGGACTCCAGGAGTGAGATCTCACCCAACGTATGTCTTTCCCATTCACCTTTAAATATTAATAATAATATAAAATGCATTTAAATCCATCAGGAAGCATGAAATCAATTCATAATGCCAGAGCAGGGGTGTGGATTTGGGAACTCAGGTGCAGAGATCTCACTTACAAAGTATGTACATTGACCGACCTAAACTGAAAATGGAAGATTTCTTTACATAATGCCCAACAGGGAAAACTTCGTTTTTGGTCCACTGTTAATAATAATAAATAGTATCACTTCTAAATGAAAGTATTTGCTTTTATGGTATATTATTCCATTCCTAGAAGGTAACATAAAAATGAAAGAAACTCAGTAGACATTCTATGATTTGAAAAGCTAATAATATACAGGAAGTTTACAATCACTCATACTGTATGCGAGAAGCATGCATATTACGCCTTACGCCACATGTGTTTCCAATCTAAATACCGACACAAAAATGCCTCTTCAATCTTACCCTAACTTTCCAGTGCAGTTCATATTTAAAAATTGGGAGGGTATATCCTGATTGTTAACAGCAAAAACACATCTCACAGCTTGCAGTCAATGACTAAATGCTGTTAAAACAGAAAAGTTATTTGCTTTCAATTTTGGTTTTTCATTTTCAGGCCTCTTTGATCGTGACCAGAGTTTATGTGTATGAATCTCTGTAGACTGCTCTGCTTTGCCCTTTCTGACTCTCTGTCATATTTATCTCTGCAGCTTTGTTCTTTCCATGTAACCTGAAAATTCCACGATGCTTCTCAATCAAAAGTCATATGAATCCTGGAGTGAAGATGCATTTGGATACAGAGAAAGGAACAAATGGCTCAGATAAAAAAATAAGCTTTCAGGGCTAGTTTCAGTAATAATCCAATAATATCACTTATAATACACTACTTAGCTCCTGTGCTGTCCCTTTAAGTGGCTTAAAAAAATTAGCCATGGCTAGTGCTTTCAGTTCAAAAACAATGACCAGGACTAGGTGTGTCCATGTGCTAATTGACAAGCTGCAGGGTTCTAAATCAGCAATAATGGTCCAAGAAGAACTCTAAAGGAGTAGTGCATTATTGCCACATATTTACAGGAAGCTTTGTTAGGTGGACTTCACTTGCAGGCTCAGAAGGTATTTGTGCAAGTAAGAGGCAACTGGACCCTATTCCTGCCCTGAAATATTGTTTTTTTATCTTTGTGGCCTTGAGCTAAGAACACACGTCATAGGATTCCTGCCCGATACAAACAGTTGTGTTCAGCAGTCAGGGGAGAAAAGCACAGGTTGGTCCCTTTCCTCCCTCTTCTCTCCATAGAACAGATTGGGTGTGGTGTGTACAGCGCTCACTTTATGTCACTGGAAATTATCACAAAAGTACGTTTCCAGCAATGAAAATTGCAGGTATGTACGCAGTCTAAATCAGTGGTCGCCAACCGGTGGTCCACGAGAAGATTTTGGGCGTCCTCGCCTCTTATCAGTGCACCCCCAAGCGGGGTCAGGCGGAGGACCCCGCCGGGGGCATGCACTGGCCAAAGCCCCGAACCACATCCCCCATGCAAATCCCTGGCTCAGGGAAGTGGGCGGGCTGTGTTTCTCGACACAACCCGGCCACTCTCCCATTGCAGGCTCAGATCCGCGATGGCAGAGTGGGTGGGGTTATTGCGTTATGATGTCACTATGGGGGAGGTTCCTACCCTTTGATTGACAACCCGCTCCCCGCGCATGCACAGTCAGAAGCTGGTAATTTTAGTGGTCCGCGGGACCAAAAAGGTTGGCGACCGCTGGTCTAAATCATTATGGAAAACAGAGTGAGACACACCTATCTTCTCAACAAATCTCACTGGTCCTAACAAGATGTTTCCAGCTTTAGTGCCAACTGCACCACTACCTATAACAGTATTGAATGTTCTTTTTAAGCTTTCTAATTCTGTGATTAGAAATTATTATTATAAATACCCACAGCCATGAAGATGCAAATTATCTGAAATGGGTCAAAGAGCGTGTGCAATATTGTATTACATTTATTAGATTGTAGGTCACATTTGGCCAAGAACAGATTTTCATTTGCAGTGTACCGTGTTAATGAGGAACAATGGTTAGGAACTACATACATGAATAATAGCAATAAACTAAAGTGTTTGGCACGCTTTTTATACATTTAAATAATCTGATGTGTTCTTGGCAGTAAGTACTGTTTTGGGATCTTAACTTTATAGGCAACATTAAATGTTTCTTAATTGCTCCCCAAGATTGTTATAGTTCTCAAAGTAAGAACAAAGCAAGGTAATCAGTTATATCAGAAATAAACACAAGCATGGCCATAACAAAACACATCCTTGCCTACACTGTGAATTAATTACAATGATATTTTGGATGCAGAATAAGATATGTCACTTTAATTAATTTTCTGTGCCATTCCCATGGGCTCTCCAGACTAGTATTTTAGAACAGAATGTTTGTAGCAAGCATTTTTTTAAAGGTTTTTAAAACTTGATTTAATTTCATTGTATATTCACATAATTACAGCAGAGACAAGAGTCTTTAATCATAATGGTATTGTCCAAGAGGAATAAAAAGAAGGGGATTTCTCAGACAACAAATGCAATGACCATGCTGTCACTTTTGAATAGGCACATGAGAATTATACTCGTTTTTTCAGCTCCTAGTTCATTATCTCCGGCTACTTAGATTTTAATTCCAATTTGGATTTAATTGGTAAGATTCTAATTTGGTGGGAAATTATAAGTCTACAATACCATGTAACACATTATCTTGATTGTGGCTCATTTTATTTGTAATGTAAACTATGTCCTTTCTCCACAGATAATGAGAAAGAAATTATTATATAATATCCCCTAATTATCTGATGCATAATCAATGACATTCATTACATTGGTTTACAGATTACTCCTTTTTTTGTAAACTTGAAAATAAGTATGGGGACATTTTACATTTATTATGTAGACAAAACTAGTGAGAAATTATTTAACCACAGCATGTTATTGTGTTTAAAAGTATGTTATTTAGCTGCAGAAATTTGTGTGTTTTATTTCTACAGCACAAAGGATAAAAAGACAAATTATATGAGTCTGTTAACTTTTGATTTTTTAAGGTATTCTGTAATCCAAATATAAAGAATACCCAGGACTCTTGTATCCTCCTGTGCACTAAACCGAAATCTCAGTGTTATCAGCCTTCTTGGTTCATATCTGTGAATTACTCAGAACCCTCCCCAACACACATACACCATTATGTAATGATGATGAAAAAAGGAGATGGTTTTCGGTATTTCTAATAGGAAGAGAAGCCAAGGCTGCTTCTCCGCTGATACAGAACATTTACTTAGGCTACGTACACACTTCCAATTATTATCGTTGGAAAACGAACGACGAACGATCCTGCACGATATCTACGAACGATCGTATAGCAACGATACATGAAAAAACATGGACTTATTTATCAACAGTCTAGTAAGCTAAGGTAGAAAGTAAACCTGGCTCACACTTTTTATCCCCAGGGCTGCTCTCCTTCAGGCACAAGCAAAGTGTCAAGTACTAGCAATCAGTTTAAAGTATATGGCCTGAGGTTAGTAAATTACTACTGACAAGTAACATCAGTAGACCCTTTTTTGTTGCACACATGTTCTAGGAAGCCACTAAGGCATTGTCAAGTACGTTAATGAATAGTGGAGCAAGAAAGTAAGATATAATGTATATATAATGTATTAAAATGGCATAGGAATGGGATTTATAGCAGACATGATTAATATATATTCCTAGATGGCAGCATCACTATTGAAATGAGTTATTGGAAATCTTGTAAGAATACGACTGTGGGGTAAGAATAAAGTGTGCAAGCAAACTAACCAAACTGCACAGATTTCAGGAAGGGAGAGCATCACACCCCATTGATGTACCTTTGCTTCTGTACAGTCATTGACCAAGTGGTATTGGTTTAGTGCTTACCTGCAATAAAATAAAGTTTCACATTGTCACATGTGACTGAGACTCCCCTTAATAAAGATGTAATGCAGTGTTAAAGAACATTTGGCCAATAACACAGATATTCTTCTCATACACTTTGCCCATACATTGCTTTTATTCACCTATAAACTAAATTGCTTTTAGAAATTTCCTTGTTCAATTTTGAATTTAGTTGGGCAATAAATAGGAAAATGGAAATCCACTTTTTTTGGAGGCTGATAAAGTTTGACAGAAGCCGGTTTAAACCCCACAAGTCAGCTGTGTACAAGGTATTTAGGCAATTTTTCCTTAAATGGGTTTCTAAACTAGAGCAATGTGTTGATGAAATTGGCAAAGCAACTCTGAGCACCCTTGTGGCCTCTTAATACCTTTTTATAAATGTAATAACATGTTTAAGCAGTTGATAAGCAAGACATTCTATTACATTCATAGAAAGCAGCTTAACCCTCTAGGGACGATACTTTTTTAGGCTGGTTCTGTGCACTGTACATATACACCTTCCAATTCCATCTCTCTGAAACAATAATGGCAGGGTCTTACCACTATAATCTCCCTGCATTTTTGATTTTGTGGGCTTAAACTTCATACTCTTTCAGTTTTTGCACTCCAGAGAGCATGTCTCATGCCTAACCCTGAGAGGCAAAAGTAATCTAGCTTTTGCCAACACTGGCTATCTAACCTCAAGGAGACCCTCTAAGTCATAAAAACCATTTAATCATTTAATGAGCACTAACCCAATCTCCAGAGGGTGCTGACAGGTTGCCGGTGGATTTGCATTGAGGTGCGCAGCCAGAAATGCTAAATGCACCATTTTTAGGGCATTCTAGTGCATTAAGCAGTCCATTCAAATTAAAGTGCTGCCTTAACGCAACACATGGTAATGGTCAACATAAATAACGTGCTGTAATAGCGTATTGTTGTTGGTGTGTTTTTCATCTATTTTAAAGATTATAAACCTGTGTTTAATAAATGTAAACCACCAGACAAAACAAAATGACAAAAGCAACTTTCGCTCAAGGTTATTTTGATTGATATTATAATGTTCTGTGTCAGCAATGATGAAAGGGTTAGTGCAGATTTCAAACCTATTTTTTTTACTATGTGTGTATTGTCCTTATTTGCAAACCACCAAAATATGTATTCAGCAAAACAAATCAAAACAAAAATCAGGTGTAAGTAAAACAGATCAAAGCAACAATTTAATAAAAGCCCTTCAAAAAGATCTTGTAGGGTTATTGAAAACTCAAATTGGTTTGTCTGCAGATTAGACAGATCTGCATGAAAATATTCAACATAGTAGATTTAGGTCAACTTAGATTTAGGACATATTAGCTGCTTTACTGCTAAATGGGGCTCTGTTAGAGAAGTTTCCCTCACTTTCTAATCAACTGTCAATGGCCTCTGTGAGTGCAATGTCCTGGCTATTATGCATAATCCCACTCATCATCAGAGCACCCTGTACAAATACCAGCCCACTGGGCAGAGGGCCCAGCATGCTGCCCTGCGAATTGAGCTGTAGCACAATGCCCGGGCCATTAAGTGCTATGCCACATACACATGTGCAATAATAGTCGTTGGAAAGGATCTTTCACGATCCTTTCCAACGACTAGCACTGGACGATGCATGAACAAGTGCTGTACATACAGCACCCTTCTGCTCTATGCAGAGAGGAGGGGGTGAACGACAGAGCAGCACCCTGCTGCGCGCTCTCCTCCTTCCCTTGCATTAGGATTGTTTGTCGTCCGTGGATCCGCCAGGACGGTCGTTTGGATGATGGACGACTGGCGCTGTACTCACGCCAGCTAGCTTTTCATTTATAGAGCATAGCCTACTTTACATGGTGATGGTCTGTCATGGTGTAAAGGTACTGACTGTTTCAGCAGGGAAAGGGCCCCTGATCGTTCGTTTTGAACGATAAAAATTGGAAGTGTGTACGCACCTTTATTCACACAATATGTGTTGTGGAAACCTGCATTTTTTTTACCCCGACTTGCTAGGGTTGTGCTGTACTGTTGAATGAATTGGCCAGCCTATTCATTTGAATTGGCTACTTCTTCACTAAAGTACTCAAAATGCCTGCATGGACCATTTCTGGCAACACAAATGCTTTGGGAAGGTGACATTAAATCCCGATAAAGTCGAGTTCACATGTAATGTTTGGGTCCATGTTTGCTTCTTTCGAGCTTGCATTATTTCAATGTTGTTATCTTTAATTAGTATTTTTTTAAAAGCTAAATGTAACTTAAGACAAAGTACACTTACCTTCCGTGACTGTCCTTTATGACCTTAAATAACGTACATACCTCCAAGTAGAACAACCAAAGTCTATCCAGATGTTTGTACCATCCAGCTAAAATATTCAGAACTAAACTCCAAGAAGATGTACATGACAAGTGAGTTTCAATTGGCTGATGGTTCTTGGAGATGGAAATGCTCCCTGTTGTGTAATTCTCGTTATTAGATAGTGTATGACCTGGATGTGTGCACAATACCTATCCTGGCATCCATTGCTCCACAGTGCCCAACTTCTGTGCCACTGAACTCAAACTTCATTCTACATTTTTTAAATGTAAATTTACATTTTATTTTATTTGCCTATATGTTTCATACTTACAGCAGATATAGAAAATAAACAAGTAGAGTTTAGTTCCGCCTCAACCGCTGGCCATTCATGCACACTAACCCCCTAAAAGACTTGAAAAAGCCAACCTCCTAAACTATAATTGCAAGCACGCTGTCTGAGGCAGAATAGTAAATCATTAAAAAAGGTATCCACAAATCTCTGTCGACTAAACCAGCTCGATCCAAGGCGAATCTCATACCATTCACTCATCGCTTAGCACAATATCGTATAATATTTAGCTGTCTTGTAAAAACAGAATTAATAGCTCCACAGTTCTTCCATGAGACGGAATGCACTGTTCTTGCTTGCTCAGATGTTTTTAATACAATTCTGTTGAATATTAAGTTCTACCACAGTAGCTGTCAGTAACATCATTAATATGTTTTTACTTAAAGATCTTTATTCACAATTACAACCCTTGCACAAGATATTCTCAGGGGAGTAAAAAACCTCCTTCACTCGCAGCCCATATGGGTCCAGTTTGTTGTACTTTACAGTATACAGATTTTTATCGCTATCTGTTTATTTTTTTGTTATCTACATTTACTACTATTTTGACTTGTTATTTCCTCTTTTATGTATATCTATATCTTTATAATCTAAGGGTCCTTTGATGTGTCATGACCCATTTTCTAACTATTATGTCCTTATTTGCTTTTTGTGAATCATTTGCTTTTCACACCCTATTTTATCAGGTTTTTCACAAAGATGTTTGATCTTAAAACATATTGTTTCCCAGGATATTGAGGCTTCACAATCTAATGATATCTAAAGTGATATGTTAAGCCGTATAGGAAGGAGGCAATGTTCGAAGAAACATTTTATATTTTATGTTTGCCAAGATTGCTGTAATACCATTACAATATTATAAATGTATTACATTACACTGTAATTATTATATTAGGCTGACAAAAATTGGAAGTAAGAAGAATAAATAAAGGGATGTGTGTAGATTAGTCCCAGAGACAATGATATTTGCCAAAAGATGAGCTTTAATTCCCCAATTCCCAACTCCAGCTTTTTTGTCTATCATCACTTCTAATATCTAGGCTGAAAATACACTGTTGCACTGCGGCAATATATGCATTGGCATACAAATTATCGCAACACTTTGGTGACTGCAATGCACCTTGTCCATACATGTTGATTACAATGCACCATAACAAACAGTAACTCACTATTAGTAACTTACTTCTGTTACAGAAAATATGGCATACAATACTCAACCTCAAATAGGGTTTTTTTTCTCTGGGACATCTTGTACCATCTGGGGTATCCCAATAACTTATCAGGCACTGCAGGATAAGCAAGTGTTTGTTAAAATATCTTATATGTTGAAGTGGGAGGTTGAATTGAACAGACCTTTGACAGGTGAGCAATGGCAATGGGCGATCGGGTCTGCCTTTAAATATTCAAGGTGCACTACTCATTCGGAATCCTATATTAAGGTGTTACTCAGATGGTATAGGATGCCAAATGTTGTGGCAAAATACGATCTGGGTGTATCCCCTCTTTGCTGGCATTTGTGTGGCCAAAAAGGATCTTTGAGCCATATCTTTTGGTATTGCAAAAGCATTCAAAGTGTTTGAAAGGAGATCTTTCGACTATTGTTGGAAGTGACTGGAGTATTAGTACAACTGAACCCATCTCTGGCTTTACTTAATCTGGGGATTGAACAATATGCTATAGAACACAGACCCATTGTTACACATTGTTTTATGTGCAACCAGACAGACCATAGCCTTATATTGGAAAAGTACAGATGTACCAAATGTATCAGATATATTGCGTAACTACTCTATGAGAAATTGTTTGATGAGAATATGGATCAAACGTTGAAATTTCATGCATTTTGGTCTCCATGGTTTGCACATCCAAAATGTACAGTGCGAGTATAATTAAGTATGTTTGATAGCCTGTATCACTGTACAATGTTTTTTCTGGTCATTCTGGTCATTGGTTTACTGTTGTTTTTGGCACTATGTTTGTTTGTTTGTTTTGTCTTAGTTATTTCCTTTTTCTCTTTTCTATGTTCAAATCTTAAAAAAAAAATATAGTGCATACAACTTTTTTGGTGTATTAGGCAGCCTATATAACTGACTTAACAGAACCCATGTTAACACACTTTAACAGTAACAACTCAGCTGACAAACATTTTCTAAGAAAGAGTATACATACCATAATTCTGACTGTTTTCCATGTTATTAATTCACATATTATTTGAATGGATGTGGGATGGTGGATTGCAGAGATTTGCATGATGCAGGTAAATAGTGAAGTTTTCTTTGATGAAAAAGATTGCAAAAACATTGAAACTGATTACAAGATATAGGCAGGGGTTAAGCCTTAAGGGTACATTTTTCATATACTGAACGAGAATCTGAATACAATTATCTGTAAAAGTATTTCTTACACAAAACCACTTCTTGCACAAAACCGTTTTGCTAGAAATGTGACACTAGCATCCCTTACGATAAATCATCAATCAGTCCATGTCCGAGAGCACTGGAGGGCATTAATGAACACACCTGTCAGTCAATAGCTTTTAATATTGTACACAAAGGTATTTCTGTCCAAAACATATTCACATCTCTGCAATACATATGTATTGCATATTTTTCCATGTTTTGTCTCTCTAAAAAGCTGCAGGCACAGAAAAATGCCAGTTGATCACAAACTATTCCAATTGCATGTTCAAAAAAAAGCCAATGGTTCATCATTAATTTATCCATCCAAGCCAGGGAAAGTTAGAGAAAACATTGCTAGATGCTATTCTTCCTGTCACTGCCAAAAAAACATCTGCGTGTATGTGGCCAACTATAAAGAACTCTGTCATCTTGCCCATTAGAACTTCATGTATGTCAAGCAACACGTCTAACTAAATCTATTAATTTTTTGCACACAGATAGTAATCAGGTTTCTGAAACAAAATTAACACTAACCAAAGCATTTAAACAGCGAAAAAAGAGGGAGTAAACAATAGTGCACAGGAGAACTGGTTACAAGTATGCTAATACAAAAACAACATATTATAAGAAGTTGAGCATATAATACTATATAAATAGTATATAATACTTCACAATAATATAACTGTGCTCTGAAAATAGCTGTGAAACCCAATATAAGTATACACAATATAAGGGAGAAAAGAAGCAGCGGAAAAAAGGGGAGAGGGTCTAAAGGGGGGAAACAACAAAGAAGAAGGTATTAAAGAAATAGGAAAAGGAGGCAAAGGAGGTATAACATCCAGGATCTGTAATAACGATTAGGAGCTATCAACATGCACAGGAGGTGGGAAAGACATTAACTCGAAGTAAGTCTACGTTAAATTCAGTAGGTAAGTAATGGGTGACACTCTGAAACGCCCCTAATGAATCATTAAGCTTAGCTGCCATGAGTTCATCCGTAAAGTAGCAAGTGACATTGCGCAACAACAAAATAAGGGAATAGGGTAAATAAATCAGGACAATTTCAAAGTCTAATTTTATGCCAAATTTAATACTATCATGGAAAGTATCTTTATATTGGTTCCTGCTGGGAAACATTGGAATAAACATTTATTTCCGTCTAGAGTTGCATTGATTTCGAACTTGTATGGATGATGGGAGAAATCTGATCACTGTGTAAAGTCTTCCCTAGTAAGTCTCAAACATTCTCATTGGGGTCTGGACTTTGTGGTGGCCAATCTATAAGTGAAAATGATGCCTCATGTTTGCTGAACCAACCTCTTTCACAATCTGGGCCCAATACTGCTATTGTCATTTTAAAATATTCCTATGCCATCAGGGAAGAAAAAAATAATTGATGGAAAAACATGATCATTCAGTATAATGTGGTAGTCAGCTGACCTCATTATTGTGACTTCGCTTTTCTGTATATAACATTGCGGAACCTAGAGTTGTCCAACTTAGGCAACTCTGGATCATACCACTTCTCCCACTGACTTGGGGGACTTTTTGTGACCAGACAGTGTATATATGTACTTCAAATATATACTTAGCTATTTTAAGCTAGAGTTGCTTTTTGAGTGTAGAGAATTGTATGCCTTAGGCTAGATACACATGCTAGATAATTGTGACCAAGTACAAATGACTGTGATTGTCCCAGATGAATATCTAGTGTGTGTACAGACCTCTGTCATCATTTAGCAATCCACCATAACGGATCACTAAATAACCAACTGAGGATGACTGAGGGGGTGCTTCCTGCTTATCCTCTCCATAGAACTTAACAGCCCTGTCTATACAGTACATGTTTGTTCTAGAATCGCTGGAAACAATCACGAAAGATCTCTTCCAGTGACATAAATTTGACGTCTGTACATGGCTTTAGTTTAGTTTAGTTGGAGAGAATGTGTTAAAAAAAATGGTAGGCTTAAAAGAAAAAAATTTTTACTGGTTTGTATGATTACAGTGTTCTGAACATTATACTGATTAATACTGCATGAAAACATTTGTCTGAGCCTCTGATTAAAGAAGTGAATGCCTACTCCAAAAACTGTTAATGTGTTTCTGGAAAAGTTATCTGTGCGTTAAGGTTTGTTGTTGTCCTACCAAATGTGCTGAGTCATGAATCCAATGCGAAACGATTTCTATATGGGTCGTATAACACATGGTGGTTTCATCATAACTGTAACAATTGCCAAGTAAATTCAATTGCAGCTATTTGGCACATTTTTTATGGCATTTTAAGGTACGTGAGGATAGGGAAAGTGCAATGAGATTAATCTGAAATCTCTTGCAAAATAGTATAAAATGTATAAAGGTTCTAGCTAATCTATCAGCAATGACAGGCAATATACTACTTATCATAAGATTTACAAATACAGGCATATTTTTCTTTAAAGGGTCACATATGCACATTAGGAAATTTGTGAGCCACTGCCTAAGACAGCAAAATACCATTAGGAAATGCTGAAGTAAGGTATTTTCTTCTTCTGCTTCTATTCACAATGTCTGATTACCTTTAAACACTGAAGTGAAGCACTTAGCAGAACTAATGGAGAAAAGTGAAAGAGGTAAAGAATGCAAATTGGAATCATTGGACTCTCTGCTGCTGAAACAAAGGTGTTTAAACAAACAGAACGTTCATCCAATGCAACCCTATATGGATTTATCAGGCAACAATTCTACATATGTAGGTTCTCCCCTAGGGATGAGCAAGTGAATTTGGTAAACGTATACAAAAAAATAATTTCACCCGAAAAATATTATTTATGTGAAAATTTATTGTAAATTGTGTCCATGTTTGTCCATTGTGAGTGTTAGGCAGAGTGTGTTAGAGCAGAAGATCTGCAGCAATGAAATTATTCTTTAGAAGTAGAAGAAAACATCAGATTTTTAGTCTCTTTGAGAATTGGTCAGTTTTGTACTGAGAGAGAGATGATTACCTGCAGAGAGTGACAGCTGTTTTTGTCATCCCTTTTAGCAGCTTCTCAGTGCTGCTGCTGTGAGGCAGAAACCATCGTTGCAGCAGAAACCAATTTTTTTTTTTTTTTATAAAGATTTTTTTTTTTTGTACTTTTTTACACAATTTTTAAGAATTTTACAGTATCCTACATTTTACAGTAAGAACACTAAATAGAATTAAACACCAGACTTCCAAAGACATCCAGGAAGTAGTCCTCCAGTGACTCCTGTGCAGCTAACATCCTGCCAGCTGCCCAGTTGCTACCACCCTCATACTTGTTCTAAGCAATGGCGTGATTTTATTGGGCTGCCAGTGGAACTGTCCCTAACTGCTCCCCTTTAATTACTAGTGTCAGCCACAGTTACCTAAGGTAAGGAAGCTGTAACCACTCTGCACTCTCCACATGAACTCTTCTCTTAGGCTTTTTTTCATGTTTAATAGCAACTCTGTTGCAACTGGCAACTCAAGTAAGCCATTCAAAGATGCTTTATATTTACTTTATATTTATTATATTATATATATATATGTATATTTTCCTTTGTTTTTTATCTGTAAAGATATATTTTCTCTTTTTTGAGGAGCTCCAGGTTGCTGCTATATTAGAAAACATGTTCCCCACTAGAGTTCTGTTCCTCCTGCTGAATCCTGTGTCACTACTAATATACAAGTATACTACTTTAATTTAAATCTGTGTATTGCTATTATTTCTGACAATACAGAAAATAAACAGACACATTTGTGTGGGAACAAGGGATGTTTTTTTCACTTAAATTATGATATTCAGTTTAAAAATGATGATGAATTAGGTATTTTCCCCTAAGGTACAACAAAAGGAATGTATATAAATATGTCGGGATAACCAAGAAGGGTTAGCACAAATATTTTCACAACTAAAGCATCCCTGGGAATGAATTCTTCACAGTGCCACTGCGATGGCTCATGTAGGGCTGTGTAATCTGCTGGGATTGATCACATGGGTGTATAGGGCATTCATTATAAAGCTTTTCTTATTATAATTAGTAATATACTGAGAATAGAAAATAGAGACGTTTAAGATTTTTATGAGAACTAAATAATTAAATGGATATTGTTTAATTTTAGAAATATATATATTTATTTTACACAAACACACATATATTTATATATAGTAACATTTTCTTGTTAGTATACATACAAAACCACCATATATTTCTTTAATCTCTGATTTCAGCAGAACCCGCTTGTGTTGTTTAACAGTGGAGGACTGAAAGTCAGCTGCACAATCCCCCATTGTTTGGGTTCCCCTTTTGCATGGAGTATGCAAGCATAGTTAGCTAGTCTGGGTATTGAAGTATATATGTGTTTTGGCTCCCTTTTTTGTTTTCTGGCATTATGTGAAAATACTGGACTCCACTGAACAACTACTGGATACGGGGTTTTGGTCAGCCAGAACAGAGCTCCTTACGCCAGAAAAGACGAAACTGAAAACTGGATGAATGAGAACAGCAATCCCATTTTACAGACCATGGGACCTGATACTGCCTGAAATAGAAAGGAACAGCTTAATTTAGAATATTAAGGAAAAAAGAAATAAAAGGCAATTGGACTACATTTATTATTATCATTATTATTAATATTATTATTACACAGTATTTATATAACGCCATCATATTACGCAACGCTGTACAAAGTCCATAGTCATGTCACTACATTTAAAGAGTGACTGAAAGACCATACACATTCAGGCAAGAGGAAAAGGGTGATAAAGATGAGGAACAGAAGGCAGTGCTATAGGGGAAGTGGAAAAACAGGGGAGGTGAGGGGAAGAGAGAAATGTTGGAGAGAAGCTGAATTAAAAGAGAGCTGCAGGGTGAAGTGAGAGGCGCACACACTTCCAGGGAGAGAATAAGTGGGAAATACAAAGTCTGATGTCTGGTAACCTGAACTCCTAGTACTGTACATGGTTCTGTCTTACCATTTTTCCAAGGCTGACAGTAATTCTTTCCACCCGTTAGCAAAAATCTGGTAACACTATAGGCTTAATGTATGTGCTCTTTTATGTTATATTAGAAGGTTCTGATTATGTTATGGGATGGGGAAGAGGGAAGCGAGTGCGTACACTTCTTGAGCCATTTTATCTTTTGAGAAGCAACAACAATTGGCCTAAATGTTATATCCTGTTTGCTTTAGATGGTTGTAGCTTTTCTTGCAATTATCAATAATACAATTTTTTGTTTACCAAAAAAACCCTTCGCTTTGTCTTTTTCTCGAATAGCTTTTCTTGCAAGAACAAACAAGTTAGGCAATGTCTGTGCTACTTTTTAAATTAGCATTACCTGCTAAATTTTTAGTACAAGCTTTTACAAATCCACCCTCTTCTTCTCAGTACAAGCAATACATACAGCCTGCATAGGCACAATTTCATCTAAGGTACACATGAGCAGATCTGCTGGTAATTTTGCACCTGATCAGTTGTGATGAGATTACTTGATTATAAAAATGGTATATTAATTTAATGTTTATCAACAATCTATTAGAACCCAAAACATCAGTCTAATCCGATAGGTCAGCTGCTAAATTCCTTGATTCCCTTCATATTCGACTGTTTGATTGGTTCAGAATTCAGATTGTAAATAAAAATCTACCACCTCTTTTGGGCTTTTTTTGCCCAAATGCCCTTGAAGGACCCTATAAGTGTGAGATTATTGCCCAGTTTTGGGGCTAATCCTAGACCTTACACCTACACACCTAGATCCTACATCTTTAGGGGTATGTATCATTTTTTTTAACATTTACAATAAAAGTGGACTCACATATTTATAGTGAGTTTAGATGTCCTCATAGGGTCTTCAGGGGAATAGTCTTATGAAGCATAGAAAACCTGCGAGTGCATCAAAAAAAGTGATTGTATCTCTCCCGAGTTATCATGTTCTTTACCAAACAGCTACTTACTAAGAATAAGTATACTTAAAATAAGACAGTCCTAATCCTCCCCTCTTCCCCTGCTACATTGATTTATACAAACTCATTCTCCCTTTTTCCCAGTAAGTACTTACTGAGACTGTTTACATTTTATTTCACTATCCATGGGCTGTTTACCGACAAGGTAGATGGCAATAGACAAAACTCCAGTTAATGTTTGCAGTTGGTGTTCCTACACTATATGGCTATAGTTGTGTAGAAGAGTATGCATACACTTTAAAGGAGAACTAAAACCTATAAAAATTATGGTTAGCAGGACACATTGAAGTGCATCTGCATTTACAGTTTACTCTTGGGTTCCCTGTCAATTTCCACACATACTTCATCTGTATATAAGATGTGCATGCTTGCTCTATAGTGGGACTAAAAAAGGTTGCAGAAAGCATGGCTATAATCAAAAGTCTGAAGCCTGTCAATTAGCAGCTGGCCATACCTGGTACTGCCCAATGCTTTCTGGATAGACAATGCTGTCATTGTTACCGGAAACCTCCGCGTGCAACTGCAGTGTCTGGTAGGGGGAACAGGGGAAGGGGTGAAGAAAAAATAAAATAGACTATAGCTCAATCAAGTGCAGTAAGTGTTTTTGTCTTTCCATTTAGCAGGTACTATATGATGCCTGCGTGATTTGCATTTAAGTCAAAATTTCTGAATCCTATTGAAAATCTCTGTACAGTTAGGGAGCATTTCTTTTACACTAACCCCGTAACCCAGGTGTCGGCAAACTTTTATGGCCACTAGGCCATTTCAGGGGTGGACGGGAGCACACTAGGCCGGACTATGAGCCCCGCACTAATGGCTCCTCCCACCACAAGGGAATGCCCCCTGAAGTGAAATCCCTCTCCTCTGTAGGCATTGCGGAGGAGAAGGATTTCCATTCAGTGAGCTTTCCCTATTTACCGCAGCTGCAGAAAAAATTAATGCCGGCTGCAACAGCAAGGAGGTGGTACCAGAGCTCCAGCGGCTCTGGCTCTGGTAGTTCCTAGTGCCCCCTGGTCAATCCGCCGGCAACCCGCGGCTCCGGAGCAGCGGGTTGCCATCCGGCATTAGGCCAGGTCAGCCAGGGTGCGTTAGGTTGGAACGAACTACCGGCTAGGCTGTATCTGGCCTAAAGGCTGGAGTTTGCCGACCCCTGCTGTAACCTTTATGAAAGGAATGAAAAGTTTTTACCTTGACAAAAAGATACAGGTAGCAAAAAAAAAAAACAATGCAAGGCATCTTAACTCTTTCCCTGAAAACTTGTCCTGACAGTAAGGCAGCTGGAAACAATCTTTCATGAAGAAAAAAGTGACAGATAAATACACTGGAGAAGAGTGAGAACAAGCAAGTGGCACCCTGCTGTGCTCTTCCACAATGACTTGTACATTGGTCGTTCACCATCCTTGGGCAACTGTTGAGTAACTGCTGTCCACATGTTGGATTCTCACCAGACACAAGCTGACTGTTCGTATCGGGGAAAATCATCTGGCAAGCGTACATAGCCTAAGTTGGGTTGAAGGCTTCCGAATAGAAGGACAAACAGGATTTTTAATAAAGCAGTTTTTTAAACTTTACTTGAGTAACTTACCTGCAACAATTCCCCTTGCATAACATGTACTACCCTTCCAATTTTTTTCGTATCATTTATCCTAAGACAACCTTCAAAGCAAAGTATTGTATATTTTTTTTCTGGAATCCTACAAAAAAATTGTATCTGACACTTAAGTGTGTATTTCCAGAAACCTTATAGTCAGGACAAGAGAATGTTGGAATATACTCCCCAACCACAGATCTGCCAAGAGGCCCTAATAAAGAATCATTATTCTCCTAACACAAAGCTCCTTGAGTCTATACAGTAAAGAAAATAGGAGGGACATTTTACAAGAGACACTTAAGAAATGTAACAAGTAAAACTATAGACAGCATTGCAGGTTCTTGTGACATCCTGTGTCTTGTGGTCCATGATGCGATCAGGATGGTATTTATAGACTTTTTATTAGCACAGTTTAGCTCAACAATGTGGTTGCTGAAAAAAATGAGTTTAACACTATTAGTGTAGAAATAACTTATAAAAGGCTGTTAAAGCACTGTACATTTTGTATAAAGTATCCTATTTGTTAACGTCATAAAACAAAAAAAACTAGTTATGTCAAATTAGCACTCCTATTTGACCCTGCATTCTTTTGTTTATTTGGTTATTATGTTTTCTTGAACTACAGAAACCAAGTGAAACTTGATTATACAGACAAATCTTACGTCAGCATATCACTTTATAGTGGTGAAATAAACTTTTTAATGATGAAAGGACCACCCTATGAGCATGGTTTAACCTAGCCTTTGCGCTAACATTTTCTCTTGGGAATAGTCTACTAATTCTTTATATGGATTAAAAAAATGTTACCCAAATACAGTGCCTTTTCCATTGATTGGTGGTTACTATAGTGCCTAGCATGTGTCACTGAATTTGGGACTTGCATTTGAATTGCATTTCTATTGTATTATTATGATTATTAACTTGTGTTTATACAATGCCAACATATTACACAGCGCTTTACAAAATCTATTGTCTTGTCATTAAGTGTGCCTCAAAGTGGCTTACAATTTACTGCCCTTACACACAGTCTTAAGCTGTGTACACACGTGCAATTCTTGTTGACAAAGGACTACACGATGCATGAACGAGTGCTGTACATACAGCACCATTCTGCTCTATGGAGAGGGGAGGGGGAGAGCGACGGAGCGACACCCTGCTGCGTGCTCTCCCCCTTCCCTTGCATTAGGATCGCTCGTCGTTCATCGTTCGTGGATCCGCCAGGACGCCGACTGTACACACGCCAGATTCTCACCTGATATCTGGCCGATGCCGATCATCGGGCGAGAAAAATCTGGCGTGTGTACGCAGCTTAAGGCTAACTTCTGGGGGCAAGCCAATTAATCTAACTGCTTGTTTTTGGGATAGGAAAGGAAACCAGCACAGAGGAAATGCAAACAAACTCACTGATGTCCTACTGTACCTGGGAACATCTGCCATTGTATCCTATGAGTACTAGTCCAAGGTGCAGAATCTGTACAATCTTAGAATAAAGGCTCAATAATCCTCTTTAAAGATCTAAACTAGGATTTTGGAAATGTCTGGGACTCCTTCAGCCCCTCATACACTTAGATATGTACACTTGTATAAGGCAAGGAGCCGGTTTTAGATGGTAATCAGAAGATAGATATGTGTCTAGCCAGTCAGATCTTCCTTGCACTTCCTTGCCCTTGACTGTCTGCAGCCACTTTAATACCTTGTAGTTAATCCTGGGATTTATCAATTTTATCACAATAAATTATCCTAAATTATGGGTAGTTAGGTTAAATAAACATTTGCTTTTTTCCTGACCATGTTTTTTAATCTTTAAGTGACACTAGATCACCACTTTAAACTGAGATAACAGGCCCATAAGAAGTAAAATCTTTAGGTAATGCTAACTATTCAAATGATCAGATTAAATACTTAGCATAGGTCTGTAAAGGTTTACTTGCATTTTATCATGTCTGTTTTGGCAATTTGCAGTCTTTTTCATTACTTTTTTTTTGTCAGTCTGGTGACACAAAAGAAAAAGGCATGTTTTTTCATTATATAAACACAGCCAAATAGTTTGATGCAGTTAACAAAACAGTTATCAAACTAACTTTGTTATTGTAATGCCATGTCTGGCCCCAATCAGACAGTAGACTGTATACAACAGATAATTATTTCATGTGACTTAATCTAATGATAATGTTAGGGTCCATTTATGTGAACACAACAGGGCGACTATCAGATGGGTACATCCAGCACTGCACGGCTAAACTGGGACAGATCAAGAAGAGGCCCAGCCATTGTCAGACAGATAAATACCACCAATTTTGAAACAAGTAAAAAAAATGCATGAGCTGACTTGCCACACTCGCTTACATGCGAACCTCACTTACCTGAATGATAAAACGCAAACTAAAGATAGTGGCTGAGCATTGAAAGGCAATAAGGCCTCCCGTGGGTGAGGATGGTGGGCACATGATATTCCTGACAGTGAATAGAAAGCATTTTATTAGGAGTACATATAATATGTACATATTTCATATTTCTTTCTACATATTCATATTATTTTCCTCCCTTCCTTGTATCAATCTTCGTCCATTATGAATGCCCAGGTCAGGATGACATAACTCCCACATAGCCAGAATGCTCTGCAAATCATGTTTTAGGATAGGACACCAAACTAGGCAATTACCTAGGACCCCTACCTTCTTCAGAGCCCCATTTGACTGAATGGCAGAGTGTGCAGGGATCTGGAATCCTTCATTCTTACATTTTATATTTAGTCAGGCCCTCATTTGTCATAAAATCTTCCTGTTGGCCTGGGTGACAATGGCTCCCATGGATACCATATAGAAGTCATATCTTAACCAGGTGATAACCAGGTGAAAAAAAGGCAAAGAAATAAAAATAATGCCACGCAAGGACTAGTGAGCTACAGAATATGATTATATATATATGGGTTTGGATACACTTTAACTGTAGTTCAGCTCCTATTTTTGCACGTATAGCTTTAAAATATTAGCATGGAGTAGGGAAATATTGGAAAGCATTGCAAAAGTGGGGCCTGGTGACACTAGCAGTCCAACATTGACTGTTCAGACAATAGCAGGAGCAGCTATAGGGTAAATTCAACTTTTGAAAAATCATTTTGTCCCTTTTCCCTAAAATGTGTTTTTGAAATTGATTTATGGTGAAAACTTGGTCTACCTGAATCTATTAGATTTAATGTCATCTGAAATCCATGATCAACATCACTTATTCACGTATTAAAATTAGATTGTATGCAACCTAATTCTCAATCCAGTTATCAAAATTCACATACAAATGCAGAATCCATCAGCTCAGTGTGTGGTTTAACAATAAATCTTCATTGTTGGGTTGAATCATTCCTATAAAACTAACAAATGTGAATGAGAAAATGAAAACAATAGAGGATATTATTTAATTGAATGCTGAAAATAGAGTCACTGTTAAACTTTGGCTGGAATAGGCCACTGAAGGTATTCTACATACTGTGAACAAATAAACTTCTGTTGAGTCTTTGGTCAATGCACAATGTTGTATCACAGACAGGCGCTGCCTATTACAACAACCACACTATTAACTCCCTCGGATATTTTGCTTAGGTTGCACAATCCTTGGGATCCCACAGGAATATTCTTTAAATATTTATCCTCTTCATTGCCTAACTTGTACTTTTGTTTATTCTAGATACCAAACATTGTATACTTTCTGCCATTTTATTGTACTGGGCATACAGGTAAAAAATGTGCAAAGTTGGATGTTTTTACTGGAAAAAGAGGGGTATTTATCATAGGTGTTTCCATTTATTTGATTATGTGATTATAATTTCATTATTTTCATTATGTGATTATAAATTGCCCTACTAAGCAATGTTTGCATATGTATTGGCAACAATTGTAATTATTATGGTGGTTCATGATATGTTTAGTAGTTTTAATTATGTAAAAAAAAATAGATAACAACAAAATGGATAAAATTGGTTGGATCACTAGTAGTGCATCACTAGAGTGGTACCTCTAGAAGTGGTATAAAGATAAAAAATAATTGTAGGGTACTATTATTGATTGTAGAAAATACATGTCCATATAAACAAAAAACTTTTATTAACAAAGGCAATAAAACAATATACAAAACAGTGCCTATAGAATACCCAGTGAAACCTCAAAAACAGCATATATATCTTTTTTTAGTCTACTAATGTGTTTCACATCTACTTCTTTGGGACCTGTAAATATGTACTTATGAAACATGATAGTACAACAACAATTATAAAAGATAATCACATACAAGTGTTCTGATGTATTCACATGCCAGCTGTCCACTATGGGAAACCCACCACATTAGAGTTAGCAGAAAATTCCAAAGGTCACAATAATGGAGGCAGAGGACAGGTGCTGAGAGATCATCAAATGAAACAGCTGGGTGTATTGCAAGTAAAGATATCATACCCCCATGCACTATTGTATCTCTGTCATATGAAACAACCTCCAGAAATAAAAACAAGACCAAAACGGAAAGGTATAAAAAAATGCTTAACATAGAGTCATTGGGTGTTTCATTAATGTCTATTGTATTTACATATTGCTGAAATACACCATTTATCATAATGTTTTTTTTATATTTGTAATTTATTTATTATCGGTCTGTTTGTAAATATAATGTAATAAACAACTTATTGACATAACACACATATCTCATATCCAGTCTCCAGAGATACCCAAGTCTCAGCTTTTCTGCTAAATTGGTGTTTAAGTTGCCAGACTGAAACTGTTGGCTGATCCCATATAGACTGCCACTTGCTTGGCTCAGACAAACTGATTTGTTTAGACAAGGACTACCTCTGTCATTTCACAGTCTCCAACTATCATACATTAGTCTGGCCTGGGGACCTGTCTATGTAGGCCAGACAGAACCAGACAAGCACTCTCCATGTCTTCAAGCTGCTCTTGCAGCATATAGGAGCACTTGCTAGAAAGTACATTATGTGAATAACACCCACTGAATTCTCACACCTGTTCAGGGGCCCTTTCCCTGCTGAAACAGTCAGTACCTTTACACCATGACAGACCATCACCATGTAAAGTAGGCTATGCTCTATAAATGAAAAGCTAAGCCTATGATACTCCACTATTGCTGTGTGATTGTGGCTGCTGACTGCAGGGTCCAATTCACAGCTGTCATTGTAAATTAGTGATTCGGGCTCCTCTTTCGCATATATGTGCAATGGGACAAATGTTTATTACAAAGAATGCACTTCTTTAAATAAAATCGATGAGTTCAGTAGTCAAATTAGAACAAAAGATTAGGTCAAGTTGTTAAAATAAATGGCCCTTTACTTATAACAGAAAACAAACTGGTCTAAAATCTTATCAATACAAACTGCAATTGCATATGCTGTAGGCTGAGCTATTTGCCAAGTACAGAAGGACGTTATTCTTCAGTTGTTTAAGTCTATGCTTTTTTGATTGATCCCTATGGCCTGAATGTCACTCTAAAGCTTCGTACACACGTCCAACGGTTCTCGCCAGGTAATCCACTCAGAGCTGATATCAAGCGGGAATCTGGCGTGAGTACAGCGCCAGTCGTTCATCGTCCGAACGACCGTCCTGGCGGATCCACGGACGACAAACAATGCTAATGCAAGGGAAGGAGGAGAGCGCGCAGCAGGGTGCTGCTCTGTCGTTCACCCCCTCCCCTCTGCATAGAGCAGAAGGGTGCTGTATGTACAGCACTTGTTCATGCATCGTCCAGTGCTAGTCATTGGAAAGGATCGTGAAAGATCCTTTCCATTGACTATTATTGCACGTGTGTATGTGGCATAGCACTTAATGGCCAAGGCATTGTGCTACAGCTCAATTCGCAGGGCAGCATGCTGGGCCTTCTGCCCAGTGGGCTGGTATTTGTACAGGGTGCTCTGATGATGAGTGGGATTATGCTTAATAGCCAGGACATTGCACTCACAGAGGCCATTGACAGTTGATTAGAAAGTGAGGGAAACTTCTCTAACAGAGCCCCATTTAGCAGTAAAGCAGTAAAGTCCAGACAGAGGTGCCAATTCCTTTCTTCCTATATAAAAGTAAATACAAAGGGAGTATGGAGGGATTAAAAGTTCTGACATTTTCATTGCTTTCTGTACTGTCCTGTCCCAGTGACAACTATTCTCCCGCCCTCTTTCTTTATTCTCAGGGACAGTAAATAAATGAAACTCTCCCCAGTGGTCTTACTGAGGAACAAAAGTCAATGGCAAATTGATTCTACTCCACTTTAAACATATGACTTGATGTTAAGTTTTTAATGTTTATATAATAAAAGTCAAAGATTGTATTTGGGAAAAATATATAAAAAAACAGAAAACGTAATTCATTCAAATAAAACGAACATAAAATTATTCTAAGACATGATTATTTTTCTTAAAATAAACCTTTCATAATCCAGGAAAAACTGACAAACTTTTACGTAACTTCTTGCCAGCATCACTGCTTTGGTGCTTTACTGTCTTGGGGGCTCTGAGCTTCACTTTAGGGGTAACAAATCTTGTGCGCTATTGAAAAGAAGAGGATCATTGAGCCAAATGTTCCAAACCTGGAATTGTATGGCTGTGTTCCCTGTAATACTTAATTTTTTATATTATATGGATAACCATTTTATATCAGGTTTATGTTAGGTCAGGCTCTCTGCAATATATTTATATATATATATATATATTGTTACTGCTAGATTAGGAGTTAGTGTTAAAACCTTTTGAGAGGTTGAACACAAATGTAATATATACTGCAGTTTACCATTCCTTAGATGTAGTGGCTCTATTCATTTGCCCAGGGTTTTATTTTGCATTTCAATCTGGTACTTTTGTCCATGACTTACTTTCTGTCCTGGGGTGACAATACTCACTCATTGGCAGTAACTATAAAGAAACATCAATGTCACCCTAGAACAGAAAGTGTGCTAGGACTACAGAATACTCTATATTAGTTTGCTAAATAAAGAGATTGGCAGTAACTATAAAGAAACATCAATGTCACCCTAGAACAGAAAGTGTGCTAGGACTACAGAATACTCTATATTAGTTTGCTAAATAAAGAGAAGAGGGACCGGATTAATATTGTTCTCTTAAAATAAAAGTGTAGGCAAAATCTAAAATTACATATTTTAAGAAGTCTGTCAATAACATATAAGGGCTGTATGGACAGTTTAGACTTGGATGGACAATTTATGGACTTCAAGTAATAGATAAAAGAATTATTGTCAGCTTCACTAACACTAGTCACTGCAAAAGTATTTTCTGCCTCTGTCAGAGATATATGGTTTTCCCAATACCTTGTAACTGCTATTATGCTGGAAGAAAGTGAAAAAAATAATGGGTTGTTTTATTAAAGCTCCCCAAGGCTGGAGAGGATACACTTTTGTAAGTGAACCTGGGTGATCCAGCCAACTTGGAATGGATTTCTTAAAAGTAATTTGCTGTTTTGAATCCCGGACCAGATCCATTCCAGGTTTGCTGGAGCACCCAGCTTCACTGATGAAGGTGTATCCTCTCCAGCCTCATGGAGCTTTAATAGAAAAAGGCTCAATGTATCTACTGACAGGATCAGTAGGTGAATTTGCAAAGGATTGGTCAGTCTGTGCAGCCATGCAACCAGTGACATAATCACTTCTGTGCTTTTATCTTTAATGCAGGTAGATCATACCTGGTCGGACACAATCTGGAATATCTCTTGAAGGTTGAGTGGTCTAGGATATATTCTAACAATGTAGCTTACAAAAAAAAACTTGAATGTTTGTTGTGATACTTAAGGAAATGTTGTGTGTTTAGGATAGTAACATTGGATCAACCCCATTAATTTTAGATATGAATATGGAGTCTGTATTTACTTTTATAATGCTTTTATAATGCTCATGCTTTAGATAAGCCACCATGCTCTAAAGTCCTTTGTCAATCATTAAATTAATTATAGAAGAAAACAAGTACTGTTTACATGTTATAAAAACAAATACAAAACTAAAATGGTAAAACTTTTATGCTTAAAAAAATTACAACTGGCCCGCAAAATTTTAGTTGTCATTCAACACAACTTAGCTGATCCATGAGAATTTTTAAAGCATTGGCATTGAGTTCTTTTGCAGTTTTTACTGATCACAGAAAATCCACTAAAGGCCTTGTTTGAATAAGATCACATTTTTCTGCAGACTTTTCTATCAGCACATTTAAATCTCTTGATACTTTGTTGACCTCACATGCTAACCTGCCATATCCTGCTATACTGGGACACTGCAATGTTATTAGGAGGAGATTATGCAAAACATTTACAGAAATTATATTACCTATAGACTTTTTAAGAGCTGGCTAAATTCTGTCCAGAGAGATGAGCATCATAATTATTACAATATGAAACAGCTTATATGTATTGCTTTTTATTCTGTTTTGCTTTAGCAAAGACATCAATCTAGTATATTTACTCTATGGCAGGCACTGTGGGGAATTTAGAACAAAAAACAAAGCCAGAGTTATGTTTTTGAGTTCTTAAGCATTTAAGGCACTTTAAAGCAGAACTAAATTCTTGTTAGTGTGGGTGAGCTTTTGCTGTAATAGGCAAGTATGCACAGCATAAGGTGCAAATTGTATGCATGGGTTATATTGTCCCCAAGATCTAGGTCCATTATGGGCAGTGCAGGTAACAGAGCTAAGCTCTATGCTGAGTGGCTCATGGGGGGAAAGTTGGTTTAAGGGACTCTGTATTTTTTTAATGTCGAAAAAAACTCTACTTTCTGTTGACTTTTGTTTTTTGAGTTTTTGTTTTTTAGTTTTGTTTTAAAGAAAAATTTTCAGTAAAAACAAAATTCATAGGCAGAAAGCCATTGATCGAAGATGGAATGGAAGGGATCCTCCACTTCAAATTAACTTTTTTTTTGAAAAACAATGTTTTTGTTATATAAAATGGTTAGCCACCCATATATGAATAATTAAAAATGGAAGTAAACCCCAAACTATCCCAAAACAATAAAATTACACTTACCTTCAGTCCCACAGATTAGTCTATCCGTTAGGATGTTTCTGCCATCGGGTCCTGTGTTGTCCCAGTATCCGTCTTCAGCCTGGCGCCAGGTGCCGCCATCTTCTCTTCTTTTGTGTTCTTCTTCCTACGTCACCTGATCTCGCACTGTGCAGGTGCGAGATCGGGTGACGTAGATTGGGAAAAAACTCGGGCAGATACTCGGGAGATAGTCAGGCATGTGCAGAAGGAGCAGCCAAGAGCGTCCTGGGATGCGTTTCATAGGTATCCCGGGAGGCTCTGTTCTCCCATTCATTCTTGATCACCTAGGCGATCGAGAATTAGGAGGGTGGTGCTGCACCCTTTTTTTAAAAAGAAAATAGGGTGC
Source organism: Pyxicephalus adspersus (assembly GCF_032062135.1). Classification (NCBI taxonomy): domain Eukaryota; kingdom Metazoa; phylum Chordata; class Amphibia; order Anura; family Pyxicephalidae; genus Pyxicephalus; species Pyxicephalus adspersus. The sequence goes on from NC_092859.1 coordinate 91,578,258, forward strand.
TGCACTTAAAAAAACTCTAACAAACAATATTTTAATTTAAATTTAAAGGGTTGTCTCACTCCCTTCCTGAGTGAGAAATTTGACTGAGGTAGGGACATTAGGTTGTGACCCCCTTTAAAGGACAGCTAGTGAAATGACCATGAACTTTGTACTGTGCTGCGTAATATGTTGATGCTATATAAATACTGTGAAATAATAATAAAAGGGTTACAAAAGACATTGATCATTTACTCATTAATCAAGCTTTAGAAGTCTTTGTAACAACTGATTTCAAATTTTAAATAATCTAACTTCACTTGATTGACTTTGTGAAACAAAGTATTATTGTAAGAGCCTGTATAAAGAGCTACATTGATTTTACAATCTGAGAGTATTTTTTACTTCTTTAAAAAGAAGGAATACATTCTTGGGCTCTTGGGCATTTCATGTGAAGAGACTGATTTACTGGAGGCTTTCACATACAAGATATAAAGTAAGAAACAAGACAAGAAAAGCATGTCTGCCTGATAACAGAGGATTTACGGTGCCCTAAAACCTATTTAGTGTCATTTTTACATCAATATTGGAAGCTATATTACCAACATACACTTTTGCCACCTTCAGGTCTAATAAATCAGTTTCAAGCTTTCTCAGCATTTCAACATCTTCTAGAGTCTCATCACTTTCTGGTCTTCTGTCTCTTCAGTAGGACAGGGCTCCCGGGGCACAGATGTGGCCAATCTCTTAGAAAATGCTGAACCCTGTATGTCCTAGTCCAGCAGTATTAGTTACTTGCATGATACCTTGCACTGAGAAATAGCACTCAATTAAAAAGAAATTACTAAATAAAGTTTCTTAAGTGTGATTGAAACTGTGACATTTGGGAATGTTGATCTCCTGCCCCCGGCCACACACAGTAGTTCCTTCTGCCAACCCCCACATTACTGATTTGTGTTGTAATGATGTAGGTGTTTGCAAAAGGAACAAGTTAGCGCAATAGGGAACCAGTAGATTGACAAAACCCAGAAATGTAGATTTCTGAATTAACTTCTACTAAAGACTTATCCATTATGCTTCAATATGTAGTGAGAAAAGTACAATCTTCTGTCCAGGTAACAGTATTATTTATACATGTGGTTCTGTAACAGAGTCACTTGAAGCCTTTCTGGAAGGATGTGTTAAATATAAGGATCTTACCTCGGCATTTCATCCGGGCATTAAAAGACATATACTGTGGCAAGTTCTGGTAGGAGTCTATTTATAAAGCAGTGAATCTGACATTCACTGAAAATTCCCTGCTGGAGAATCAATTACCTTTGGAACACATGGACCTGAAAGACTCTCCACCAGAGAATGTTTCAATGAATGTCAGATATATTGATTTATAAATATACTTGTTTAAGCCAGATATGTTGACTATTATTAAATATTTTTCGAATATGTCCTAAATCTAAGTTGACCTAAATCTATTATGTTGAATATTTTCATGCAGATCTGTCTAATCTGCAGACAAACCAATTTGAGTTTTCAATAACCCTACAAGATCTTTTTGAAGGGCTTTTATTAAATTGTTGCTTTGATCTGTTTTACTGATTTTTGACCTGATTTTTGTTTTGATTTATTTTGCTGAATACATATTTTGCTGGTTTGCAAATAAGGACAATACACACATAGTAAAAAAAAATAGGTTTGAAATCTGCACTAACCCTTTCATCATTGCTGACACAGAACATTATAATATCAATCAAAACAACCTTGAGCAAAAGTTGCTTTTGTCATTTTGTTTTGTCTGGTGGTTCATATTTATTAAACACAGGTTTATAATCTTTAAAATAGATGAAAAACACACCAACAACAATACGCTATTACAGTACGTTATTTATGGTGACCATTACCATGTGTTGCGTTAAGGCAGCACTTTAATTTGAATGGACAGCCTAATGCACTAGAATGCCCTAAAAATGGTGCATTTAGGATTTCTGGCAGCGCACCTCAATGCAAATCCACCGGCAACCTGTCAGCACCCTCTGGAGATTGGGTTAGTGCTCATTAAATGATTAAATGGTTTTTATGACTTAAGGTGCGTACACACTTCCAATTTTTATCGTTCCAATCGAACGACGAACGATCGATTGGGCAAAAAATCGTTCGTAAAAAAGTAACCAACGATGCCGACGAACGAGGAAAGTCGCTGGAAACGAACGACCGGACCGACGGATCGGATTGGACGACGATCGTTGAACATCGTTCGTGTGTACGGTCGTTCGTTGATCGTCCATGTTCAGAGCATGCGTGATGAACGAACGTCCGTTCACTTTCCTGTCGTGCACATAGTTCCTCTATCGCTCAAACGATCGTATCTATTGTGTGTACAATATCTACGAACGATCGTGTCGTTAACTCTATGTGCAGGATCGGTGCTATACGATCGTTCGTATATATCGTGCATGAACGTTCGTCGTTCGTTTTCCAACGATAATAATTGGAAGTGTGTACGTAGCTTTAGAGGGTCTCCTTGAGGTTAGATAGCCAGTGTTAACTTCATAAAGAGTATGAAGTTTAAGCCCACAAAATCAAAAATGCAGAAAGATTATAGTGGCAATTATTGTTCCAAAGAAATGGAATTGGAAGGTGTATATGTACAGTGCACAGAACCAGCCTAAAAAAGTATCATCCCTAGAGGGTTAAGCTGCTTCTATGAATGACTGTAATAGAATGTCTTGCTTATCAACTGCTTAAACATGTTATTATATTTATAAAAAGGTATTAAGAGGCCACGAGGGTGCTCAGAGTTGCTTTGCCAATTTCACCAACACATTTCTCTAGTTTAGAAATCCATTTAAGGAAAAATTGCCTAAACACCTTGTACACAGCTGACAAGGTGGCTGGGGTTTAAACAAGCTTCTGTCAAACTTTATCAGCCTGCAAAAAAAGTGGATTTCCATTTTCCTGTTTATTGCCCAACTAAATTCAAAATTGAACAAGGAAATTTCTAAAAGCAAATTGGTTTATAGGTGAATAAAAGCATTGTGTAGACAAAGTGGATGAGGAAAAATCTGTGGTATTGGCTAAATGTTCTTTACCCCTGCATTACATCTTTATTAAGGGGAGTCTCAGTCAGATGTGACAATGTGAAACTTTATTTATATAGCACTAAAGCAATACATCTTGGTCAATGACTGTACAGAAGCAAAGGTACACCAATGGGGTGTGATGCTCTTCCTTCCTGAGATCTGTGCAGTTTGGTTAATTTGATTGCATACTTTATTCTTACCCCACAGTCGTATTCTTACAAGATTTCCAATAACTCATTTCAATAGTGATGCTGCCATCTAGGAATATATATTAATCATGTCTGCTATAAATCCCATTCCTATGCCATTTTAATACATTATATATACATTATATCTTACTTTCTTGCTCCACTATTCATTAACGTACTTGACAATGCCTTAGTGGCTTCCTAGAACATGTGTGCAACAAAAAAGGGTCTACTGATGTTACTTGTCAGTAGTAATTTACTAACCTCAGGCCATATACTTTAAACTGATTGCTAGTACTTGACACTTTGCTTGTGCCTGAAGGAGAGCAGCCCTGGGGATAAAAAGTGTGAGCCAGGTTTACTTTCTACCTTAGCTTACTAGACTGTTGATAAATAAGTCCATGTTTTTTCATGTTTTTTGGCTTTCCTTCTGACACTTCTTTGACCTTTCATGTTCATTAGCCTGGTTCGAATTTCTATTTCCTTCATACATGCAAATAATATTGTGCCAATTAACTCAGAATATATTGTTGTAACTGGCTACCAACTCCAAATGATCAAAGGAAATTAGAAATGTGATTTTCCTTTCCTGCCTATATACTTGTAAAAGTAATTGTGTCTGACAAAAAGCGTAGAAGTGAAAAATTTGCTGTTTTGAAGCTAAAGCTCTGCATCAGTGATCTCCTAAATCCTAGACCACATTCCTCCAGTTCAGATTAGTCAGTGTACTCAGTCTGCATGACACAGACCAAACGATTCTCTTGTATATATAATGCCATTGAATTCATTGTCCTAGGAAATGTTCAAATATGGTTAAAGTGCCCAATTTGCAAAGGAGAATAATCCAATATAAGTGTATGCATACCATTTAAAAGAGAGGAGATGTGAAAGTGCAACGTTTACAAAATCTGGACATCCAATACCAAGCAATTTTTTGTTTTACTGTAATTGAGAAAAAATATGAGACAAGCAACCCAACAACATGACACCTACACTGTGTTATGGTAATCACCTTAGGCCAGCAAACCCCCTGGCTATTATTAATATTATTAACATTATTATTAAACAGGATTAATATAGCGCCAACATATTACGCAGCGCTGTATTTTAAATAGGGGTTGCAAATGACAGACTAATGCAGAGAGTCATACAGGAGGAGAGGACCCTGCCCCGAAGAGCTTACAATCTAGTAAGGCTATGTACACACATCAGATGATTCTCGGCAAATTCAAGCTGCAGGGCTCATCTGGATGAGAATCTGACGTGTACAGTGTCCATCTGACTTCATTCATGGATCCATCCCGGTGCATCCATAAAAGACAGAAGACGAACAACCGCAATGCAAGTGAAGGGGAGAGAGCACAGTATGGTGCCGCTTGCTCGTTCTTCCCCGTCCCCTCTCCATGGAGCAGAACAGAGCTGTATGTAGAGCGTTCGTTCATTCATCTTTCAGTCTTTTGTAGTTAGAAAATCAAAACAATCTAGTGTGTGTACGCAGCCTTACTCCCATAGGGTACAATTGGCTTTAACCACATGCAAGTCACATGCAATGCAAACCTTTTTTGAAGATAATAGAGGAGGCTGGAAATGCCGAAAAAGCTATGATTTCTGATAATGCTTAGAATTAGTAATCTTAAAGATCTCACCCTAAACCTTTTAATAAACTTTATCATAGACAAAATCAATATTAGTTGGGTAAAACACTATTGCCAGCTGAGGTTGGCACTATTCTATTTTAATACCAGTGGAAGTAGGCAGTCCTCATTAAAAAAAAACCTATTCAGGCTTATTAACCCTATATTGTAGAGTGAAAGATCACTATTCTATATCAGCATTGGTTTAGTAATAATACTAGAACAGTTTTAAATGATACTTTTTTTATATTAGGTAGGTATCTTAGGAAACCTGTGTCATTGAAAATCTTCAGCTGTCCCCACTAGAAATGTTCAGATGATCATCTGTTTTCCTTCTTGGTTAGAGAGTTCTGAATGCCACAGCCCTTACTGCCGGTGCATGCTTTTAGGGGAGGAATATGAATCTCCTAGGGATACTTTAATGGAACAGTTGTGGTCACTGCTGTCAAATTCATCCACTGCTTTACAGAAGACCTGTCATTTTTTTAAAACCATGCATACATAATCATTAGTGTTGGTTTTGCCTTAAACTTAGGATTTAAGACATTTAGAACATCAAATTTTAACTTTAAATATACTTTTGTCTAGCTTAAGGTCTAGCTTTATCATCATGTAAAGGTTTGGGTTTTATGATATTATCAACACATAACATTTACCTTTTAGTATCCTTTATTTTACCCTATAGTGTATTTCAGCATTGTATTTATAAGCTGCAAAGAGAATGCCGGCTGCAGTATTTGATTACTGTAAAACGCTCATAAATGCTTTCATGAAAAATGTGGAAGTGTTTTTCACATTTTTGGGCATTTAAGGACATTTACAGTTTTCAATCCTCTCTGCAAGAAAATGCTTAGTTTATGTGTCTAGATAAACAGAAACTCAATGCATTTTTCCAGGCATTTAAAAAAAAAAAAACTGAACTGCAAAAACACAAGACCATAGTGGAAGTTCAGTACATGGTTCCATTCATATCACTGAATGCAACCCACTGTTTTCTCTCTACGCTGCCAGTTTTCCATAAATGGCATATAGCTTCTTCTGTGTCATAAAGTATACAAGACTCCCAGACATGAAATACCAAAACACAAAGAAAAACAGAAAATCCTTAACCATCCATTGTTTAATGCTACTGAATATGGAATCATACATCTGAAAACATTGCAGCTCAATAGCTATATTCAGGACCTGCAAACTGATTCACCAAAAGTGAAAGCTGCATTGCACAGAATGGGAGACACAATGGCCTATTCATCATAATTACATTGTGATAAGGTGTCAGAGAATGCTTTGTTAGAATCTGCTTATAGTAATCTTGACGTTCAAAGAGAAAATGGTAATTGCCATTCCTTAAGCCTTTACTTTATAGTAGCTCCAGGACACCAGTGACACCACTGTTAGTTAAACAGAATAGGTTCAAATTTATTGCCCTAGAATTATGGAGTCAAAGGCAACTTTCACTGGAGCCTTCTCGCATACTTTTGTTTCAAAATCAATTCCCTTTAATGGTAATGCACTGTATGCAAAGGAAAACATCTATAAAAATGAACTTTGGAATGAAAAAAAGAAAACATTCTCCAGCATAAAATTACATGTATGTGCCAGCCATTCAGATTCTCACAGTGACTACTTTTATGTTGCTGCTGTCATACTTCTCCTGACTCCTTGTTAGAAGAAAAGAGAAGGATGTTGTAGGACAGCGTGTCAAAAGGCGGCCAAGCAGACAGAGACTGGGGAGTAAAAAAAATTATGTCAAGAGGACAACACTATGTTAAAATCTTGCAAAAGTCTGCGGGCCATGACACAAAAGCGATTTATTTGCAGTGATTAATCACCAGTCCAAAACACTAATGCCAGCTATTAACACTGATTTGTTGCTAGTGATTTAATCGCTGGAATCCATGGACACAATAAAACAGAATAGTGACTTGTAGTAAAGCCTAAAGCCTCTTTTTTTTTAGCAAAATATTGCAAAACAAATGTAAATAAAAAAGAGACTATGAACGATTTCTCTGGGTGGCATAGCCTTAACAGTATATAAAAGCAAAGGCATCAGATGGGAACTTCATATCAACTGAATAGGCTAGAATTATTTATTAGTTATAGGCTACATACACACGTGCAATAATTGTCATTACAAAAAGAACGATTAATGCCCAATCAACAATTATTCACAAAATATTTTGAAAGATCGTATTATGCACGACTCTATACATGCAATCATTTAAAAATAATCCAACAATAATGTACACACACTGCATACGATTGTTTGAACGATGCAGGACGTGTACAGGAGTAAGTATATCACAGAACAATCCACGATCACTGAACCACGGTACACACAATAAATAGCAAACAATCGGCGCCCAATCAGACTGCCGGGATGGTCGTTCGTTTCCAGCGAATTCCAAATATCGGACAATCGGTCATTCGTTGTTCGTTTCCAACGATAACTATTGCACATGTGTACGTAGCCTTATTGTTCTTATTCCTTTATGTTTCTGTATTAGTAAAACTTTTCAATAAACAAATATTTCAGATTTAAATAGGCTAGAAAATGGTTGCTAATAACCAACCAGGCAAACTTCAACCAGTGCTACAAAAACCACTTCTGGAGGAGATTGGGTCCAATGGATGGATATGTGAAAAGCAACAATGTAACCTGTTAATTACATTTTGCTCAGTTCATGACTATCTGTTTTTATTTAGTGGCTCTGTTGTAATATTTGTATTTCTCTGATTATCTAGGTACTTTAAGGTTAACATTGTTTTCTTGTGGTAGGTTTCTGTGGTTTTTGCAGAGTGTGGGATTTCTTCCCATAGGTGAAGGGCATGACTTAGAAGAAAGAATTCCAGATGTCACATGTTATTCATGATCTCACCAGTACCAACTGTAAAAATATCATTATATGACTATACATACATACACAGGGAAACCATACAAACAATATACGTGTAATTTGTATGTTCTCCATATGCTGACACGGTTATATGGCTCCAGCAAGGGCTTGTATCTGTGTAGCTACGTATAAGACATTTGAATGTAGACTATTGTGACGTCAGAGATTTAGTTAAGGAATTCTCTGTTCTCTGTTCTTCAGATGTGTGGGCATAATATGAATGTATGAATAATGTAATCAAAAGTTGTTAAATGTGAATCTTTCTTTGGTAAATTCTACACATTTTTTGTGTCTTAGAATTCTTTGTACTGCATAGTATTGGTTATAATTGCACATTTTTAAAGATGCTATGTATTTATTTTTTAAATTTGTGTGGCAGCAGCCAATTTTCACTTTCACACAATAACACACACAACATCTAATTTTGTACTTCACATTTCCACTTTCTGATGTACCCTCTGTGTATTCTGCACCCTCACGTACAATGCAGGAGTTTTTTGGAAACTTTGCAACTTCCTTACAAGCCTCTGGGGGACATGCACTATGGATAAATGGAATTGTGTGCACCCCGTAACTGAAACACTGTACACACGTCAGATGATTCTCGTCCGATAATCGCAGATATCCGACAAGAATCTGGCATGTGTACAGCGCCCATCTGAACGACCGCCCTGGATGATCCATGGACGACGGACAAGGAACAATCGTAATTAAACAGAAGGAGAGAGAGTGCAGCGGGGTGCCACTCCTTTGTTCCCCCCTCCCCTCTCCATAGAGCAGAACGGCGCTGTATGTACAGCACTCATTCATGCATCATGCAATCTTTCACAATCGTTTCCAACGACAATTATTGCATGTGTGTACGTAGCCTTAGCTCATGTGCAACTTAGTCATGGGTAGGCAGGAATATTAGGGAGGGGTAGCAATCAAGAATTTAAAATGGCATCATCAAGGAGCATTCCTAAGTATGCGTATACAAAGAAAAACCACAAAGAACCATTTTGAAACAAGGCAACTCACCTACTTATCTACTGTACATGTCAACACCACCATTTTTAGTACTGACAAACTAACTTTTCATTGGAGGCCATTATCTCCATTCCTATGGCCAGCCCCTCATTATGACTCATTATAAATGTATAAAATCCCCTAACTGTCCCTAATGACATTAAACAGTGAATGGTCCATTTAGAAAATTTAGGAGAGGGGTAGACTTCCTCCACTAAACACAAAGTGCCCTGGGTACTTGTTACTGTAAAGAGAAAAAAATGTATAATGTTAAAACTTTATTTTCCTGTAAAGTGGGATGAATACTTACCAGAAAAATAAGCAGTCATACTTTAGTTCCAATTTTAATCTTAATTTCTCCTGCTGACCCCACAAATCATGAGATTACTGGTGTAATGGAACAGCTCCAACAGGAGGAAGAAAATCCCTGCTTCTCTACAAATACTATAAATACTACCACCGCCAATTGGACAAAAGCATGACACATTAAGCCAGTAATGGCAAAATAATCTGATCAGAATACAAGAATAATAATGACCAGTCATTTGCCCTTTTCCTTTTTGTTAAAACAACTTTCTAGGTTCAGGCCATCCTTAAATGGCCATTACTGAAAATTCAGATGCATTCATATATTATATATACATAATTACCAATGCTGTGCATATTTCCTAATTGTCCCCCTTTGTCAGTGTAAAAATAAAGGGCAGCTTACACTAATATGATGGAATTTAGGTGTAAATGTTTGTTGCAAAAAAAAAAAAACATTATATATATATATATATAAACTCATATAAACCCAGGCTGAGTTGCCCAAGTTTTTTTATTGCCTATATTTTGCATTCTTGTGTAATTGTACCCCAAACATATGTCCTGCTGTTTAGCATGCTCCACAAGGAGACCTTCATCATATATAAGAAAACATGGCTTCTTCAACAATAGTTTTCATAAAAAGGGCTGGCCTATTAGCTCCTGTTGTTACTCACCAAGGGATTAAGCCTGCCAACATAAATAAACAGGTGTCTGGTTTTCAGTGTACTCAGCTGTAGTCAACCAACATGAACCTCACCTACAGCTACATTTACAGTACGGTTTCATCAGAGTATATAATACCTAGAGACATAAACCTGAAATCAATGTTCATTTGCCCATCAGCACACATGGATATACATGGTAACGTGTGTGTGACTGATTTAAATACCAGTGCAATGTGTGCAAACATACAGAATCAACAATATGACTTTGTACAGTCAGATGACTTCCTTGTGTGGAAGTCTCGCAGCAGTTTAGGAGAAAAGAACCATTGACAGAAATGATTGAGTAATTAGAATGCAGTCATAGAATTCCATATGTATTACACTTATAGCACTCTACACCAAAAGTCATAGGCTGAAAACAATACCATAACAAGTAGGTATAAGATGGAAATCAAAAAGCTGTTTAGTTGAAGACAACAGATGCTCAAACAAATCTGTTATATATAATATTTGTCATTTTGTTTGGTGATATTTATTTTTAAATATGCTTTTAGTATCAATTACCTAATTGCAGTGCAAATAATTATACAAGTCCATTATATAAAAAAAGTATACATTCATTTTTTTTTTCATTGAGCACCACGTTGTGTCTGGGATTGGCCTTGTACCTTCATTCCTGGATCAGCAGCACCTTGTAGTTAGAAAATGTCTTTGTAGCCTATTCACAAGCCAACAATACCCTTTTCTGGCAGCACAGCACCACAGTGACCCCTGAACTGGACCTGCACTTCCACCCCTAGCCCAGTAGCACATGGTACCAGGAAGTTTTCTTGTTCCCCATTCAAAAGTCAAATTTACCTCTGCAAAAGAACTGGCTGCACCCCTCTAGATAAGTATGACTATGTACCTGGAAATGTGAACTTCCTCAGCACTATATTATAACTTAAAATATCACTGTCCCCATCCTAGATTCCAAAATGTATTCTTCCCAAAAATAAAGACGTATCATTGCCACTGTTGCCCACACGGCCGTGTACCTTGAAGTATCTGTCCCTACAGCTTAATCTATAAAGGTGAATTGAATGCAGAACCAACTGACATCGGGCACTACACAAATTAATTTGCTTTGGGCCACTGCTTGCTGGTTCAAGCCATTAGCATGGAAATCTTGTCTGTTTCCAAGAAGGGTACAGCTGCCTGCCAAGTGCCCTGAGTAGTAACCCAAAGAAATAATATTAAAACATATAATGATTTAATGGATATTTTCAGTGAAAGTATAGTTAACCTTTTTAGTAACACCTCCCCTTTTAATATAAAATTATAGCAGGCAGCGCAGGAGCTATTCATGGCAACAAAGGGGAGGAAGGAAGCACAACAGGTAATCCCAGAGGATTTTGAAATGTCGGGTACATTTCATATGTGCTTAGGAGGCAAGAGGCAGAAGTTGCAGCATTTGGAGTTAAAGTTCCTTAGTATAGTTAACATTGGAGAGTGGGGTCTATACAATGCCCAAAAGTGAGCCAGTGTCCAAAAACAAAAGTAGTGTATAAAACATAAGTGATCAGAGATCAAACTGCACGGAACGCAGCTGGCAGTAGTACTAGTAAAGCTGTATTGTGGATGGGGGAATCTATGCAACAAATGCACTGACAACAGCAGGTGATTCTCTGAGCGAGCAGCTGAAATATTGCGTGTTGTGTAACAGGAGTTAGAAAATGGTGATACAGAAAGTATATTAGGTGGACAATGGGAAGGGTATTATGTATGTAGTAGAAATGTGGAATTGGGGATAGAGCTGCAAGACCACAGAGCGGTGTGGAGGGTGAGTAGCAATCAGGACACGGCTAAGGCAATAATGTATGTGCTTAGGACATATCATTGTTGCGATGTGTAAGGCTAGGTACACAAATGCAATATTTGCAATAATTGTCGTTAGAAATCAAATGAGTAATGACATATCAACGATTATTTACAATATCAAAAATAATCCATCAATAAAGTACACACACTAGATTTGATCGTTTAAACAATGTAGGCAGTGAAGAAAGTGTACCGCAGAACCATCCCCAATCACTGAATGACCATACACACAATAAATCATGAACAATCTGCCCAAACGGATCCGCCAGGACGGTCGTTAGTTTCCAGCGACATTCCTCGTTCATTGGCATTCTTCCCACTAATTACCATGCTATTGCACTGTAAGTTGTTTGTTAAGGTCCGAAAGTTATGTCAAGGGGTTACTCCATGTTTAAAGATTGAGAAAGACTTCCTTACAATAAAATAGGTGATAACATCACATGATGGTAGAATCCTCCAGAAATTAATTAATAATTTACATTTTAATTTCCTACTGTTTCATTGCTATAAAGATCCCACTGGCCCAAGAGACCCGAGTATTTTACTGCTTTCAGACCTTCTCAGCTATGATCTGCTGATGAATTGCCACTCAACCCCGAACACAAAATCAATAGAATATGATAGTACGTGACATTTCCAATATATTCAGTCAGATTCATTCACGGCTAAATGACACTTCTAAAATGATCAAGAGACAATGAACCATAACAGTAATGTGCATTATTAAACATTTGTATGTGTTGCTAGAAAATGAAGTGTCAGAGAAATGATTTTTTTTCTGGCAATCATACATGGCTACCATAGGTGCCTATTGGGGCACATTCAGTCATCTCTGATCATCAAACCAGATATGGATTTCTTGGTGCAGACTTTATTTTTAATATCCCTGATGAGATTGGGTGATCAACCTTCCTGTAAATGTATATGTAAAAAAAAGAAAGAAGGGAAGAAAACAAAAAAACTGTCTTATATAAAAGGGTTAGCCACTTTTTTTATATAAAAAATGGTAATAGGTCTGCTTTAAGTACAGTGAATATTCAGTGGTGGTGATATATCTCAGCCCCATATACTCCTGTGCCACATAGCAGCCTAATGGTCACCTATGGCTCTGCTTAGCTTGCTAATCTAAGGTAGGTAGTTGTTTAGACTGGGCTGAGCCCTACCATGGAGCTGGGAATGCATCCAAATTCCACAAATCCCACACGACATGTCCATCTCTCGTGTGTCCATGTCACATCACCCAAAGTCTTCACTTCTTAAAAGACCAGCTGCTGTTCTTCTGTCCTACCAGATCCCTGAAAATCTGACACCCAGTGACTGCTGCTATTTCCCATGGAGGAGGAAGCATCAGGGCACCTCCAGCTCATCCCTCCACAGAGCGAAGGCTAAGGTCTGTGGTTATCATTGCCTTTCATTATCTATTATTTGACAGGGGGTAGGAATTGCTGCACAATCTTTATTATCAATATAGCGCTCATTCATTCCAACCCCCTCTGGAAACGATCACTTCCACTGTCCAGCGACAGGTATTGCATGTGTGTACAAAGCATTACGCTAACTGCCAATATCATTTTCTTTGCTTCAAATGTATTTTTTTATTAAAAGGAAATCAAGGAAACAGAACATAAATATAACAGTGTACAAAAGTGCAAACTTATATAAAAGTTCCAGTGACCATCAGATATGGAATACAAAAGCAATTTCTTGGTTAATAAAAAGATAATATTTATCAGAAGATAAGGGACATTGTGTGACTTTGTTACGTTGCAGAGAATATTAGAATTCTTCCTGGCTTCATGGGGGGTGGGTATAGAGAGCAGGCATTGTTGTGGATGTATGGGGTAGGTGAGTACATGATGACAGCAGATTCCATGGCCCCTGTATGGGGTAGGTGAGTACATGATGACAGATGATATGCCCCCTGTATGGGGTAGGTGAGTACATGATGACAGATGATATGCCCCCTGTTGATGACAGATGATATGCCCCCTGTTTGGGGTAGGTGAGTACATGATGACAGATGATATGCCCCCTGTTTGGGGTAGGTGAGTACATGATGACAGCAGATCCCCTCTGTTGGAGCCAACAACCCCCTGCAGGGAATTCATCTCTGCACAAGAGAGCGTGCCCTGCACACGGCAGCTCGTCTTGTGATTGGCAGACAGCTGGGCGCCGCAGCCAATGAGCGTAGAAGACAGCTCATGTCACGTTATGTGTGTGGAGCAGGCAGTGCTGGAGCAGAGCGGAGCGGGCTCACCTAGGGGCTGCACACTTCTACACACAGCGGCCGGCTTCATACTGTCTGGCCAATGAACGGCAAACCCAGGGCCCAATAACTGGACGGAACATTTTACTATCCGGTCACTACTCCGCCGTATGTTCTCCTGCAGAGGTAAGTGTGTCTGGTGCTGTTTCCTCTCGCTTTGTGCGTGCTTTGCTGTACTCTGAGTTGTGTGCGGTGTCCCCATTAGTTTGTGTGTAATTCCGGGATCTGTTATTAGGAATGTCAGCCACTCTCTGTCCTCGAGTCCCCCGGTTGTACGGCGAAAAGACCGGCTGAGTTTACCGGGGCACCAGTTGCTGCATTAACCCTTCACTCCGAGGAGTCCAGCGATAGACCCTGCTCCTCTGCGCCCCCTGGTGGAGGGAGAAGTGACAGCAGCGCCCGCATCCCTTGTACCTCTCGTGAGTTCTATGTGATCGCACAAATGGCATGTAATGCCCCTGCAAGGCATATGAACAATGGGGTCATTAGGCGACCTCCAAACCGCGGAGGAGTCATTGGAAGTCTCTGATCGGTTTATGGTCATCCATGCAGAAACAAGTGTTCCCTTGAGTGTCTCTGTCTCATCTGGCGCCGAGCTGTGTTATCCCTATTATAGAGTTGTTGATCTTATGGCAAGTCAGTGACATTCCCTGCAGGGAGGTGAGGAGGGGGGTGGAAAGGTCTGATTGTTCCTACACATGGCTCCTGAAACGACCATCGCAGGTTCAAGGGCAGCAGAGGTGCAGCTTCCATTGTTGTGTGTAAAGTTGTGTAGATGTGAGGGCACTCACAATGTCTTCCTGTGTACTGCACAATCCAATGCACATTTAAATGTCTGCATCTCATAATAAAAGTGTGATTAAACCGCAGACAGCTTGGGAAAACAAAGGTAATCTTTGTGTCAGTATGGCAGTGTGTTGTCTATAGGGTCTCAGTCCTGCTTGGATCTCACAGCTGAAGGTTGTGTATTGCTTTGTGTCTGTGTGCTAGACAACTTGCTCAACATTGCTTTGTTTCACCAGGCTCAGACTATTGGAGACAACAATCTGTAATGATACTTAAAGTCCAGCAATGGTATGACTATGTGAATGCATAAGCCATAAAGGGACATAATGCATTCTAACTCATTTATTGATTCTCACTTACTAGTGAGAGCTGTAGCAGTGTGATTGATTATAAGCTGGGGAAACTGGGAGGGGGTAGTCTAGGCTTGGCTTACATATTCAAAGACTTGGAGCTGTGTTCCGTGGAACTAAAAGTTAAAATTGTAAAACTTTTTTTGTTGTTGTAAAGAAATATGCCTGTGACCCATGTCATCGTTTAAAGCTGTGCTTGTGGCGTAAGTATAAATTGATGTGTAGACTGGGTTGAATGTATTTGATTTTAACATGATTGTAAAAAAAAAAAAGGTTGATTTTTTTTTTTTTCAAATCACATTGATTTATTGTCTCACAAGCATTAGTTTGTAGCTTTGGTCCTGGTGCAGAGGTAGCATCATTAACATCAGCATGGTTGCTTTGATTGTAAAAAGTCTCTACGTTGTGCTTGCATGATGCCTAAAACTCATCAGATTCCTCAGGAATCAAAGTTAGCCCATGAGATGACATCCAGGATCATATCCTGACTAGAGAATAACTGTGTGTGCAGAACTTACATTGGTGTCTGATTGCCAATTACCAGACATCTTTTGATTGATTTGCTTGCTCTTCATGAAAGTTTGATTTTATGGGTTTCTGCATTTGATCTGCTATCATTTATTACATTTTTAGCTTGCAGAGGTAACATGGTTCAGTGTTCCCCCCAGCCCCTTTTAGCTGGACGCACCACCCGGCACTTTTCGTGAACCACCCGGCTGTTTTTGGGTGGTTACTGATGAGTTGGGTCACAATATTTGGGCTGCCACTCACCTACAGCTTCTTCCCACCCAGCTTAAAAAAAAATTCTGTGTTGAGCACCGTTGTTGATATCAGCTTGGTCCTTTTTGAGTATGTACCTATTATTCCTGTGTTTGTAGAGAGTACTGGTGACCCCATTAATTGTTAGAGACTTCCCCATGTGCAGGAATTGAAGTCCGCACAGGAGATGGCATACAGGATCCAATCCAGCCTTATGGACCTTATGGAGCTAGACCCCTTGTGTGCTGAGCTTGAAGTCCATTGACTTGCAATTATGTCGTATTGTTTTGGCTGCTCTGATTATATAGGTTTCTACAAACCATACTAAACTATCTGCTTGGGTTGAGTGACCAGTCTGTGATCATTTTCTACATGATGTACAATTGTTTTGTTACTATGTTTTGCATCTCTTTACATCCAGACAAATACCTTTGTATAGTTTTTAGAGTGCATATGTTGCATAGAATGCTTCCATCTGTCTTTTTAGCAGCCCAGGATTATGAGGGTGTGAGTTTCAGAGTGTTTGCCCAAATGAGACTCCAGATGTGGGAATTCAGCTGTTCCCTGTCACTTTGGTGACAACTGATCTCTTCCCAATAAACTTTGCTTTCACCATTTTGCTCAACTAGGTGTCAATGTTCCGGCTCTTTACTACAGGAAAAAAAATATACTAGGCCACTGGGAGATGTCTGGTGTTTGACTATCTTTATCTGGTATAATCAGACACTTGTATATTATATAGACCATGGGAAGTGGGCCATGTGCTCTTTAGTCACTTCCTTGGAATTCCAGGCTCTGTGGTCACAGGCATTTGTCTATCACAGCTTAGATACTGCCTTTATCAACATAGTCCTGGAAGAATGATGCAGTATTTGAGGAATCCTCTCTATTAAGCAATATTTACTCTTACTGGAGGTATTAAACAGTAACCATTTATCATTCTGTCAAACCAGGTTGAGTTTAGTCTGACTTCAATGTGGTCTCAGTTTATGGTGACTGTCTTTGCCCTTGGACAGAGATCTATCATCGTACCTCTGCTGGAGGTCTAGAGGAGGAGAGGCAAAAAGGGCTGTGGGTGATGCAAGCATTCGTGTAATGTAGTCTGACTGCCTGGAAACACTAGTTGGGACTCCTTAATAGGTTCTAGAGTAGAAGAAAGAGTTTCAAATCCGAAACAGATTTAACCATAAGTACAAATTCTATAAAACAAGGTTTACTTGTAGCGTGACAGAATGTTTAGAATAAAATGTCTATTGTGGAAAGTGTTTTGATTATGTGACATGGCCTTTTATGTAAGTGTTCCTTTCTCTCTCCGGCAAATAGTCTTATCCACACTAGCAGTGCCATCAACATTTTTTCTGTTTTCCGTCTCCAGTGTCTGTTACCGTGGCTGAGGAGAGCGGTGATTAGGAGACGCTGTTCAGAAAAGCAATTAATATACCTCCAGTGACAGATTCAATCAGTTCTGCCACAGAAAGCCAAGACAAGAAAACAGTTTATCATGTTTTATAATCAGATGTGTAGGAAGTGCTGTTTGTCTAGATTATAATAGGAATTTGAATAGGTAAACTCTTGAATGAGTTAAACTCTCTGAGCATTTGCAGAAATGTCCTGGACGCTCAAAGAAAAAAAAACTTTGTATGGTTAATGGTTTAGCTATTAAGATTAGAGGCAGATGTGTGTTTTAAAAAAAAAAAGCAACAAGGGAGTCTGTTCTTGACAATATTCCATAGGGAACAAGGGCACGGAGGTAAACCTTCATTAGTCTGTGACTCTTTAGGTCCAAGTTTTCTAGCAAAAGTAATTATTTATGCCAAGCCTAGCAGCAGCTGAGCCGGCCTTTTTTTCTCCTTAATGATATTTTGCTTTATTAGGTACAGAAAGCTATTCTTTAAAATGACACATTGATACACTAAAATACCTTTTAGTGATAATAGGAATGCGTTGAAGTAACCAGTCCTATTTTTCAGCTTACTATAGAAAAAATAATTTATTCTCTCTTGAATAGACTTCATAGGATCTACTTGCAAATATTTACAAAACTTGCATTCTCTACTATAACAGCCTCAGTCTAGCATATTACTAACATTCAGGTTTATATTAGAATAGGTATTGCATGAGCCCCCTTCTTTGAGTTTTTCCACATATAGCCGACTGTCTAGGCTTTTCCATACCATTACTGTGCCCATTAAATGGGGGTACATGTCTAAAGAGTGTTCTTTACCTGTTCCCCTAAAGCAAAATGAAAGTGTTAAAGTAAAAAAAAAAAGTTGGTCAAATTTTTTTTTTTTTTTTCAAAGAAAGACCCGCCCCATCCAGCAATTTAAAAATACATTTAAGAGTTCTTTAGTCAGCATCTCTTGCCTGGCCCTTCCTTTCTAGGTCTAGGGTTAAGAGAGGTTACGTATTCACTCTGGGACTTTAAATAGTTTCTCTACAATACAATTTTGGAAAATTCCCACCCTAACACAAACTTGGTGAGGTTGCTTTCTCAAACCTAGCAGATTTATTTTTTCATCTCTAGTTTATCAGATGATTTCTTGCTCTCGCACAAGAATTTGTTAGAGTTGCATCTTAGAATTCTAAAAAGAATGCCAGCCTTGAATACATTTCACAAAACAATCTTTAACCTGAAGTGAGTTTGGAATGTAAGGACAAAATTCCTAGTATTTAAGAATCACAAAACCTGATCCGAGCCTTGGTAAAGCAACACAGTGGGGCTTTCTTTACCTTTGGACTTAGGGTGCGGGTTTCTGTACCTTGAAGGACTCCTGTCATTAGAAATATGGAGGCTGCTGTTACTGACCTCCTCCTGAATGTACTATTTGCTTGTCTGTTGGGATATTGAGCCCAGTAATGTGGCAAGTAAAAGCAGATCTCCTTATATGCATATTTGTTCTGGATTAGTGACTAATTAGTAATAAAGCTTTTGGACCATTATGGCAGCAAGGCAACTAGTTTTTGGAAAGTCTGTTATGGCAGCAGAATCTGACCCTACAATGTAGAAAACGGCTTTCTAGAACGCACATGCCTGGACACAAAAGTCTTCTGCTTTTTTTTTTTTCCTAAGAATTCGTCTTTCGCAGTCTGCTGGGGAGTCAGAGCTGCTGGATGTGCCAGTTCTGTGTATCTTGGTGTACCATGTGGAGTAAACAGAAGACTGCTATGGAAGGTTAATGGCTATTGACCATCCCAGACTTCTGAATATCTTGTAAATGTTACCTTGGTACTTTTAAAGCTGCCCCTTTGGCCCACCTAATGCCATTCTTTCTCAGTGGTGGATGGTTGTAGGCAATGTGGCTCATGCATTGTATACATATAAGCTGTTCAAGCAATATTGTGATCTTTCAAACACTGAAACTTTCAAATTATCATTCAGTATCTTAGAATGTCAAGGCCTGGAGACATTTACTAGGACAGCAAGTAAAACCCAGAGAAATATCACAACATAGATTTACCCTGCCATTTTTATTTGCAGAGCATAGCTACATAGGGACAAAAGATATTTCTATTTCATACAGTTACATTAATCCCTGTAATTTACAATAGAATAAGATAACTGTTTTATGTAACATTCTTGCTTGCTCTTATCTCATTGTTTGGATGGTATTGGCTGCCAGCTGAATGTCATTGTGTAAATATCTTTATCAGAGTCTCCTGACCACTACATAGGCAAGCCTTGGGTATTTATTGTTGGGTTCATCTGGAATTGTGTAAATAGTAACAAAAATGAGGCTTGGCTGCAATATTTCTTCTTCCTCCCTACAATCTTTGGCCATCTTGATTGGCTACGCCGTAATGACGTAGATGCTGGGGTTGATGGGTTTCCCTGGCAACCACTGGTTAGTTGCGAATGTGCAGCTCGGCAAAATTTGACAGTTGGGCAACGATCGGGCAGGTAAGAATGTATATTGCATAAAGGGATAGGCAATGTCCCTTCTGCAATAATCACTTACCTGCCGGATCATGTATTTTTACGAAGTGGGACTTTGGTTTCACTTTAAGGTGTTTAAATAAAAAGAGAATGGGGAGACCTCTGTGACAGTGTCTGATAGCTTTACTGTTACTTAACATTTGCTAGCTATCAAGAGTGACTATTTGTAAACTATTTTCCAATTCTGATCCAATTCCCAAACTGATGAAACAATTAGTTCAGAAGTTATTCTAAACAAAATTAGCAGCTGGTTGTACTCTACTGATTTTCTATCCAGATGCATATAGATTGGATGTTTGGTAAATATTGATCAAATATATATAAGTTGTATGGAGGACCACTAATTGACTGACCTAGGACAACCACTGTAATTTCCAAGGCACCCCGCTGCATCCTCCCTCCTCCCCTCTCAATAGAACTGAGCAGCGCTGTTGTTCATTTTAGTGTTGCTGGAAATGATCACGAAGAAAGCGTTTCCAGCAACAGAAATTTGGTGTGTGTCTATGTGGCCTAAGGCTAACCATACACATTGGGGTAGCAATCCCAAATTCCAGTCACTGAAATATGCTTACAAAAGATCTTTCTGTAAACACACAGAAGTGTTTTGTCAAATAGACATGTTTATGCACTAGACAGATATCCCAGATGCAGGGGTGATTAATCAGTTTTGTTCCCAATGATTTCTTTCCCCTATCTCTGATGGGGGGGGGGGGGAGTGAGTACTGTGTTCTGGAGTTAAAATCTAATCTCTCAAGTTTGGCATATCTGTCCTGTCTTATCTTTATGGCTGAGCGTCAGTGGTGTGGGTCTTCAAAGTGGTATGAAGCACCCAGTGCTTTTACATGTAACCCTATTTGCCATTGGTGTTGTACTTCTAAACACAAATGGTTTAAATACTGCTATAGTAAAGGTGTTATGAAGGCTTTACTGATTTGATCATTGCAATTAATAAAACTTGAAAAGACAGCTTTAAATTATACTTTTGCATATGGTCATATTTACTAATTACACTGTAGATCAGCCTTTTTTTTTTTTTTTTACCTTGTCTCGGAGGAACTCTTAAAATATCTTTAGGTCTTTTCAGCTTTAAAGAGAGTTCCCTATACTTCCTGTTCATGAGAAGGAATGGGGACAAATGTTCCAGTGACAAGAGTCTAAGAAGAAAATTCCATTCATCGCGTAATTAAAACATACCTCTTGCTTCAGTGACAACTCTGACGTTTGATCAGACAAATATTGCCCACTAAATTCCTGCCCTAAAGTCTTTAGTATTTATCGAAACAAGATTTAAGTGGAAGGGTTACATTCTCATAATGCTTTCTGAAAGGTTTTATAGGGATTAGTGTATACTTACAAAGGTGATTGGCTTGATGTAATTCTAATCTATGTTTAAGAAGGCCATGGACACCAGAGGGTGGTCCGACATTCAGGAATGATCCCACTACCCTCAGGCATCTGTGTCGGCCAGCTCATCCCTTAACATGAATGGTTGCCTTTATGTGTCTAGATGTTTTTCCTCTGAGATACAGCCAGAGGTGTTTGCAGGGAGTTAATGATATTAAATTGTCATCTAATGTTTACAGAAGCCTAAACCAGTCTAAAATGTTTATCTGAGAAAATATAAATACTAGAAGGTATGTGCCCAATTAATTCATGTCAGGAGTTGTTTTGCAGGGATTTAATTACTCAATACCTTGTATATCCTCTATGGTGAGGTCACCTCAGAATCTTTATGTAAAGCAAAAAGCATAATATGGAACAGTAGGCAAGTAAATTGTTAGACTAGTAAGATAAAATGTCTTACTTGAAGCAAATAACCAATATATTGGTCTTTAAACTTTGTAGTACCATCTTCTTTGTAGTATACTTGAGAGGGCTTCAACCTTCTGCCATCAGTACTTCTGGGGTGATGTTGCAAGCAGGTAGGATATGGATCCTAAAAGGGAGAAGTCCCACAGATGCTAAAGCGATTGGCCATGTGGTGCCCAGTTGGTGGCTCCTGCGGGAGCCCTGACTTCTATGTTCTTAGGAGATCACACACAGCATGCAGCATTCGGGATGTGCTAACCGTTCTCTTTAATGATTAAACCTTGTTCTTTCCCTACCAAGGGGACATTCACAGCATGGGTCAGAACATGAGCCCGGATGATCTTTTTACATATTGGTGCCCATGTGAGCTCTTGGCAAATGATTAGAGTCATTTTTACCATCCTTTGCACTACACTCTGTAGTTAATTAAAATGACAAACTTGTTCACTAATCATTTTTGTCTCAGGTTTGTTAAAGTTTAAAATAAACTGTGGTGACGTGTAATTATTGCTGAATAATTACACAGCACTGTGTTCTTTAAAGGCATATGGAGTCAAGTACTTGATGTTTATCATGCTTTAATCATGAAGCCAGTTCCTTTGTGATTATAAACCCTGATGTGTCTATTGCATAATTAATGCTTGTATACACCCTGTGTAAAACATTGTTTTGGCTTGGGACATTTCAATGTAATATTTGATTAAAACAGATGGTTAGCTTGTTAGAGTACATTCATGTTGTTACCTGTAGTAAACAGGATCTATTTTCCTGCCCCCAAGGTACACAATTCAGCTTTCCAGCCAGCCCCATATAAAATACACTGAAAGGAGTAAATTTCATCAACTTGTGGTGAATTCATTTGGCTTTATGACTTCATTTTATACCCACAGTAATGTCTTTGTGAAGGGCTAGTAAAATTCTACAAAGTCTTGTTATATAGTGCATGGGGAGGGACAATAGAATTATAGAAAACCTTTATTATGCTTTAATACTATTTACAGTTAATAAATGGGTAATCTCTCATGTACTTGCTATTTACATTTGCTGATCCTTTGTATTCTGCAGAATACATTACATTGAACTAAGACATGGTAAGAAAAAGAAACTTATCTGGCATTATGATATTGCATTGCAATGCTGCACTGGAAAAAAAAAACATGTTGCAGGGGACATGGCAATCAGCATCGTCACAGCAAAAGTCAACTTCTGTCTGCACCTAGTCCTGCCCACTGCTTTCTGGTTTGGCTGCAGTGGCTCTGTTGCTGAAACCCTCCCTCTATGATCTGCAGTGTCTGGGTGGAGGAGCCTATGAGACAGCAATGAGAAGGAATTGATTCAATCTAAACAAAAAGAGGGGAGAGCGCGCAGCAGGGTGCCACTACATTGTTCCCCCCTCCCCTCTCCATAGAGCAGAATGGTGCTGTATGTACAGCACTCGTTCATGCATCGTGCAGTGCTTAGTCATTGGAAAGGATTGTGAAAGATCCTTTCCAACGACAATAATTCCACGTGTGTATGCAGCTTAAGACAGCCTGCTTTTTGCAATGCAGGGGTATGGCTTTGATGTGTCATTAAAAACAATTCTAGGTAATGGATTAGAACTGATGGATTTAAATCTAATGTAGCACCCACCTATACCCAAGAACAGAATGTAATATATTAGCAGTCCTTTGTTATGGTGGCTGCATTATCTTTCTTTTATTTTGAGTAACAGCCAGTATCATACTTCTGTCCTAAAGTTACAGCAATTATCCATTGTACTGTGTCCGAGAGGCGTAGGGTTTATTACTTTAGGACAGAAGGTTTTAGGATAAAATCCCCATAACCTAGGGCTGGGTTTTTTTTTTTTTTTTTGCAGCTTGCATGGAAAAAAGCTAAATGTGCAGGAAGGGTACATATAACAATGTTTTATTGGTATATCAAGGGGAATGACATGGAAAAAGTTGATTAGGGTTACAAAAAGTGCATTATTGACCTTTTCTGGATAGCATGGGAAATTGTTAGGCTGTGCACACATGTGCAATCATTATCAATGGAAAGGATCTTTCATGATCCTTTCTAACGACTGAACGATGCATGAACGAGTGCTGTATATACAGCACCATTCTGCTCTATGGACAGGGGAGGGGGGAAAACGACGGAGTGGCACCCTGCTGTGCTCCCCGCCCCCCCCCCTTCACTTCTATTACCATCATTTGTCGTCCATCATCTGTAGATCCACCAGGACGGTCGTTTGGACGATGGACGACGAGCGCTGTACACACGCCAGATTTTCATACGATATTGGCCCTAAACTAATTATTGGAGGGAGAACCATTGCATGTGTGTACTTAGCCTTATTTGCAGTCCTCACTTGTGAGATTTACCCTTTTGATTTGTCCTGGTGACTTTTAAATCAGAGGTTCTACCTGAGTCACCAGACTAGGTAAAGGAAAGTAATTTTCAATAGGGATACTTTAACCAGTGACAAGGGTCTAAGAGGGAAATTCCCCTCACTTCTGATTGAAAAAGATCTGACAGGATTTTTACTTTCTGCATATTTTGCCTTATACAAACAAAATAAATATATAGCTTTGCATTTAGAAATGCATTAAGCTGCATTATTACAATAAAGGAAATTGCTTTAAGTACGCTGCAAATGATGCCATTTTGTCCATGTCTATTAATGGAGTAGTAATAGTTATACTGGTTCTTTAATACACATTTCCTTTTCTGAGAATTCCTCTCAATATATGGGCCTTCTAGTATAATGACACAATTGTCTTTTTAAAGCTATTCCTTCGCGCCCATAAAGCTCACCCGTCTCCTAGGAATGACAGTCACTTTCAACAGATTTCAGATCAAAAACAAGGATTGTTATTTCAGTTGTTTTGGTTTTAAAGTGTTGCCCTTTCCAAGATCGTGCCTGACTTCCCTCACTTAAACAAAGTTTCTTATTCCAGGATCTGCACTTCTGTTGTGGATATTATTGGCTGTTTATGTTTAAGAAGAGCCTACTCAAGCTGGGAAGTTAATTGGGACAATGGATAAAGTTTTCAACATATTTTACACTAACTATACATTTACCCAAGGAAGCAAATTTGATTCCCCAGTAAAAGTGTAACGTTTTACATTCAGCTTATTGGCCATTACTGAACAAGTTTATACAGCCAGCCATGGTAACACCACTCGCAAATAAATCTTGAAAGTTTTTTCTTATCCCAGTATCTAGAGACAAAGCTGCCTTTAGGCATCATGGAATGGCATCTAGTTACAGACATACATTTGAAATGTATGAATGCTTGAGAATAATTTCTTTAAGTTGGTGACTGATTAGGGACATAGGCTTGGAATACTTTTCCCAATCTGTATGCCTATTGTTAGTGTGCTCCTAATCTGCATACATGTTATGAGTCTGTATGTGTTTTAGAAAGTTCTAAAACAGCCAGGTATTTTCAGAAGGAAGGCTCTGTAATGACAGCAGCCTACTTCTCTTGAAGTTAGAAATTAATGGACAAAGACAGCTCTTGGCAGCACCAATACCAATTGGCATGGTCCTTTCCGTTGATTTGTCTCAGACATAGATGTCTGCAGGAGCCACAGAACTTGGCATTGATTCGATCTAGGTTGGAAACTAAGGATTGCATACCTTTGGGTTACTTTCTCCAGGTGATTAGCAGGTAAATGACTAGTTTCCTGTAAGATTTCCATTCACGTCTGTTAAATTACCTACCTTTCACCAGTTGGAAGCATTTTCAAAAAAATCTGAAGCTCCAAACTCGCCTTGAAAAGAAAGTTTTGGATAGAGTTCTGCTATAGTGGATTGATCTTTTTCCTGCAGATAACGTGTGCCTTCACAAGGACAACTACTCTGGCCTTTTCCCATTAACAAGGCCAGATTTATACTTAAGAGCTGGTGGTAATGCATGTAACACTGTATGTTTTCTTGATTACTTTCATTCTGAATGGTACCCCAATATACATATACATCTATATACACTTATACATTTGAAGGAATATCCAATTTGCACCTATTTTTCTACCTGCAACGTTCTAAAGCATGATCAAACAATGTGTTTTGGATCACATAAAAGGCATGTATGAAAATGTGTGTGTATATATATATATATATGTTGTTTAATTTTTTGCAGATGTGTCACTTAGCTGTCTTTTTATCTGACACTGAAATCTCAATTATGCTCATCTGACTTTAACAGCAATTTTGTTTGAAATGTTTCCAGTTAGAAACATTTTTGGCAGCAAAAGACAAATGTGAGCCAAAACCATGTTCGTGTTTTCTGGTGGCTGATGTCTGCCCTGCAGCTCCTTCAGTATGACTGCAGTACATATATTTACAAAACTTCAATTTCTTTAGTTAGGTATACCGTCCCATGTTTTTAGACTTGTCACCTATCTCAATATGTGCATTGGGCAGCTCTGTTTTTCTGTATGTAAGAGTGTAGAAGTCTGGACAGATCCACATTAAGTGTTATAATATTGCCAGATATGTGTTTGTTAAAAAAAGAAAAGTTCATTTAACTTTTTGGGAAGATTTTCTTCTGGGTGTGGCTGGTTGTTAGTATTGGATTTTTTTGTAGCATTAAGTTGTAAACAAATCTTTTCTGTTATTTAGGGGGAAAATCCAAATTGTTGCTGTGAAAATGGAACAATCTTAGGACTTATTGCATATTTCTCTTCTTTTGGTTGAAAAGGTACAGTGGTTTAAGTTTGTACTGTCTGAATTGTAGTACTGAGGTTATTGTTTGCACATTCCCACATATTGTTTTTTTATTTTTCTCCACCAAGGACATCATCTTGCATGGAGTATATATATTAAACAGTTGTATACAAAGAATGAAACTCTCTGAATTTGTAATTTTCTTGGATGTTAATAAATGCCTAACATTTACCATCACATTGCCAGAGTTGGATTGCAAACTTCAGAGAGAATTACTATCTGCAGAGTATCTTTATCGTATGTTTAAATCTTGACCCAACGCGTAAAGGTGAAGTGTTAGTCTAGGCGTATGTAAGGATTTATTTGTAACTTGAGGCTAATGGTAGTTATGTTCTTAGAAAGGAACGGCAAGAATAACACTCTCTCTAGTACAAATATCAGCAAATGGTGTGGGAAACATTAAAGCCCACTCCTCATGTCTCGCCCTGGGAGAGAGCAAATGGACACTAGCAGGCTTTATTTACTCTAAGTTTTAATACCAGATTAGGGAGCAGTACAGACTTCATGTTCACAGCACTGCCGCCCATAGTGTTTTCACTGATAATAAAATCCAGTATTCTGCATTTATGTATTACAAATAAATATGGAAAAAATGATATGCTTACAGATGTCAATCAGTACATATTAAAAACTTTTTTTACTCTGGGTAGCAATATATTTTTCCTCTGCTAATACATACCATTGGTGGGGGCATCTTTGTGGCCAATGTAACAGACTGAAGACTATGGCAATACAATTCTATATAAAATACACTGCGTATTGGTGTACTTTATGAGAATAATTTATTCTCTAATAATATACTGCATTTGTTTCTCAAACAATTGATAAAATCAAATGTCTCCAATACAGTCCAGACACGAGCAGAGTGTAGGTCACATATGACATTTATGCCCAATGTACTCTAAGGATTTTCTTAATTTGAGAAGATCATTTTTGTGATTGTCAAGTCTGATGTGTATGGGGTTCACTCTGTTGTGAAAGCGGTCAATTGACTGATAAAAATGTAATGCTAGATAGTATCATCTGTTGTGTGTGGGGAAGAAACCAAACATGGAGAAAATACTCTCATGGAGACCTTATAGCAGCAAGTTGGGTATTGTGCCATGATAATGACAAAGCATTAAATGTTCTTAAACGGTTGTGTATGGGGGATCTCCCTACATTTACAGGTACTGAAAGGGGCCATTTCATGATGGGAACATGGAAGCTGCCATTGAGGACTTCTCATTACTGTTAGGAAAGGTTTTCTACGTTTGATAGTCCAAAGAAGCCTACTTTATTGCTAATACCTTGTATTAAAAACCTGAATACTGGTAGATGCCTGGCTGATTAACCCTCCACTGATGCTTCTTGATATAGTTTATACAGTTTGCCATCTGAGAGTCTGCTGGGATTATTGAAGATCTTTTTGAGCAATCTTTACGCAGACATGTTTAAAGCAATATATCTACATTTGTCCCGACTGCATTCCTGCCACGCCAGAATATTACACTGTTTTCAGAGCGTTTGTCACAGAAGGCTAGTAATATAACAAAAAGTAGGATCTGCGGTTTGAAAAGGCTTGCTTTACAGAACCCCTGCATTCTACAGTTTATTACTTTCCAAAATGGAGGCTTCACGTTATTTGATACAGACTTTTAACTTCTGGATCTATCCAAATGATTTTAGATGTGGGTTAAAAAACAAATATATACAAATGAAATTAGTAAATTGTCAGTACATTGATTTCCTTACCCTGAGGTGATTCTGTTGGACTTTTCTGTGTTTTCGGCAAACAAAATTGCTAAGGATGCTACAAAATCTTTTATCTTACCCTTCCAGCTTTGTGGGTTACAGGGGAACAAAACTTAACTTCCAGTTAAAATACACTCATTAAATGGAGCTGAACCACACTTCCTGAAAGTGATGTGTACAGTGCACAGCTGTGATTAGAATATCCAAGAATTGTCAGAAGGGGAACGACTTTTCTCCTAATTTGGTGAGTAAAATTGGATAATAGCCTTGCCATAAAAACAAACATTGACTTTCGTTCAATAGCATGTTAGGAAGTTGTACTGCAGATGTAACATGGCATTCTCTATGCCGTTTTATTCTGTTTATTCATTAGCTGGCCAGACATGCAGGTATTTTGGTTACACTGATTAGGATTTTGCGATTCACTGTAACAGCTGCTCTGCCTTCAGCCATTCTATAATGGCCTAAAATTACCATCCCTGCACAGGAATGCAGAGACTTCACAGTTCCATGAAGAAAGTCTCCTA
The DNA here is from genome assembly GCF_032062135.1 of Pyxicephalus adspersus. Lineage (NCBI taxonomy): Eukaryota > Metazoa > Chordata > Amphibia > Anura > Pyxicephalidae > Pyxicephalus > Pyxicephalus adspersus. The sequence goes on from NC_092859.1 coordinate 91,606,754, forward strand.
GAATGGGGGCATGTTCTGAAACACTTACCATCTCTTTAGTGTATGTGTTTTTTTATTTTTTTTTTCCATGTTGGATTTCCAGATTTTGGATCGGTCTTTGACTACATGCAGCTTTACAGAACCAGATTAAGACAGAACTCACATTTGGCCTCTTCAACTACTTCTAGAGTATCATTGGCATGCTGTGCTTTTCAATCCATAATATAAATTAGTGTACAGTGATGGCTACCTGAACGCAGGCCAGTCTTTACATATTTACATCAGGTTTCAAAGTCCTATGACTGTGAATGGTAGCCTTGTTAAATTATATTTGCTTAAAGAAATCTACTTGATTATATTTGATCTGAGTGGGGGCAGGGAGGACATTTTCCGCTGCCTGGCACACCGTGTATTCTGGAGTTTATTTGTAGATACTTTGGATGCTCATGTATATTATTACATAGGACAAGCCTTGACTCAAAATAAATATCTTTGCCGAATGACATACTGAAAAAGCAGATGTCTGCAGTTTTAAAGTTGACTTTTTAGAGGATTAATGTTTAAAATAACTTGCGTTGTTGACTCTGCAGATATTCTTCGCTTTAGTAAGAAAAAAAAATCCTCTGATCTGCTAATGAATGATTCAGTGTTGCTATATCAAACTACATATTGCTAGCAGCTTTTTCTCCCTCCTATATCCTGCCTGTTACAAGTGACTTCTGCTAGTGGTCCTTACCAGATCAAAGCATTCATACAGCAGCCAACCCTTCCTTTCAAATTACTAACTGTTGTAGATTGAATTTTAAAGTGCAACAGCTGAGTATGGTGTGTCCCACACTTAATGTTGTGTGTCTTCCTCCGGTATACCTGCAACAATTTGTCCACTTTGGTTTGTTTTCTCTGTTTTAAATACCTTTTTTAATTTCTAAATGGTACAAAAATTATTTTTATCACACATCAATGTATGTGAGAAATATGTAAACTTTTTTTTTTATTTCACTGGTGTAGTAAGAAATGATTTGTCCAATCAGATGCATGAGTAAAAATCACATTCTCTTTAGTCAATTAAGGTCATTGGACTCGGCTGTTCTTAATAAAGAGGTCTAAATTTTGGAGGAATTCTTTCCCAGCGAGCAACCTTTACCAAAAACATCAGGTCAGCAAATTAAAGAGTCGTAGCACAGCCAGTGAGTGTATAGGAGTTAAATGCAAATATCCTCATCGGCCAAAACCTAAAACCAATGAGCGGTAAAATGAATAACATTTTTTTGTTTCAATGGTACCTAACAAGGAGTTGGATATATTAGGCAGCAAGTCAATTCTGGTAATGTGATGGAAGCTGAAAAATTGGACAAGTGTAAAGAGATGAGTGACTTTGACAATGAACATGATAATTATCATCCACAGCTTTAAATTACGACTGATCAGGTGGGCAGTGAGTGCATGAAGCGGATCCAACCTGCATGGATGAAAAAGATGGGGCTGGAGGACCCTTGTAGTTCATCAGCCTTGAAATGAGCCATATATTGCATTGGTGCTGGAATTTCTGCACAAGATTGGACTACCAGATTGGGGGAATGAGGGCTGTTTGTGGTTTAATGGTGGTCATGAAGGAGATGTTAAAACACACAGTACACCTGGAAGGTGTGGACTAAATGAACAACCTAAACTTGAGTAGTGATTTAAAAATAAAAAGTTTGCAGTTTCATATAATTTTCATTCATATAATTATAATGGTAGTTTTGTAATAAGTAAAAACTTGTTTAAGAGAAAAGTTTACCTACACTTTGACCAGACTTTTTAGTTTATTCAAAATCCTAGGGAGTCTGGAAAATGCTTGTCATCTCATGGTGATATCTAACTCCTCAGAAATTATATACCTTTCTTGGTATGACATAAACTTGCTGGGTATGTAAAAGGAAGATGTAATACTTTTTTCATCCATAAATAATAGGTGTATGAATGGGGGTAAAAAAAAAATTCCTATTTTATTGGTATATTTCTTCAATGTTTTAGCATTTATAGGTATATTTCTTATATATTATGTTATCACTGTAAGAACTTTTTTTTATAGTGAATGGTTTTCGCCACCCCCTTTTATATCAAATACTGCCAGCATCCAACCATTAAGTGAGGAATCCATTTTTTTCCTCCACTATGAATTTAACTGTTTACAATAGCACTTGCCACTTTTTTTTATTGATTTCTAGAATGTAGTCTTGAAGCACTTTAGCCTATTTTCATTTTATCCGTTTTTTTGAAACTTCACATTCCTGAGCTATTGACTTAAAATGTCAAGTAATGAATCTCTAAATTGCAATTTAAAGACAAAAATTTTAAGCAAATGTGTATGTTCTTCCTCTGTTTATCTATCCGTCTAGTGAGGTCACATCTAAGCAGTCAGCATGAGGTAGCCTTTGGGACCGCACTTAATTACATCTTTCAAGGGAGGATAATAAAGTGCAGCTTTCTGCATTAATGACTTAAAGCATATTGTTGGCTTCTTCCTGGCGACTCCCTTAACTGTCATGGCTGATGGCATGAAAATGATGTATTGTAAAAGTATCACTAGTAATTTCAAACTTTCAGGGACTTGTTTTTGCACAGGGGAAGGGGGGGGGTGCCTTTGTTTAGGACGGAGGTAAATTGGACAGTATTCTTTGATCACTAGGGGGCACAACTGCACCAACAATTAGGAGAATACTTGGTGTGTAGGAGACAAGGGCAGCCTTGTAAAATATAATGTAAGCATAGATTGCCAGAGACATGTACATTTCCTTCTTATGTGGAGTCTTCAGTACTTGGACTCATCGATCCAAATGAAGCTTGAAGATGACTCTTCTCTATTCTTGGTGACTCAAAAAGTAGTTGATCAGCCAGCCATAGATGCCAACATTGGCCAAATATGAAATATTTTGAATAACATTCAAATGCTGGTAGGTAATTAATCTGTCATAAAGCCTAGTAGAGTAGAGAGTAATTTGTAGGCTTTGTTTTTTTTCTAAAAGTGACTTTACAATGATGCCCTTAATAAATCACTCTTTTAGCACAGGCAATAGTAACATGGTTATTCTTAAAGTGGAAGTAAACTCAAAACAAAAAACATCACACTTGCCTTCAATCACGCAGATCAGTCTATCCGTCGGGAGGTTTCTTCCATCAGGCCGCGTCGTCCCGGTATCCGTCTTCAACTCGGCACAGACGACATCTCCTCTCTTCTTCCAGGTTCTTCTTTCTGCTTCACCTGATCTCGCACTGCACAGGCACGACATCGGGGGACATAGATTGGGAAAAAACTTACCAATCTCACTGCGCATGTGTAAGATCGGCAATTTTTTTTTCCGTTTCTGCACATGCTTCTGCCAAGAGCCTCCCGGGATGTGTGATGTAGGTATTCCGGGAGACTCTGCACTCCCATTCATTCTAGATCGCCTAGTTGCACCTAACAAAAACACAAACAAACAAAATTTTTACTTAAAAAAAAAAAGTTGTCTACCCTTTTATGTAAAGTACAAATTCTGACTTTAGGTATGCTTTAAATGTACTTGTAAAATGTGTCTGTTTTGTGGAAGTATAGTTTTTATCCCATCTATTGTACCAATAGCTTGTACTTGGCACACTTGTGCCAGTGTTGGTTGTCATTGTGTGCCTAGGTTTCAAACATCACAGTTTAGCAGACTTGTCTGTTTAGGTACACACCGGTCTCCTGTTACTGGTATTCTAAACATGTTTTGATAATGTATAGCACTTAACTCGCTTCCCTTACATAATTTTTTTCAGTGGCCTAAATGTTTAGTCTTCTTATCTTATTTTTATCTCTGCCAGTATGTATGACTTTGTATCTATTAACATTGCATATAGTAGAAGCCAAACCTACTGTTGAGCAATATTCAGTGATCACTTCATCTTATGTTGGGTAAAAAAGGGCCCTTGATTTTGTGAGTTTATGAAACTAACTTTTAATGTATTAGTTCACCCATACCTGCTAAGAAAAGATGCAGGTGGGCTGAAAGGTCTTCTTGCCTTTGATATCAGATATGCCTGCTCTGCCCTCACATCTCTCACTTGCACTATATGGAGGAACTACAACTACTTTCTATCTAAAGTAAAGAGGAATCTCCTTATTGTTTGGATTGGGTGTAGAAATGTTAAAACCCCTGTCAGGTGCCAGTGGTTAGATTCCACCTCTCTTATCTTCTGGTGACCAGTGTCACTGATGCAGAAAGTGATAGAAATCTAAAATGTTGAGTTTTCACAGGAACAGAAGGTGTGCAGAAATATGACAAATGTTTAGTGGAGAGGCGTTCTCTACCAGCTGTTTGTCAAAGATGGGAAATAAAGGGAAATCTCCCCAAAGACTGAACAGAAAACAAGTTTTTTTTTTACCTTACATAACATTTGAAAGGGTTATATTAATATTAAGAGTCAATTTCTTTAAGCTTTCTGATTTCTTATGGATTGGGCAAACTCAAGTTTGAACCAGTAGACTAAATTGGCTTGGATCCATAAAGAAATAAGGAGGGACAAAAGAGTTTCAGAAGGACATGTTAAAAAAAGTTACATTTAAGGGGAACATTTTATAAAAGATTAAGCCTTTTCAAAGGGAAGACTGGGGATTGCAGTATGCATGTGTGGGAGATGCACAGCCCTTATCGAAAGATTACACAAAGATTCCTAGGATGTACAGTAAAGGTCTTGCCATGTAAGGATCACCTGAATGGGTGCTGGTAGGGGATGTTGACTAAAAAGTATGTGTGCCCTAAAAGTATACTTTGTATAAAAAAAACAACCAAGCAATAACTGTCATTTGAGTAATACAGGGCTTTTTTATTGAGCTCCTTTTGAAAATACTTGGTGCCTGGCTAGTAAAGGCTGTCCTAATGTAAGAGAATTGTCAGGACAGTTACTAATAAAAGGTAATGTCGGCAATGGCTGCCTTTGTGTTTCTCGCTAGTTTCCATTGACTGCAACTATACTAGCAGACTCAACCCTAGAAGTTATTGGGTGTCAAATACTTTCGTAATTGCTTCTTTTTCTTTGAAGCCAATAATAAGCCCCAGTTACATGAACATTATCAAATATTACAGTGTATCTTGCTGAAGATTTCCTTTCAAGGCAGGGCTGGTACCATGCATGGGAAATACCTTTGCCAAGGAAGCCAAGCATCTGTCATGCAGCTTTTCTTTTGCCCTGCAGCTGTAGATGATCTGTAACTGGGCACCTTTTTCCTGTTAAAGCCTGATACCATTATCCTTTTAATCTACCTCCCTGTGAGAGGATCCAGACCTCTGGGAGAGATGGAAACAGGCAGCTTTCCAGAAAGAAGACTTGGCAGACGCAGCAGAGACTTGCTTGACAAGGGGTCTACACGTACACAATAAGACTCTTCCCGTGTGACCTTACTTTTTTTTTTTTTTCTTTGGTCAGAAGCAAATTGTTCTGCTATGATATCATACCTTGTTTCATGCTTCCTTGTACACCATGTAGCAGAAAAGATGAATTGGTGCCAGTCAGTAGTCTGGTTTAAAGGAACCATTCTCATTGACAAACGATCTGTTGAACACTCTTCTGGGACTAGCTGATAAACACACAAGAGGAATAAAACTTGTAGAAGATCAGATGTGGAATAGTTGCACACAAAATCTGTGAAATGTTAATAACTCTCTGGATTTTTATGAGCTCTGTTTGCAAGATCACGCGTTGTAGTGTATACTCAAGGTCTTTCTACGAATATTCACAATATCTGGGAACTGGCCTGGTAATCCTGCATACCTGACCCTAGGACAACCAATATGTTTAATAACTGATTCTGGCTAAGTGAACTATTACACTTTTTCCTTTTTGCCTACCTAGAATTTAAAAAAAAATTCTATTGCAGAATCGTAATAGAGTCCTAGAATCTGCATCAATGACATTGGTGTTTTGATTCATGGTCTTTACGCACCAATGTTAACTGAGGATAAAGTATTAGAACTGTTAGGAACAAAGTTAGTATTTTGGGGGTCACAATTCTTTTCTTTGTAAAGCTTTTTGGTACCAAGCATTTTTGGCCCTTTTGCGTTGATAGTATATGTAGAAAAGACTGCTTGGTGAGTGGTAAACATGAAGGAGTTGGTAATACAAATATGTAGTAAAAAAGCACCAAATGTGAATTCACTTGGGTTATCAAAGGAAATATTGGCAAATAAGCAAATCTTCATTTACTGCACAACTTTAAAAGCCTGGTGTCAAATTCTGCCATACAAGGCAGTAGTATTCATATTTTCCAGGGACATAGTAATAGTTCATCAAAGGAAAAGAGATTGTATAATACAAACCATATAACCAAAAGTTATGTGTGGCTACTTTTAAACCAGTCAATATTTACAGTTAAAGCAGAAGAGATTGGTTCATGTACTTCCTTACAAAAAGCTAACAAAATACCCTAAAATAAACACAAGAGGTCCATTTATCTGTGACCCCTGACATCTGTTAACAGCCCTGATTGTTACTATCACTGAAAGTTTGCTGATATGGCCAGTTCAAAGTAAGGCACTTATTCACTATACTTCCAAGCTTTTCTCATGGGGGTGGGGGAGTTATGTGAGCTGGAAACTTCAAGTTAAAAGTGTGCATGTCACGCTGGCCTTGTTTAAAATCTTTTACATGCTTTATGCTTTGATCCAATGTTCTAAAAGGGTGCAAAATGGAGGGTTGTGAAAAGACTGACACATGCATTGGATAATAGAAGTACTGAACACTTTGTAAACTTTTTTTTTGTCTAACATATTTCCTTCCGGTGTCTTTTATGCTGACTGTATCACATTTTCCTTACAAATAATTACAGTGTGGCTTTATCATTAAGCAGATGTTTTCTATTCTGAATGAAAGCAAATGATTGCAATTAACCAGATGCTGAACTATGGCAAGGCTATTCTTCCTCCACTTAGGAGGAGCTGTGTTAGTGTGTATATGTGGCTGAATGACATAGAGACTCTAAACATTTATGTAATATTATTCCTGGAAAGGTTTGGAATTGAAACATTTTAAATTTAGCTGTGAAAGAACTCATTATTACAGTGCCCTATATAGTGTCTAATATACAGAAGAATCATACAATATAATGCATTAGGTGTGTTACTGTACTATGATGCTGCACAAGTTCAGTGAATACAGCGAATATAGCGTGCACAGCAATGCAGGATACTAGTGTGTGATAATAATCTAGTACTCTTCTTTATTAAAGAAAATGTATAATGTGCCCTCTGTATTGTGATACCACTACAGGCTTGTAATCTTAGCAGTCAGATTTATGTTTTTTATTAGGATCCATTTCACATCCTCTCCACCATTATTAACCCCCGTGAGGGTGAAGTCTGTTATAGGGTGGGTGGTTCTGAGTTTTGGGTGGATCCTTGTTCACAATAGACAGTATAGGCAGTAGATTTCACATATATGAATGCAATCTACATATTGCCAAGTGTATAAACTTGTCATTAACATGAAATTAGGCACATGATAGAAAAATGTCATCCAAGGTTGCCTTCATGGAAAGTCAAAAATATCAGCAGATGGCTGAAGTTTTATGTGAATCCCAAATTTTCCTAAAATCCAAGTGTTGTCTTTTACATAGCCCAGCTTCCTTATTGCTCAGTGAGGCCATTAAAGGGTCAGTGATGGTAAAGGGTCAATGGGAAGAAGGAATTGGTGGGGCCATCCTTGACTTTATATGGAAAGCAGGGATCTTTCATCAGGTGTCTTGTTGTCATAGAAGAGCTGACCGCAATTGTTGTACACTTTGCTGGTTTGTTTATTTGAAGTTTCATCTTGCTTGGAAGTCCCTGAACCCAGTTTGTGCGCGGTTTGTAAGAACCCCCCCCCAAGGTGTCAGTTTAACATCACAGCCTCCCCTTTTCCTATCCCACAATGACTTCATTTCTGTGGATTGTGGAGAACACTGAAGTATGGTAATGGAGAAAAGACCACAAGATCCAATATTCCATTGTATGTTGCTCCAGCCTTGTAGTAAGTTACTTGTGTGTGCGCCTCTATGTCATCCAACCAAAAGCTACAAAAACATTTCAATTCAAAACCTTTTTTTTTCCCCACCCTCCCTCTGAACAAATCAGCCGTGCTGTGGTCCCTATGGTAGGTCAATGTTACTTTTGTGTATAAGAGTGAATAGGAACTAAAGGACGGTTTTAAAGCTTTTATGTCTACAATCATAAAGTTGTAGTCTCAAAAGATAATCAAAATGACCTCAAAAGTGTTTAGGTATTTGTTCCTTCTCCTTAAGTTTTCAGTTACCATTTGCCAACAACCATAATTATTGTACTTGGGCCTCCCCAGTCCATGTTTCTAGCATTTTAGCTATCTGTTGGCTTTGCCCATCTACAAGAATTTTTACATTTTAGTAATGTTTGTTAATGTTTGTAGTTTGTCTTCAGGTCATGCCAAACCAAGATGTTGAGTGTAAAAAAAAAAATATTCCAATACAGCTTGTTTTGTTGTAAAATAATGAGGCTAATTAAATGTGGGAGACCTAATTTTTATTTGTGGCTACCAAACATAAGGGACTGTGAAACCTGTAACAAACGCCTTATTGATTTTGGTCATGCTGGTGTGATATTACACAGTGAGCCACCTTTTAGTGGAGGAGTGCAAAACAATAGCTCTATAGACTCCTGAGCAAACCAGAGCCAGCCTCTCATTTAATAAAAAGATTAATAGGTCTGTTTCCATCTCTCCAAGTTCCACCTTTGGCCTCCACCATAATCTTAACATTTATAAATGTTGGTATTTTGATTTATGGATTTCAGTATGCATTTCATGACCTAATATTTGTTTAATCAACTGTAACAAGTTATGTCCGGAGCTCTCAGTGTATTATATCAGTTTCATCAAGTGGTTTATGCCTGTTATTAGATGATGTATGTGTTTCAGTTTCACCTAAATATGTATGCACAGCTTGGATGAATTATGTAAACAGTCTTTACTACCATTAAAACCTGCAATCCCCCAGACTGAACAGTAGAGGGAGCAGTGTCACAATAGCAATTATGTGCAAAGCTGAGGTTGGGATGCAGCATGGGAGCAAAAGGTTTCCTTTCTGAAATAGCATGGAGAATTGTCTACATCAAAAAGACTGCACAGTATGAAGATTTGTGTACATTAAAAAGACAGCACAGTAATGAATTTGAGATATGTGAAATAGACTTATTCAGCATGAAATAGATTTTAAAAGCAAAGACACATAATAAAGTGGTAAAAAATAAACACTTCTCTTACATTGTAAGCTCTTCAGGGCAGGGTCCCCTCCTCCTCCTGTGTCACTGTCTGTATTCCTCTGTCAACCCCTATTTAATGTACAGTGCTGCGTAATATGTTGGCGCTATACAAATCCTGTTTAATATTAGGAATAACAAATTAGTTTCTGACAAAACTAAAAGCGTTTTTTTCCCTAAGTGGGCTCTTCTAAGTGTACAATCCATTAATCAGAAAGTCCCAATGATTAGTAAGGATGAAGTTTGTGAAAGTGGTTACAACTGACTCATAGCTGGATGTTTACCTGGCAAAACTTTGTGAATGGTAGCTGTCGGGCTGTATTACTTTAACAAACCTCCATCCTATATGAATGCTGCTTAGTTAACTGGTAGCCAGACTTCTAGTATAAAAAGTGGCTGGGGTTCCCATTGGATGGACTTGCACAAATAAAGTTAACTAGAGGAGATCTTTATCGCCCCATCACTAATGATTTGCACAATTTAGTATATACTGGAAAAAACACTAAATCCTGTATGTCTTTCTATACTATTTTTACATTTGTGAGTGGCTTAGTTGCATTTTGAATATTTTTGCTGTATTTGCATGGGTTACCTCCAGGGACTTATATATATGTATAGCTACAGCTCAGAGTAATAAGTTGTTATAGTAAATTAAAAAAAATATGACAAATAAAGTGACAAAAATGGCTTGATAATAAAGCAAGGCATAAAACACATGTTCCCTGCTTCACAGATGTGGATGTAATGATTGAAAAAGGTACCTGAATATTTTATGTCTGGTCCTATACATACCTGTCACATTCTGTCTCTGAACATTGCATTATGCAGGTGGCTGCAGAGTGCTTCATAAACATCACCAGCTTACTGACGCCTTTTTTCCAGTGGCTGTGCTTGTTGGATGGAAAATCTAGTTAGTCGGTTATAATGGAAGAATCAGCAGTTGTTTGCTCTTGCAGCCTGGCACTGGTACCTTTTTAGTCCAGGGGTTAGCACTCATTCTAAAGCTACATTCACACCTCTGATACTAGTCTTCTGAGAAAAACAGTTGTGAATGTCTCTGGTGAAAATATGATGTGCACCGCAGTCCCCCAATGTTGTTTGTATATGGACAAACCATCAAGGATGACTGCTGTGCACTCCTATGGAGGAGAGTATTGAGGGGGGGGGGTGCTTGCCTATTCTTCCTCCCTCCCTTCTCTATTGCACAGAACAATGTTGTGTATACAGTATGCTGCCATTCATCTGTCACTGGAAACTATCATGAAAGAATGTTTCCAGAGATAACCATCTGTAATTCATTGAAGGTCTATAGAAGACCCAATCCTGATCTGGTAAGCTAGCATGGATGAGCTGTCTGTCCTAGCACTTCACTGCTAGCTCACAGATCATTACTTTTACCACAAACAGCTTAGCATTGGTATATTTTGGCATGGATTTGTGACTATTAACTGCATTGTCTTCCAACATACAACCTACAGAATTTGCTAACTTTATTTGGGGTTCATCAATTTGGAATGTTTACTTGGTTTACTAATAGTTTGAATTCAGTTGTTAAGCCATTACTTTAGATTAGGATTTGAACTCAAGTGTTTAGGACACGTGTTAAAACAAATTTAAGGGGAATGTTAGGATTTGGTATTTGTGTTAGGGCTCAGCCAGGGGATGGATTTAATACAGACGATATCTTGAGATTAAGCCTAAGCCTACACTGACTGTATCCCCAGCGTTTAACATGCGTTTAGCATTTAAATGCCCATAGTTTTAATTTCCATTCATTGCAATAGGCCAGTCCACACCAGAGCGTGTTCTTGATGGTGCTGTAAAGAAAACACAATCTGCGGCATTTGGAAAGTGGTAAAATGCCTATAAATGATTACAAAGGCCCCATTAACATTAATGGACATTTGGAAGGTGCTTTCCTCTATTGAATCTTTTCTTTGGCACAATTCTTAGTTTAAATATCTTTAAAAACTCTTATAACTGATTCCAAAGCTGTATGGCCATTTATAAGCACTTTAAAAAGGTTGTTTTTCTGCAAACCCTCATGTATGGGCTGTCTAAAAACAATATGGATAAAAGAATGTATGGAGCCAACACCAAACCATTTGGAGGCAGTCTAAAATTGTCCAAGAACAAAACGAACAACTAACGACCAATGGTCCGATAATCATTAACAAAAAAAGTGCACAACGAATGATCAATGACGCAGATGAACGAGGAATGTCGCTGGAAACGAACAACTGTCCCGGCTGATCTGAATGGGCGATGATCGTTCACTATCTATTGTGTGTACGGTCATTCAGATTTGTTCTGTTATACACTTTCCCCAGTACATGTCACTTCCTGCATCGTTCAAACAATGGTATCTTGTATGTACATTATTTGTAGATTATATTTGAATGATTGTATCATTTCAGCATGTACAGAATTGTGTACAATACAGTAGTTCAAAGCGATTGTTGATCGGTCGGTAATCGGTTGTTTTCTATCGACATAAATTGCACGTGTACACGTAGCCTTAATCTGTGGGTTTTGCTAGCATCCCAAATGTTTTAATGTGTTGCCTATTTTTTTTTTTTATATTGTTGCATACCGGTGCATCAATAAACTTTTTGGTTTTCTTTCTACATTCTTTAATGTATTATTTGCACCTAGTGGGGGTGACCGTTGGCGTGAGAAGCCTCACCATCATTTTTGCAGTTGGTAGACACTATACAGCTTTTCCTGATATCAATACCTGAATACAGTAGACTTCGGACTATCCAGCCTAATGTGGCGGCTGTGTAGGCCGGATAACAAAAAAAGCCAGATAGTCTGAAGTTCCACCCGCACCACCCCGGCTTTTTATAATGGAGTTTTTTTTTTGGCCTCCGATAGTATGGTAGCCGGGTAATCGCGAGCCGGATAGGCGAGATCTTACTGTAATATCTTTCTGTACCTCCTAAATTTTGTGTTCTGTTATATAGTGTATGCAGAGCCTGAGATCACAGATTCAGAACTTTGCCGTTTGAGATGTCTGATCTGCTTGTTTTCTCTGGGTCCGGCTCTCAAAGTGTTGAAGCAAGAGGTCCCCAGGCATCTAAAACTTTCCAAGATCCACAATGCAAACTCTTACTTATACAAACTGAATATCAGAAAAGACCATAAAAAATGTATACTTTGTAGATGAATTGTCATGATCTGTACCATTGCCACACTACCAGTAAAGAAGAATCTAATTGTATTGATATTTTTGGTTTTTACATTGACAGGTAAATGGTTTGCTGGTGTTACATTCCTAGTTTATTATTGATATGGACAAACATCAGGTATTGTTAAGAGAACTTGTTGAGACATGACTTGGTGTGGAGGGGAAATGAAGGAATCTGTGATGTCTGCCATGTAGAGTGTCTGATAAGTTGGACTATTGTTATGCTATGCTAAGGTGACAAATCCTTTACAAATGTAAAGCTCAGCAAAGTGTGCTGATAAACATGGTCACACATCCACCTGCTTTAATCTAAATCGCCTTCTCTACAAACATGAGAGAAATCCCATAGTAGAAGACGTGTCATTTTATGTACTTATGTGAGTTCACATCTATCTGCTGACTGCATTCAATGCGTCTTACCTTTTTGTATGAAGGTGAGACTTCCAAGAGGAAGGAAACCTGCTAATTAACAGTGCAATTTTCCCTGAAATGGAATGGAATTCCATTTTATTATTCAGTAGTAACACTTTAGGATTAAGGGATGTGAACACTGACTACTGTTCTGATATAGGTGCAAAAATGTGCAAGAAATCATTTCACTTGTTGTGCGTGTATTTGTCAATCATTTCCTACCTAATAAAATGCAAAAAAAGACACTGTAGATTGCTGGATCACATAGCTAAAAAAAAGTTAGACAACACTTTACTGTTTGTCAGATAGATAATTGGACTGTTCATGGTCCAGAAAGGAATGATTGTGTCTGTTGCAGATTTTGTGCAATGCACTGACAAACAAGGGATAATAAAGCACAACTTGTTTTGGGGGCTTATTTGCTAATTACTCTAAGCAAGCTTTATATAGTTAAGAAACTCCCCAGCCATAATGCCAGTAATCTATTGAAGGTGCTTACCAGCTTTAATGTTTAATAGAAACACCTTTTATATAAATTCCGTATAAATAGTGGGCCAATGGTCAGTGATGGTGGTAATCAAATGTGAAGTTACTATAGTGCCAAGACAATATATTATGCCAACACCTATTATACACTCATGTTCTGTAGGATACTTTAGTGTTATGACCACAGCAGTGGTATTTTAAGTTTCTTTGATATAATGGATTAAGTATAATTGTAGCTGTTAACTTGCAAGTTTTCATCCAACTCTATATTAATAAACAAGTTCACTACCTTTTTCCTAATTCTAATATGCAGTGTGATAATTTGCTTTAATATATTGCTGTACTATGATAAGAGGGTAGTGCATAGGCTTCAATTGTTGGCTATTTCATGAACATGCTAGCAGCTTTGTTCATTTGAGTCTCTGCAAGTGGCCACTAAAGCCAAAATCCTTATTATATTTGTTTTAAGATTTAGTGACTTGGAACGTATTGAAGCCATTGGATCAGCATGACAGATGGGCAGGAGAGGTCAGTGGGAGCAGCCGATTCTTTCTGCACATATTTCGGGGGGAAATGTATACTACTTCAGACTGAAGGGAGAGAAAAGGTTTATCCAAATCTAGATACTTTAACACTGAGAGGGTTTAAAAGGCCGTTCTAATCCTCTGTGTTAAATATCTCATTCTGGAGGCCTCCTGCTGTTGAAGCACACTGCATTTCATTTAGCCTATTCTTTCTACGCCTTAATACACATGTACTTAATAGGCACATAAATACATACCCTGAAGTGTTATGTTTTTCTTTTATATTTGAAACAGAATTTTAGTTCAGCAATCTTTTGTTCATCTCCATACTGAACTGGGAATTTATTTCTGAGATATTAAGATTTAGGTTTGTGTATATTATATTACCCAGTAACAACCATTTACCAGACTTTCATTAGTCATCGTTCGGAAGGTCTTTATTTTGTGTTGGTGGCTTATTCCAGCACATTTTTGTGGGAGGTTTAGGCAGTTTTTTTTTTTTAACAATGACTCGGTCAGTGTCTGACTTGTGGTTAAACCTTGTCTGTCCACATCAAGAACTGCTGTTTTCTATGGCAGAGTTAATACCGGCACCAGGTAAATGAAAGGCGAGAACCGAAAATTGATTTTTCAGTGTAGAATCCAATTTTGTAGAGGCTTTGTAGTGTCATTGGCATGTTTTATGATCCACATAAACGTACAAGATCTGTTTGATGTGTTACCTCATCCAGAATACATACTGTAAACACAAGCTGAAATTTAATGATACACAAGTCACCTGAATACGTGAGGAACCAGACTATCAAAATATCGACAAGGTTTTCATTAATTTTTGTGTGACCCTGAGGGAACCTGTTAACTTAGGTTGGTGTTCTAAATGAATGGAAGATGTAGGACAAGATGATACAGTATCTCATTTATATAAATGAGTAATAGATGTTCATTGTTGTACAGCAAGGTCACTCTGCTAAAACTACCAAGGAGCTTTTAAGGTGTTCATGTAAATGTCAGCCTTTTGTAGGCACCATTCTGACACTTCTAGAATGGGTCACTGCTGTAGATAACAGCCAGGTGTGAAAAAGCATTGTTACATGACCTCCTCTTACTTGTTTGGACAGAAGGTATATTTACAACAGCAACTATAAATAATGGCATAAACAAAAAGTGTGTTTACTTCCCTTCCTCTGAACTTTTTTTTTTTTTTTTTTTTTGGCTTTTTGGCTTTTTGCCCCGTTTTAGATATGGTTCATACCTGTCCACCAATCTTTTACTAGATGACATGACTATGAACTCCATAAAGAGGTACATATTAGGTTGGTGCTATTCAACAGTAGTATCTCTTCTAGTAACTATATGAACAGCTACGTAGAAGTAAAGTCAGTTTATTATGCATTGCGTCATAAAAATCCTGATATTCTGCATTCATAATACATGATCTGGTAAAATAACGATTACCAAAGTAGCCTAATGTTATCATTACAAGCATTGCCTAATACGAAGTTGGGTAACATAACCATTACCAACATTGTACAATAAGGGCAGAGTAACCCATAGCTACTAAGCAGAAAACATAATATTTCTAAAGCAATGGAAGTAAAAGCTGGTTTGTTGCCATAGGTTAGTATCCAACGTTCATCATTTCTGAATGACCATGGCACATGACATGCTTTCTGCTATCTTGCAAATACATTTGCCATTTTTGACCCAGGTTTCAGCTACTCATATATACAGCAGTCAAACTGGAATCCACATTAGCAGTGTTTACTTCAAATTAATCAGATAGAAGTGACACTACTTTTACCCATTCTATGCTATTTCTATAATGCAGCGGTTTTACAGAATATCATACAATGCAAAAAAGTAGGTATTGTGTTAACCAATCTACAAGCTTGGTGTCCTACCAGAAGCCAAATGTTTACATTGCATTAGTTTTCTTCCATGTCATCTTCTACAGTGTTCTCCCGAGCCCCTTTTAGCCGGGCCCACCACCCGGCACTTGTCCATTAACCACCCGGCTGTTTTTGGGTGGTTACTGAAGAGTTGGGGTATAATACAGGGGCTTCCACCCGCCTACACATTCTTCCTACTCGGCTTAAAAAAATTCCTGGGTTGAACACTGTTCTATATCTAGCAATTTAATAATCCCATTTTATATATTACCGCATATATTCTGTTAGCAGTTTTAGAGATCATATTATTGGTAAACGGAATCTTGTCATTTTCTAAAAGATTAGTATTCTAATAAGTGTATAAGATTTCTGATGTTGGATACATAGACCTCCTTGAATAAGTTATTATAGGAAATACCTGAATAATCCCGGTTCCCATAAACCCCCCATACATATGCATGTTGCACACTGGTAACGGCTTCAGCGGTGCTAAGTGTTTTGTGATGTGTTTTTTGCCTGGATTATTCAAGCCGCATTTGATTTGACAAAGTCGAGCAGTATAAATTATTGGATGTTAGAAACCACCAGCAGAGTCCTTCTGTGTTGTTGACTTATGTCCAGAGCAGGCAGTGCGGAAAGCCTGCAGAAGAAATAGCACTCAATCATTCCGCTTCATGGCTGGCCAGGAAAGTAAACATTAACTATATCACTAATCATAGAAGCTTCTAGACATAATGCGTCCATTCATTGCAAATGGGGAAAATCTTATCATAATTGCAGGTGCTAAACGCTCTGCATATCGCCACAATTTAAAATGATTATACAATATTATAATGTGAACATAATGCATATTCTGTTCAGAAATAATTATTACAGAATCTTTGGTTCAGATATGTATGTGCGTCATTATGTTGCAGATAAAGAAATACATTTGTTAGGAGTAATACATAGGTTGTATTTCATCATTGCATCTTTGCTGCATAGGCCTGGTTTAAACATAGATGTTCAACACTGCATCAGGCTTTCGCTATGTGACAGAGGATACGAAAGGAACATCATTACCCCCCCCCCCCCTTTTTTTAATACGCATTATTGCATGCTTCAGTTATCACCCATCATAGGCAATGAGCCTTTGTGCCAACATGCTGTGGTTTTCTCTGTGCATTCTAAAATTTTGTGGCCAAAAGAGACCTACTCTTCCTCACCTAAGATGCAGGAATAGAAGTCCTATTCACCAACTTCACATTTAATTTAAAGGCAATTTATTTTAATTTGAACATTTTTTGGAGGATAGAACTGGCCCAATCCCACATCTGATCAGGGTATACTCTTTAGGACTAAATTAGAACTATCATAGTGCTAATTAGAAGCTTTTCCTACCAGTGGAAGAATGTATCACCCATGGTGGATTCAAGCTTGCTGCAAAAATCTCCCAGTAGCATGATCAGCCTTCCCTGCTTCTCTGTAAAACAATATGTTATATATATTTGTACCTATACTGAATGTGCATTTGTTGCAGCCATGTTGGCTGTGTTTTCAGTTTTGTATGTCAGCACTGTGACTGCTTTTTCACTCATACCTGTCATCTCATGGTTGTGGGTACCCCTGAATTCTTGAATCTTCAGACTCTGTGGGTGGTCATTTTATTCCTTGGTTCCGTTCCAATATCTGGTGGGTCATTTGACCTGGATACGCATGGAACTGGGGGGGGGGGTCTGGATAAGACCATGGGTTGATATTACTACTACTGTGTATTGTGTCCAATTGAATCCTTTAAATTCAGTATTCACCCATATATTGGAATGTTACCCCAAGTTTCTATCAATTCAGCAAATACAGGCTGGAATTGTGGTACAGTCTTTGCTCTGGACACAAACTTGGAGATCACCCATTGGTGAAGAGAAGTGCATCCTATGGTAACATGTTGGCAAAGCCAGGGTTACTAATGCTGGGGCCCTGCAATAAAAAAGGTTGGCTCTGATTCTTTCAAATGTAGTTGGGGATTCATATTAAGTTTCATTGCTTACTAGTGTGGTGTGCAAAAATATCAAAAAAGTAAAGTAAGCATTTCTGTTCATGTATTCTTGTCTACACTATAGTCTTCATCCACAGGTGAAGTACATACAGTAATAATAAAGTAACTAAAATGTTAATATTAATGTTAAAAGGATTTAAAATGCACCCTAACTATAAAGTGTAGTTACTTTTAAAAGTAGCAGAATGACACAAAAATTAGCCTTCAGCTTAAACCCTAGTTGTAAGCAAACCTCTGAGAAAGGGAGCTCTCTTATGGCTGGGTTACGTCCTGCAAACTCTGTAATTGGGTCATTCTTATCTTTATCTGTTGCAGTATCTGAAAATACTTTTTATGTTGTATAGTAAGAGGACAGATTGATTTACAAGAGACAATTGTGGAGACCGTTCCCTTTACTATGGAGTAAAAGGCTGTCTGGCAACTACAGAGATTTGTTAGTACGTAGAACAGTTTGAGTGCTTGTTATTACTTGGGTGTACCCATGCTTTGTTGATTTAGGACAATCACTTTAATTCCAGTCCCTGCATCTTCTGCTCCTGGAGGGCTAGAAGTGAAAGGTATGGGAAATCACTCCATACCTCTGACATATTAACATTGGTGTTAGGTGATCTCTGGCATCCATCAAAGTTTACATGAGGGTTGGGAAAGGAGATTCAAGTTCTGTACAATCTTTAGCTTGCAAGTTGGCATAACATTTTCTTCTTTGTCATTGATGGGTAAGTAGAGTAATAGGGAAAGAGGTTAAGGTATTTATTGGCAGCTGTAGCGGTCAGCTTTATTTTATCTAACCACATACAGTCACCTATTTTGAAAACCAGTTTGATAAGCAAAAAAAAATCATTTGAGTTGATAACATCCCATGCTTCCTGTCTTTGCTGACTCTCAGTTCCCAGCACTCTCTGTGGACTACATAACTCAGTTATGAGGAAGAGAAGGACAGTGTTCTGCAATTCTAATCTTTTTTCCAAAGATGCAATACAGGGAGTCTGCTTTATCTAGTACAGAAAGCAAATAACTGGCAGGATCATCCACTCAAAAAAAAAAAATAGACAATGCAAAGTTCTGATGAAAGTGAGTTACTGGTAAAATCGGCTAAAAAATAAAGAAAAATTTATAGAAAAAAAAAACTAATAGAAGCAATTACATCTAAACCCAGCCCATGTTTCATCTTGCTGTAGGTTTTTTTTATCACTGAATTGGAAATGATTCTTTTTTAATCATCACAAGCATAGTTAGCTTCCAGCATTATATGAGCACCTCTGCTGCATGTTATAGACACAGGGAACAAAACGAGTTCAAGGTGTTTTTATTCTTAGGGGGACTATTTTGTGAGTTTTATTTAAATTTCAAACTTCCCAAAATTCAGTTGGTGACTTGTGAAGTAAATTCAGATGCTAATGTATCGCACACCACTCTGGTGTTAACTTCACACTTACTGGATTGTATGTTATTAGGTGTGGGAGCATGGACTCCCCTATTTATAAAAAATACTGACACTTAGCAGATATACTCAACATGTCCATGGGCTTCATCAAGCAGACTTTAGTAAGATATGACCCTGATAACTATGTTTGAAGGAATTAAGAGGGATTAGTTCAATAAACTAAATCTGTAGCCTGGGGTTCTGACATACAAAGGAGAGTTACTGTAGAACAAAGAGTATAAATTGATTAGATTTAGTTCAGTGAAAAGATTAAGAGATTTTTGTTTTTGTAAATCAGGGATCTACATTGTTTCATTGCCTTTGTTTTTACATGTGTGTGTGTATATATGGATGGTATTACTGTCAAAAGTGAAATCTTTGGTGGAACCTTATCCAAAGTCCTAATTAGCTGGACATATTGTGCAGGGCTGGGTCTGTTTCCACATTGTTTAGCAGGAATGTTTTACACACATGCATTGCTGTTTATGTAGAGAACCTCCTGGTGTGTTTTGAAGAGCACTCAATGGCCAGTTTCCCTTCTTCTGCTTTTGATTCACAGGGTGTGGGCAAAGTTCACATGTATGAACTTTAGGCAGAGGAAGTCGGGAATGCTGGTGGTCATCTGACTCAACTGTTGTTGGAATTCTGTGTAACCAAAGGGACGAATTGGGGGCAGGACCAATGACGGTGTGAATAAGTAGAGGGCCGGCTCTTGTAAGTACAGGTAGGATATGGTCTGCTGTATTCACTCAGAGGATGGAAGCTAGCTAAGAAGTCACATCTTGGAATGTCTGTAGCTGCTCACTGAATCTTTATCACAGGACTACTGATCTTGTAACAACTACTGAAAGATATTTACTAAAAGAAGGTAAGGAGACTCCTTATATCTTCTAATATATATTCAGATCGGATTGGGATTTTGTTTTGCTTTATTTTATGCTTTATTTTCGGATTGCCATGCAGTTTCTAATACAGAAGCGTTAAGGCTGATTATTGGTGTTATAACTCCAGGCTTGTGAGATGTATTTCAGACTGAATATGGTTACAGCTATAATTCACATTACCTGCAACCCCATGTAGAAGCCTAAACCCTGGGCTTTCTATAAGTGAGGTTAATTGGATGTTGATGCCTGAGTTATGGACCTGTAAGCCAACAGGGGTCAGCTCTGGCTTTGAGCTGCTCAGTGTGTCTCTGTTCCTGCTGACATACAAGTTGGCCCCAAATTTGATCCCTTTTATGGAACAGACGTTGCATTTGTGTGTTACATGTGGACGTTTGTTGTCAGCTGGCCTGTCTGATCTGCAGGTGGTCTGAGAGCGCTTTAAATTTCATCTTTGAATGGCTGTAATTTTGTGTCTCTGGAATTCTTACCTGGTTCTTGCCATTGTCGTTGCCTAACTTTGTTGCACAAGAGATGTTCCTGAACAAGTTTCCTATCTCTTTGTAACATGCCTCACTTTTTTCACATAAGAAGTTCTTTCGGAAACTGTTTTTATTGCACAAGGAAAACTGGATACGTTCTTGGAAATTGATTCCCCCTGTTTAGTTTGTACAGGCTTTTTAACAGTCATGATTGCCTTTTTTTCTTCCCCCCCCCCCCCCCAAAAAAGAAAAAAATGAGGTCATAATAAAGTTACACCCCCCCCCCCCCCCCCCCTCTTTCTGGGAAGTTGTTTCAATGGCTCTGCTAATATAAAAGACAAAAGAGTGTTGTTCAGTCCAGCAGGTGACAGTGTGAGATGTAAATATCTGTGTACGTTGGAATAGTCTGCTTACTGTTTCCGAAAGGTCAGAGCAGGACAAGTCCCAGAAACCAGGCAATTATGGCTACTAAAACTTTATTGTTGTGAACTAATCTTGCTGTGGTTTCAGATCAATCTTTAGAACTCCACCTCTTCTCTAGTGTCATGGCTTATACGACCCTTGCCAGTCTTTTCAAGTGGAAATGTGAACACATTCCTCCAATATCGGGTTATCCATTAATGAGAAATATTGCCAGATATCTAATTAAGACGATAAATGCACTGTGACAAATGAAAGCATCCTAAATGGCAGGCATTTATTGGCCTTTTTATTTTTTATGACCCATTTGATTTTTTTAAAACATTACTAAGCTGTGATTGGGTGGATTGGATAAATGTCTTTGTTAAAAGGTTTACAGGATATTGGAACAGAAAGCAATAGGGAGGTTTGTGCTAGAGGCATGTTTAGGTTGACTTGCTGGGTTACCCCTCCTGGAGCTGCATATGGGCAAACACAGATGTGAGGGGCAAGTAAAAATACCTGCAATACTTGGCAACTTTTTCAGTCACTGCAGCAAGACCATAAGTAGAATTGGTCAAATATTCTCACTGTATATGATTTGTTGTGTTACTGCACATCTATATTATTGTTGTCTCTGTATTATTAATTTAGCCCAAAATTTGAGATTTACAGCTGGCATCTGAAAAGCACCTCTATCAAATAAATTATTTAGCCTGAACTTTATTTGTGAGCCATGCTTTATCCAAGAAAGAGAACTGTAGTGGGATTTTTTTGGAAGAGACGTGGTTTACATATCTGAAGTGTGAGCCCCTCCTATTCCGTTTCCAGAATCTAAGAATGAAGACATGTCAGTGTGAACTGCTATCTGTTTGTATATATTGTAGCCATCAGTGATGATTTGTGCTTTGTTTTACAGCATTTTTTCAATTTTTTTTTCTTTTTAAACTTTAAAAGTAATCCTGTAAAAGTGTATACCTTTTTTTTCTTGGCATTTTTCATGTTTTTAAACTCAAATCATGAAAAGGCGTCAAGGCTGGATCAAATCAAACCAAACTTTATTATTTTTTAGGTTTAACTTTTAGGCATCTAGTTTCGGGCATGAAGAAAATGTAAGCATGCATCCGACAAAGCTGGATCTTATTCTTAGATAGTCACCACTGGTATTTTTTCCTTAAAATAGACTTGTATCAGGATTAGTTTTTACAGCTGCTGTGCTGGTTTTTACATGCTGGCTGCCACTGACAGGGACAGCACATTACCACTTCCTTTGAAGAATGCGTACAACTGTAAAAGCATTTAGTTGTCTGATTGCTTCCGCACTAACAATCTATCTGGAAAAGTTGCCATATGAGTAATTTTTTACCCCTTCTTTCAACTTAAAGAAGGCCACCACCAGTATCGCCACCACTCTCTGCTAATGTTAATTTAAATAGATGAAATAGGGTGGAAAGATGGGTGTAAAGTTATATGCATGTCTTAAATTCAATCCGGTAGTGAATGGGAATGCTGCTATTTGCCGCCCACCTGTCCTGAGAGCTACACTTTGAAGTCTAGGGGACCCACACCAACCCTGACAGGTGTGAGAAACACGGAGATATCCGGGCTCTGCGCTTATGGTGGTTGGCCTATTTCTTTTCAGAAAGATCTGAGTATTGGGTGTGTGTTTTGTGTATCCGGAAATTTGTAAAACCCCTTGGTGCTAAAGACTAATTGATCCGGTTACCTTATCAGATATATATCAAAAAATTCATCTATTTTTAAAAAAAATAATGGTTATTAGATTTTTTGTGAAAGTGTTTAAATCTGCTCTTTTTTTTTTTCCTGTGTATTTTAGTCAGAACACCGTTTTAAGCAATGTAGTTCATAAATTGTAAATGGCAGAGAAAGTTCTACATTTAGCAGATGTCCAGAGTAGTTCTGTATCTAATGGAAAAGGTACCACTCGAAACAAACCTTTTCCTTCAGGCTAATAAATTCTAGAAGTATAATTTGTCCACCAGGGAGGACTCAATTGGTCATGTGAAAACATAGCGTGCCGAGTTTAGCTTCCGTCACCTAACTCCCCCTGGTTCCCCACTTTGCCCCTGGTTCATTGAAAGATTGCACCAAATCCTGGCTTTCATTGCCTCGAGAATTTGACATGAGTTAATTATAGCCCTGAATATTTATTGCACATTTCAGAAGTGTTTTATTTCATCTGCTACTTTGGAGTACTTCTTCCTTTTGCAGTATACCAGAATTAGCTTTTTTGCATTGCGTTAACAACTTATGCATTAAATTCAATTAGCTCAGCTTGTATATTTTACATACCATGGCTGAAATCATAACATTCAATGAAAAATATGCAGTTGAGCTACCAGAAGTAGCAAAATGTTTTTCCAAAGCACCGCTTTCCACTCATCTGGGTTTGAATTTGAATTTGCTTATTGCATCATGAATGTGTGGTGTAGTCTTTAAAATGTCTGTTCAGAACCCTAAGTCTTGACCTGCAAAGTGAGCGGCTGTGAAGACAACTTGGCCATTATATGTGTGTCACAGTGTCTGTACTGTATGCAGATGCTAATATTTCAGTCTGGTTAAACCATCATGTTTCACGTGGATAAGACTCTCTTTGTGACTACTTCTAAGCCAAATAACGGTACACAGTTGGGCTTTACTACCTTTGCCAAGGTGATGTCTCCACTCTATGATCCCCCAGCAATTTGAAATTGAAAAAATAATGTTTTTAGATATATCATTCTAAATTCCTAAAATTTATTGGCCTGTTCAGCACAAAGATTTCAAATGCTGAAGCTGTTTAAACAAGAATGCAAATTCTTATTAGTGTATTCAAGATTTGTAATAGTTTTTGCAACAAATATTTGCATGTTTGCATTAGTATAGTACCCAGGAAATGATGTTGTGTGATGGGAAAGGACATCACAGAAGTGACTGTTGTGCTAGGTGTCCATGCCATGTGTGTAGTCACATATTCATTGTATTGTATATGGTGTTGTGTTTCCTCTTCAAGGCACATGTCCCTTCTGTTTTAAGGCAGACTGTGGATTGGAGTCTTAAGCTTTTACAGTGAAACCATCTAAAAGTTCCTCTTTCACCCAACATCTGTTGTCTCATGTGAACGGAAGACTGTAATAGGGTGGGAGGGCGCTGGGTTTTAGATGGGTGAACCAGGAATCTACAGAAAATTTCCAACCAGTCCAAGTTGTTTCTCTGTCCCTGCCTGGTCAACTTGGGCATAATAACTCTAAATCTATAAAATACATTATGCCCTGGTAAAAAGTAATCATGGAGGAACTAAAGGCATCAGAACAAGTTATGTGGGAATACTTGTGAACAGTTGACTGGTGTGAATAGCTGAACTGCACCTGTTGAATAGAAGTTTGTTTAACTGTTAGTACTTGATGGGGCAGAGCAGTATTCCAGTATTGCCCAGGGTCAAAAGGTTAGGCTCCCTATAGGATGAAACTGTAGCTTCCTTTGTTGGTGTTCTGGCTCTCGCACCCCCTTTTATCATGATTTTGTGGTATGTCAAACAGTTCTTTGCTTGCCTTCTAGAGACTACCTGTGAATTCACTTGTTTGTCTATCCTGCTAAATACACACAGTAGTGTTATTTTATAAACTATACTTTCATAATATTACAAGTATTTTCTGCAATAATGCTTCAATAAATTGGTTATATTTTATATGGCTAATACCAGAGGCCATTTTTTCTTTTCCTTTTTTCCTACCCACTGGCTTTTTTTCCCTTTGATCTGGTAAATTTCCCACACATGGAGCTATGTGAAAATTATATGTATTGAGGTTCAAAATGAACTTTCCGGACCACAAAGGTTTTGTCTTGAGAGGTGACATGTGAGGAACAGGCTTTTGCCTTAGACAATAGCAACCATTCATTTCAAAGCCAGTGACTGCATGGGTAAAAAGATTGTTTTCAGTTATAGCTCGGTCTTCCAGTACACTAAATTTACATGTTGTTTCCCCTCTGTAGGATCATTTAATGTCCTGGAACAAGCAGAAATAGAATACTGCCAAGTGTTTGCCCGTGGCGATGGAGCAGAAAATCGGTAAACTTGCTTATGGGTGCCAGCGAAGTTCCACATCGGATGACGACTCTGGATGTGCTATGGAGGAGTACACTTGGGTTCCACCAGGACTGCGTCCAGAACAGGTAGTGGGAAGTTTGCAGTTACCATCATTGGACTTAGTTATTATTGCATGTTGCTTTTCCCCTGTAGTCTTATAAATATATAGAAAAATATGTTGTGTACATGCTTTATCTATTTATAGATAGATAAAAATATATATATATTGAGTCTGCTATAGAGTAAACAGTTTTAAATTGAATACTTGTGCATGCTAACAGCTTAGGATTCTATACATTTCTGTTAGATAAAAATCACTGTTACATTGATTTTAAGGGTATATTACAAATCATTGCTGTAGTGTGGCATTTGATAGAATGTAGGACCTGGCATCTGGCTGAAACATGTTCACATGTGACCCCTCCCTTGGAGTTGACTTTAGGTTCTCTGGAAAAGGCTCAGATGGAAGCAATGAAAAAGTAGCTTAAGATGAACCTACCAGCAGGAGCCGACAAGGCAGCTTTTGTCCCACTAATGTGTAAAATACAAGAAGCAAATGAAACCCGTTTATTATGGGGTATGTTTTTAGAAGGCTTTGGCATTTTGGTGGATATTAGGATAGAAAAAGATTCCACAGAGTTATTGGCTACTGTTAGAAGAGCTGGGCAATATTGCCACATTATATGTGTACAGTTTATGGTCCCCCTAATAGTCTTTACTAGTTACATTCCAGAAGAGCAATTCAACAGCTGGGTGCAAAGTGACCATCTCTACTTGTGCTGAGCTTGCTCATCTGGTGCTCATTATCACATAAGTCTGAAGTCACCCTAGACCTAATGTTACATTGTTTTCTTCTCTTGGCCATTTCACCTTTATTTAACACCCTTTCCTTGTGACTGCAGTACAAGAAGCCTATTGTTTAAGGGAAAAAAAGAAAACAAAACATAAAATTATGTTGATTTGTTTTATTGCAGGTTCAGTTATACTTTGCCTGTCTGCCTGAAGAAAAGATCCCTTATGTCAACAGTGTGGGTGAAAAGTATCGAATCAAACAGCTTCTGTACCAGCTTCCCCCACATGATAATGAGGTAAGACTACAGCATGGGTAAAGTTATTAAAAAAAAAAAACTTCCATCCTATAATGAAGCATACAAAAAGTCCTTAAGTTTTTCTATTTCCTTCAAGCACATTTGTAAACACACCCTTTGGGTTGGAACCAGCAATCTGCTTTGTCCCTGTACAACTCTCGTTCGGCTATTGAGAGTTATATCCATATGCTTTCTAATAAGACATCAGCACTAAGGGCCTACATGCATAAAATCATTAATTTATTGAAGTTCAACATAAAAGCCATTGGTGAAGTCTAATTCATTCTTCAAATAGACCATTTCAAGTCATGTAAGACCCTTATGCAAGCCAGGAATTCCCTATAAAAGTACAAAACTAATCAAAAATAAAACCCAAAGTATTCAGAATGTATTAAACTTCATTACATTGAAACAATTGAATGGAAGATCTGACCCTTGTGTGGCCAGGCATGTTTAGTAAAACATTAGTGCTGTATTTGCTTCTGGGAAGGGTACTTTATTACAACTGGAGCACAGCTAGCTCTGCCCATCTCACAGGTCAATTATGTGAAAGGGCCTTTTTTTTTCTGATAGGTCTCAAAAATTACACATCCATTGCAAGCCCAGTGGCTGTTTTTAAGACTTTCTGTATTCAAAGTGTTTTAACTCTTTTCCTGTAAGTTTACAAGGCTATTTAAATTCCAGTGTTTATAGTTTTTGTTCCTCTTTGTTTCTTTTGTGTCATGGCAAACAGTAAATATATTTACTCAATTACTTGTAATTGTACCATTTTATAGCCATATGACATTTTCTTTTCTTTGGCTTCTACTAGTAGCATAGTGTGGTTGTATTTCTGTAGAATGTGTCAGTCGGGTGTTAAAATACAACATGAGTCTGCTAATGCCATGAGCTGACATAAATCTTTTGTTTCCACAGGTGAGATACTGCCAGGCATTGAGTGAGGAGGAGAAGAAAGAACTGATGATGTTCAGTACTCAGCGCAAAAAAGAAGCCCTTGGGAGAGGCAATATTAAACTGCTGTCTAGGGGTGCAATGCATGCTGTCTGTGAACAGGTATGTGCCATATTCTTATCATGGCAAGATCAAATCCAATTAATGTTACTAAACAGTGTATTTGTAATAATTCACTGTTTATTCACTGAAGAGACATTGACTTGTTAGTAGCATTTATTTTGGGGTTTGCTGATGGTCTTTATTTTACCAATCTGACTATTAAAAAGGAACCAAAGTATACCAAAGGTAATAAAAGAATAGAGCTGCTGAAAAAGGGGGCAGGACTGGCATTGTTCCAGGAAAGTGATATAGCTATTCAACTCTATAAGGTATTTTCTGTGTCACCACGAATGGCTAGAGGTTTGCTCGGAATGGAGCATGAACATAGATTATCAGACTATTGGAATTACATTGCATCTTGTGTTTTATTAATAAATGCAGGGGCCTAATAATTTTAACTCATGAATAAAGTAGCACTGTATTTTTATGCCACATATCACAGTTGTCCTGTGATTTATTTTCTTTTTTTTTTTTTTTAAATATCTCTGAGAAAGCCTTCTGATCAGGTCTGTGTGTGTACATTCACGTCTCGTGCGGACTTTGGAGAATAATGTATTTTCTCTATGGGAGAAGTGTCAAATTGTAGCCAGATGGCTAAGTTTATAAAAACCACATTCCAATAATGAAAACCAGCTTAAGTGGTTCTCTAAATATCTACTTAACATACATCAGCAATATTTTTCTTGGTTTAGAATCCGTTTATGGTCTGGGATTATTAGACTTTTCTCCCTTTGGACTTTAAATGGGTGTTTAAATTCCTTCGCTATTTGTATGTCAGAAGTAGTATTTTTCCTTTTAATATGAACTCTGTAACAAATGTGCCAACATTTAATCAACATGGTAAAGACTAGATGTGTTTAATCATAGTTTTATATTGTATTTTTGTTCTCTCCCCCTTTTAGTGCACTGAGAAGATTAATGGCGGTGAAATAGGAATTTTTGTTTCAAGAGCTGGTCCTGGGGTGTGCTGGCACCCATCGTGTTTTGTATGCTCCACATGTAATGAGCTGCTTGTTGATCTCATATACTTTTACCAGGATGGAAAAGTACATTGTGGCAGGCATCATGCTGAACTGCTCAAACCAAGATGCTCAGCCTGTGATGAGGTATGTAAAATCACTTATTTTGGCAAATGCCTGTTACATTTTTCTGATCCTTTCTATTGCAAGCTTTTGGGGCTGTCTAAAAAAAAATAAGCCTATGTCAAACTCGAACTCTGTTATGCAGCTGGCGATTTAGTTTTACTTTTTTTGTCTGAATGTATGTCAATCAGTCTTGAGTGCTAGTAATAGTTTGGAGCCAATATTCTGTTTGAGTAATAATTACAAATGTACATGCATTTTGTGTGTGTGTGTGCGTTTTCCTATTTTTTGTGGTTATCTATAGTATGACGCTGTAGAATATTTCATTCTGAACGTCTAAACCACATTTTTGTTCTTTCAGATTATATTTGCTGATGAATGCACAGAGGCCGAGGGTCGTCACTGGCACATGAAACATTTTTGTTGTTATGAGTGTGAAACTGTGCTCGGTGGACAGAGGTATATCATGAAAGATGGTCGCCCCTTCTGTTGTAGTTGCTTTGAATCTCATTATGCAGAGTACTGTGAATCCTGTGGAGAACATATAGGTAAGGTGGTGCCATTTACTGGATACAAAAAAAAATGTTCCATTGTATGACTGTTAAAAGAAAGTGTCAAACCCATTACATTGGTTAGCTTAAAATATTTTTTTCCAATAGAATACATTAAGTAATACCAATAGTGTGTATGTGTAATAAACTTCTGCACTACTATAGTTAGGTTGTTTATAGCAAACTGTGATTAAGTAAAGATTTATGTTTTTCTTTTTAGGTGTTGATCATGCTCAGATGACCTATGATGGCCAACATTGGCATGCTACAGAGAGTTGCTTTTGTTGTGCACAGTGTAAAGTCTCACTTCTTGGTTGTCCTTTTCTGCCAAAAAAAGGTCGCATTTATTGTTCCAAAACTTGCAGCTTGGGGGAGGATGTTCATGCATCAGATTCCTCTGACTCAGCCTTCCAATCTGCGAGATCCAGAGAGTCCAGGAGAAGTGTTCGAATGGGAAAGAGCAGCAGGTCAGCAGATCAATGTAGACAATCACTCTTGCTGTCTCCTGCAATGAATTATAAGTTCCCCGGCATCTCTGGCAGTGCTGATGATACCCTGTCTCGGAAGATGGATGATCTTGGCTTATCAAGGCATGGGGCCAGTTTTCATAATGACTTTTGGAAAGGAAGGGATGAGCAGGATACTCCAGAGGACCATGAAGAATGGGCTGAGCATGATGACTATATGACTCAATTACTTTTAAAGTTTGGTGAAAAAGGACTCTTCCAGCAGCCCGCTGAAGATCATGGATCTAGTGATCCTTGGATGTCTGAAAATGTCAAAATGAATAGTGACCCAAAAAGAAGTAGGCACAGTCAGAGCTTGGCAAGTAAAAAATACCAAACTGATATGTACTGGGCACAGTCACAGGATGGACTTGGAGATTCAGCATATGGAAGTCATCCAGGTCCTGCCAGCAGCAGGAAAATTCAAGAACTGGATTTAGAACATGGTGCATCTGGTTACAAACGTGATAATATACCCTGGTACAAGAGCTCCCTGGAGTGCTTGTCTGATCATATGAAGCCACAGATTGAAAACATATGTGACTCCATGGATTCATTGGCGTTGTCCAATATAACAGGTACTGGCATTTTTTTTTTTAACATATTCTAATATTTCTACTGGTTTGATATGCCAGTAAGGCTTACTTGGCAAAATTTGTAAAATAATTTACAGAATTTGACATAACACGATTGACATCCTTGGCAAGCAACATAAGATATACTGAAATTAAATTGAATCTATTTTAGAATATTATTGTTTTGACAGTAATTCCATGTCATTTACAGGATATAGAGGCACCTCTCATGAGTTATTGTTTATATAATGTCACACACACATTTAACTCCATCTCATAGTGGGTTCAGCTTCTGCTGTTTTCCATTTACCATTTCCACAAATGTATATGGAAACTTTAAAGTGGCTGACAAGGTAAACATAAACTGGGAGCTGATTATTGGGGTATGTTTCTTTCTGTGCCAAACAACTAAGATTTCACTCAATCTGGATTCACCAAACAAAGAAGATTTGCTCAACTCAGAAAAAAATTCCCTTAGGCAAATTTCCCTATCATTACTCAGGATCCATAGGAAGCCTCCTAAGTTAGTCCTTGTGATTAGCTTTTGTACTTTGTACTTCTGCTTTCTAAAATAATTTTTCTTTCTCCTTTTTTTTTATCCCAGGAGCATCTGTTGATGTAGAAAGTAAAGTCCGGATGACACACTTTTCTTATCCAAATTTCCAAGATATGGACACAAGAGACTGTGAGAAAATGAGTAATATGGGAACTCTGAACTCTTCGATGCTGAACAGAAGTTCTGAATCTCTGAAAAGCCTAAGTTCAGAACTGTGCCAGGAAAAGCCACTTCCAGAAGAAAAGCCAGTTCACATGTCAGCACTGAGAAGGTCTAAGTCACAGACCAGACCTCAAGTCAAGTTTTCTGATGATGTCATTGACAACGGTGACTATAGCAGCATTGAAATCCGACAGCCCCCGATGAGCGAAAGGAGTAGGAGAAGGGTTTACAATTTTGAAGAAAGTAGCCAAAGGCCACGCCACCACCACCGGCGCAGGAAAAGTAGGAAGTCTCGCTCAGAAAATGCGCTTCATCTTGCAGCAGACCACAAACCACCAGGACGGGAAAAAACAAGATGTTACACTTCTGAGGATTATGACAGACTCTTTCAGAACAAAACTCCTCAGGAAGTCCAAGCATACATTCAAAATAGTGAACTCTTTGGACAGTATGCCAACGCTGCTTCAGATTATGGACTGCAAAACCAACTGATGGGAAAAATTTTTGGGTTGTATGGTGATGATGATGACTCTTGGTGTTCAACCTGCTCTTCATCCTCTTCTGACTCAGAAGAGGAAGGATATTTTCTTGGACAGCCCATTCCCCAGCCACGACCACAAAGATGCCAATATTTTACAGATGATCTCCCTAGTCCCACAGCTGCACTATCTAGTAGTCATTTTGGCCAAAGGACCACTAAATCCAGAAAGAAGAAGGGACACAAAGGCAAAAACTGTATCATTTCCTAAAAGCCCTAGGTGTGCTTAGTTGAATTCCTGTGAAGATATCCGTAGTCCAGAGTGACAGTTTTATTTTATAGTTCTGCTATTTGCAAAATACCTTTTTTTAATGCTATGTAAATTGTACCAAAAGAGACTGCTGGTGTTTACAATGTGTAATGACGATGGAAATGTTTGTGTTTAGCAGATTATTTACTTAGACGATTGCAGGTTTACAGTACAGGTTTACTTTCTTTATTGCTTTGCACACAATACTTAAGGTAGAAAATAGAATGTGCACCATATGCTTACCCGACAGACATGCCCCAGATTCCCGAAGTCTGGAACCCACTCTGAAAGGGAGAAGTTGTGTGTGGGCCAAACCCTTGTTTGCCAATTCCAGCAATCATTTACTCATGAATATGGTATATTTTCATGCAAACGAGATGTTTGCACCTAGCAGTTAGTACCTTCCAGGCCATAGTTTAAGGTTTGTGTATTCAGTTCGATGCAGACAGAGTCCTTTTGTTACAGATGCTCAATGGCAATTCAACCCAGCCAGATGCAGATTTTTTTTTTTATTCTTAAATTTTCCATATCAGTGGGTATTTACTCTGGAAAGCCTTTAAATTCATGCTAAGTGTAGAATATTTAGCTACAAGTTATTTATGTTTAAATTTAGCCCTAATTTAACTGCAAATAATTAATGTATATATTGTATATGTTAAAGCAGAACATGTTATTATTTTTTTTATTCCTTCTCTGCAAGGTATAGGGCACACCAGGAGAGATGGTTTATAGCTTGTTTGCTTTCTCTTTAGATGCCATTTACAAGAAGTTCAATATCAATATCTTACAGTATTCAGCCACCTGGTCTTTTAATATGTCTTTAGCCTTGTAAATGGCACTGCAGTGGTGTAAGTTCTTATACACCCATGTAACCGTATTTATAGGTCAGGGACTAATAGAAGACAAATCTCTTCATTCTGCAGAGACCGCAACAAGCTGTGTCTCACACAAAATGTTTTACATACATAAGTCACTTGTTTGATATTTCTAAAATATTGACACTTTTTGTGAATAAAAATATAGATAAAGTCCCATTTTAAGTGTTTCATTTTTCATTCTTTTGGTTTTATCTTTTCAATCAGTAGGGACACTGTGAGTTCCTTCCTTTGTTTAGTATTGCTGCGCAGGCCTGTGAAGTGGTTACCATCAAAATTAGGGCAGGCAATGCAGCAATTTTATGAAGAGATCATCGTAATTGTGATTTATTGTGGACCTGATGCTATGAACATTAACCTGCACTCCTAATACCAAAAAATTAATACAATCCCTGTTGGAAACAAAACTTTGGACCAGTGTTTCTCAATATTCCTAACATGGGGGAACCCTTGAAGTAACTTTCAGGTTTTCAGTAAACCCCCTGCTATATTTACTATATCCACAGTTCACAGTCTGTGTCAGTGGTCATTGGGAAGAATGTCTCTTACGTTGCTGGCCATTGGGAAAAATGTCACTCCTAAAGATGGCCAAAAAAAAAAGATCATTGGTGTCAGTTATACCGACCTGAGAGGTCTAAACTGCTCATTGCTCAAGGAACCCCCAGCAACCTCTGGAGGAACCCTGGTAGAAAGACGTTGCTTTATTACATTCATGGTAACTGGACCTTTGAGCAAAGGGTTAGACTATGTCACCTAATCATCTACACTAGCGACCAAAGGACCCAGAATGTACAAATTATTATCCTTATGTAGTTTAAGCATTGAACTGTGTTGGTGTGTGCAAATGCTTTATTGTAAGGTTTATTTAATTAAAGACTTACAAAGTACAGACTTATTGCTAAAAAAAAAAAAAAATGACACCTAAGACCCTCCACCACAATGATAAAAGTTACAGGAAAGCATAATGACCAATAATGTCACAATTATACATAGTTGTCTGGATTATACATAATTCTAAGATTCTTTCTAATGTATTTCCATTGAGAGTAATTTAGTGGCCAAGGCAAAGTATACAAGTAGAGAGAGAGGACAGGGCAGTAAAAGACTGTGATATAGAGCAGACATGGAACGTTGGGGGAGGTAGGGGACTCTGAATCCTACAAAACCTATATCGAGGAAATAAATTATATGGGTAATAATGCCTGAGGAGTGTCTAAAGTTGCCCTAAATGCAGGTAATCCAAGTGTTCTAGCAGCTGAGGATTTATAATGTGTCCTATGGGAGGGTTTTGCATTCTTCCATTCTTAGTTGTTTGAGATCCACTATCTACTGATCAAGGCATGACCTCTAATATGTAGGGGAAAGGCCAGTGGTAATGGAAAACCCTGTGTGCACCACTGCTATAAATCCTGGTGTGCTGGATAAAGGTGCGTACACACTTCCAATTTTTATCGTTCCAATCGAACGACGAACGATCGATTGGGCAAAAAATCGTTCGTAAAAAAGTAACCAACGACGCCGACGAACGAGGAAACTCGTTGGAAACGAACGACCGGACCGGATTGGACGACGATTGTTGAACATCGTTCGTGTGTACGGTCGTTCGTTGATCGTCCATGGGCTGAGCATGCGTAATGAACGAACGTTCGTTCACTTTCCTGTCGTGCACATAGTTCCTCTATCGCCCAAACAATCGTATCTATTGTGTGTACAATATCTACGAACGATCGTGTCGTTATCTCTATGTGCAGGATCGGTGCTATACGATCGTTCGTAGATATCGTGCAGGATCGTTCGTCTTCCAACGATAATAATTGGAAGTGTGTACGTAGCTTAAGACTGTAGATCTCTGGAGGTAGGGATAGGCCTGTAGATGGGCAGAAGAGATGTCAGGACCACCATATGAGTAGCATCTCCATCAGAACAATTAAATTTATTCTAAATAGTCAACTTTACGAACTGGTTATTGAAAGGAACAAGAAATACATGTGGAATGTTAACATAAAAGTTTTATCCCAATTATTCTGATAGGGGGTCTATTTATAAAGCAGTGAATCTGACATTCACTGAAACATTCGGTGGCTGAGATTCAATTACTGCCATTCGCATAGGATGTGTAAACACTCCTCTGGCTGCTCACTTAGTATGTCCCATGGGCTTCGTGTTTCAGAATCCACAGGAGGAAATAGGTATTCAACCCTTCCAAGCATTCTAATGCAAACTTTGGTGAGCAGTGCAGTGATAGGTTTTCATAAAATGGGCATTTAATGCAGTCGTCTTTTAGCAAGTATATTGTACTTAAATGACCCCTTCAGCACAGGGTCACTAAAGCAAACTTCACTTCTATTTTTGGGGTGTTAAGTATAGTTTAAATAAGAGGTGCTGACAATCTGCTAGAAGGCTTTCAGCAAGCTCCAAGTAGTGCTACAACTTACTAAAGCCTGTTTGTTTTTTTGTTTTTTTTTTTTGTAAGTAAGAATTCACAATTAAAAACTGCAAACAGGCAGGAGCTCATTGCAGAAGGAACAGGCAATGTAATTTCTGCAATAAAACATACCTGCCTGTTCCCAACCTTTTTTTCGATCGAGAAGGATGCCAGAATATTTCGGGAGTGAACTCTCTTGCATGTACTTGTAAGTTACATCATTTTCGTCTGGCCAATCAGGATGGATAAAGAGCCAACACTGGGAAGTAGACTGGAGGCACCTGTGATTGAACATAGACCGGTAAGTGTGTTTAACAAAAGAAAAAAAAATGCAATCGGGCATATATTTTATTTATTGCAGCCGGGACATTGCCTGTGCCATCTGCAATAAAGGACCTACCTGGTTGCAATTGTTTTATTTTTAACCTTTACTTCCATTCTAAAATTAACACCAAGCAAATATTTACAATAAGACTTTAGTTCCATTTTAAGTTAGCACCCCTATTCAAGTTCTCCTTACTGCGGCCATGATGGTCTGGTGATTCAGAAACCAACATTTTCAGGAGGTTGTTAGTACAAACCAAAATATCCGGTACTATAAATAGGCGCATACAAATCCAATATGGTACAGCAAATAAAGATAGGTGAGGTATAAAAGATGGGTGGGTGTTTACTGTTACACAACATCTGGGAAGCATCTTCAAAATGTAATTAGGAATAGCTGAAAGCAGGAAGAAGCCACTTTGATTTATACAAATGTCCCATGATAAGAACGCTGTTCTCTGTTGCAAACACTTCTAAATGGCTCTGGCCACAGATATCACTATTTAAGGACTACTAAATGATCTAGAGCCCATTCTGACCTTGGCATCCTGTTTTTTTATGGTAAAATAACTTCTAATAAGGCAGTTCAATACATATGATTGAACTAGCAATGCACCTATACATAAGAAAAAAAATGATATGCACTATTTTGGCAACACAGTGGAACATAATGTATGGAAATCAGAAGTGTAATTGCCTAAAAGCCCTGGGATGTCCTTGAATATGAATGCGTCCCCAGCCTGAGTTACGGCCCTATGTTCTTGACAAACATGAAAAAAATATTTTCAAGATAGTCTCATTTTTATTCAGATTTTCACAAAGTTCAGATTTGTAGTTGGCTATTTTAGAGAATTCACAATATAAAAAAAGGATTTTCCAATTCTGTTCTCAAACCCCATCCATGCACATTGCATATTTTCCAGGTAACTCTTCCTTGGCACCTTTCTAAGCAGGCTTTGTCTGTATGGTAAGTCCCTGATCTGCATCCTTGTATGGGCATCACCTGTCTTTGCAGAAGAGATCTGCTCAAAGACCATATTCCTACTCCAAGGTACCTGGGCACTGCTGACTTGCCATGGCAAGCTTCTTTTAGAAATACTGGTTGCATTGCTGGCCTTCTGGCTTCATTGTTTTGTCATGAACATTAAACCTTTTACACCCATCAGACAAAACAAAACTAAACTATTGACAGAACTGCATAGCATTGAGTAGCTGTGCCTGGAGAACTGCATAAGGCATCTTGCAAATAGTAGGTCCTGTGGAGTGTTACACTCTGTACGCACTGATTAATGCCTATTAAAAGTTGTCCAAGGAAGGACAACCAGTGATGATGTCATCAGTGCCAAAGGCTCACTGAAGTTTTTGGGGGGCTATTGAAGGTGTCCTGGTCTAAGGACTTTGTTTTTCTTTTAAGTCATGGCCAGATTCTTGTGTGTTGTTTATCTGGGGAAAAGATGGCATCCGGATGTCATATGTCAAAGGACACCTCTATGATGACCTGTTGATGGCCATGTTTAGGAGACTGGTTGTATCCAGTTTCTTGCACCTGAGGCCAGTTAAAAGCCAATTTGGACCAGCACATTTTGACGTCTTCATAAGAATGACGTTGCGGTGAGGCCTAATATGCCACAATGGGTCAAAACAGTTCTGACAACCAAAGAGGGACCTATGCAAGATTAGGCAGACTGTTTTAATGTTTAGCTGATCAGAGTATAACTTGGGAAAGTCAGATGGAGTGTCAGTGACCGGTAGGGACATTAGATATTATGGACTTTTGATGAAAGGGTCTTTACTTTTATGACTTTACCAGAAGTTTTCAGATCTACATCCACAGTAAATAAAATGTCTAAAGCTACGTACACACGGCAGATTTTTATCGCCCGATAATCGGCATCGCCCAATTATCGGGCGAAAATCTGCCGTGTGTACAGTCGGTGTCGTCCATCGTCCGGACGACCGACCTGCCGGATCCACGGACGATGGACGACAGCCGATTCCTAATGAAAGGGAAGGGGAGAGCGCGCAGCAGGGTGCCGCTCCGTCGCTCTCCCCCTCCCCTCTCCATAGAGCATGAACGGTGCTGTATGTACAGCACCGTTCATGCATTGTGCACTCCCTTGTCGTTGGAAAGGATCGTGAAAGATCCTTTCCAACGACAGAAATTGCAAGTGTGTACGCAGCTCAAGTCAAATCTTCAAAACCAGACACCTTATCTCAGGAAATCACAGACAGCTAAGCTAGCAAGTATGATAAATGTATTGTATTAATGTCTCCTTATCTGCACTGCTCCATTATGACAGCCCATGGCTAAGGAACTACACTTTCAGCACATAGAACCTGTGGGTGACAAGGAACCAAGATCAAACTGTAGGAAGGGATAAATATATAATTTTTTTTTTCTTGTTTTCAAAGCATGCATTGATCATATTTACTTTGTTTAATGGCAATGTTCGTTCTGATAAATTGATTTGAAATATATGATTTAAAGTCCTGAGCACTACCAGTATTTTATAAAAAACCTTGTTCAACAGCAATACAAGTGGTACAGAAACTTGTTTGTCAAAAAGTTCAAGTGCTTGCTCATAGTAGGTTTATGTTGAATCTTTTAGAGCTCTGTGTGTTAACAATGGCACTTGAAAACTGGCGACAGTTCATTTACATTAAAACGCTGCAAGCAATGAATTAGAAATGTTTATTTTAAGCCTGACATCCCCCTTCCATAAATGGCCCTTCACTTTACATACTGACTGCCTTCATTGTGGCAGTATGTGAGTCGCTCATACATCACGGACACACAAAATGTTTCACTTAGAGAATGGCTTCAGTTTCTTTTCTATGGTTTTCAAAAGAATGTATAGTTTGTTTTTTTTCTAATATATTTGTCTATTTGGTGCTTAAAAAACAGAGCCCAGAGCAGAAGAGTCAAGGAACTCCCCATACTGGAGATGGAAGGCATGGCAATCAGCTTGAAGGTCTTTTTATTAGAATGCTTTGCACAGTGTCCCTGAATCACCCAATATTAGATTTTTTTTTTGGAAAATAAATATTTTAAAGAGTATTACAAAAAAAGATTAAAAAAAGTTTACACACTCACAAAAATGACAAAAACCAATATTGTAATCATTTAAAATGTTATCTTGTATGTTTAATGTAAGAATCCAAAACAGGACATTTTAACATTGATGCATAAACAAGAATATTTTTCCAAGAACAAAAACAGTTGTAATAACAAGGTTTTTATATTTTTTTTTTAGGACGATAAAGAGTTTGAGAGAATTACAGAAATACAAATTACATGCTTCTGTTTTTTGGGTGCAGTGTTTATGACAAACAAGTGAATTTGTTAGTCAGTTTTTTTTTAAATAATGGGGGTGCCATTGCAGACCCTTTTTCAGAACAATCTAGTTGCCTGGCTGGTATGCAGATCCAATAGCTTAACCTAATTTGAGTTTAACAATTTAAACTCAAAGTATTGAGATCAGAGGCAGCCAGGCAACTAAAAAATAGTTACGCAGAACAAAAACACAAACGTATGCAAAGACTGCAGCTTGACACATTTACCAGAGATAGTGCAATGATGTGATCGAGGAAGGGAGCAGAGCATCTGGAAGGACTGCGGTACAGATCTAAGCAATGATGTGCCGGAGGGGGTATAAATATTCTGCAGATCCTTGGGAAGAAGTCAGGTGGTGGAACATGCATGTTAGAGCTAAATGAAATGCTGGAGGCAGAAAATCCAAGTAGGAAACCAGAAGTTCCAATCTGGCTGAAATTCTAAAGCACTTTTCAGTGAACCTTAGACATCTGATATCAATCAAATGTTTCTATCATGCAGACACATGAAAGAAGGGCCAATTAGGATCTTGGCTAACCCATGTTTTTGGATTTTAAAAGTAATCCAGCATATCCGGAGAAAGTTAGTGAAAGGTCTTGAAGTGCATTAAGGAACGTAAGCAAGTCCTCAGTGCCACCATGCTGCTCCATTTACTTCCAGTTTTAGGATGCAGCTAAATCTTTAGAACACAGTCATGTGAAAAAGAAAGTACACCCTCTTTCATTTCTACAATTTTTTTTTATATAAGGAGGTAAAAAAATCACCTGGTCTTTAGTAGGTTCTTAAATTATTTAAATCAAAGTTTAGGAGTAAAATACACACCAGATTCCACCTTCATTATTTACCAAAAGACACATAAAGTACATTACCATGAAGACACGATGGAGGACCTTTATGAGAAAAATAAAGTAGGTACACTCCATGAGTCAATAGCTTGTAGAATTGCCTTTCACAGCAGTAACATGAAATATATGTTTCTTAATGACTATCAGACTTTTATTGTTCTGGAGGAACCTGGCAGCATTCTCTTTACAGCATTGCTTTAGCTCAATGAAGTTTGCAGCCATTTGTTTATGTGCAGCTCTCTGGAGAACCCACCACAGTATTTTGAGCTGGTTGGGGTCTGAGCCTTGACTGGGCCATTGCAACACTTTATTCTTTTTCAGCCATTCTGTTGCTGTGCTTGGGATCTTTGTCTACTGCATGACCTAATTTTGTACAAACTGGGCTGCAAAATAAGCCCAAATCACCATCCCTCCACCACTGTGATTGACTTAAGCAATGTTCGTTTCTCCAAACCTAGTGTTGTGCTTTATGACTAAACATCTCTAGTTTTGGTCTCTATCCACAGGACTTTGTTCCAGTTTTGTGTTCTTTTCTGATGCAACTCTGCAAACCTAAAACTGTATGGTCATGTTCTTTCTAGAGAAGAGGCTTTCTCCTGGCAACCCTTCCAAACAAGTCATACTTGTTCAGTCATTCTTTAATTATACGGTCATAAACTTTACATTTAAAATGCTGAAACATGGAGAGTCTGAAATGTATCTCTTAGGTTTTTTTTCAGTTTCTGTGAGCATTGGATAGTCAGACTTTAGGATGAGTTTGCTAGGGGAAGATTGGGAATAATCTTTCCCACTATAGAATTATGGATTTCATATTGTTTGGAAATGGCCTTTTAACCCTTCCCAAATTAACGGGCAGCAACAATTACTTCTCTAAGATCACTGCCGATGTCTTTTCTCCTTGGCGTTGTGTTAACACACACCCGACTGCCCCAGAGCAGCAAACAACTGCTTTATATAAGTGGGCACATTTGCTTATGATGAAATAATAAAGTGCACCAATTTTTGACCCAATTTTAGACCTGCTAAAGTAGAATACCTTAATACTAAAACCTTAGAACGAAATGAGAGTATTTTCTTTTTCACATGACTATCTTATTTCTTGCTGCCCAATGAGAATAATGGAGCCACACACCAAAATCTGGTAACCAGTATCAATGGAGTAAAACTTTGTAGAGGTAAATCAAATCCCCAAACCTTCACTTTGGGACTACAATGTGAGACTGACATTTACACAGTCACGACTGAAGCTATCAATAAAGGTTGTCAGTTTGTCCAATATACACAGACATAATTTGTACAGATAAACTAGCTATATATATTATGCTCATAAAACTTAGCTGGAAGAGGAATTGCCATGGGCAAATTCAAGGAACTTTCAAAGTCCAATGCCTTTTTGTATCCTCCAAATCCCATGTTTATGGGAAGCAACAAGGACATCCATGTGTATGGCCATGCTCACATGTTCATTGGAATGATCATAATTGCACCTGATGATTTCAATAAAAGTTCATGGAAAAAGAACTCTCCTATTTTAGACGACCTGTATGGACTCTTTATAAATATTGATGGAAACTTAAGTTTCCAGCAGATGCCAAGTGTGCATGTGGTAAAAAAAAAAAAAAAAAAACTACAATTCAGATCCACAGGAAGAAATGCTGAAGAGGTATTTTTCATGTAATATGAAATCAAAGTAATATTTAATCCTTCACCTTACATTACAGAAGACATAGGAGAGGTTACAAACATTACAGTAAAAAGGTTGTTTTTCCTGACATAAAACATATTACGAGTAAAATACTGAACTACAGGTTAGTGTGGCCTATATTTACATGTAATCCCACAGACATTTCTAAATAAAAAATATTTGTGACAAATAAAAAAATAAGCATTAGAACAAAATTCATCTTCAGAGTATATATATTATATCCTGTGATGCAGTTATAAAGTACCTATCGCCTGCAGCTATCTAATTTGCAAACCACATTGTATCAGTAAATAAAGACGAAATAATACTACCACCCCCCTTAAATTAACATAATGCCATTTCCAAAACAGACAGCTGCTGTCACTGCACAGGAAATGAGCCACACTGTATACTGCACTGCAGACAGAGTGCGTTTCCTAAAGTACAATATATTTATCCAACATAGAGAATCTGGAATAAAGGGGAAAATACATCAGGAATCTTTAAATTCCTTATGTGCTATGCCAGGTCTTGATGGGCTGCATCATATTCCGCAATGTAGAATTTAAGTTCTTCGATACATCTCTCCCCTATCTCACTTAAATTCTGTTGTAATGAAAACTGGACCTGCTTTTCAAGGGACGGATCCTTGTCAATAAGCATCTTCACAACCATGCCAAAGGTCTCACAGTCCTGTCTGTAAACCTGTATAAACAAAAATGATGGTGATGTTATATGTGGAACATAGAGATCACATCAGGGCAGATTTCAAAAGACTGATAACAATAACCCTATACACAGTGTAAAGGAGAGTAATCATTTGCTAATATTAAAAATCTATTGATTCACAGACTATACAGACATGGCAGGTAGTAAGAATAGAAAACATTCTAGTGATGACACTGAAGATCACAACTGTCTAACATGTCACTGCCTCACTCAATATGAAAGGGTGAAAATGTCAAAACAGTTTTCAGTGACATTCACATTTTGGAATATCAAGTTCCATATTATGGTGGGTCAGTGACATAACTGCTGCAGGCAGACAGGACATATAACAGCCCAGCAACTACAATATTCTACTACTTCTCAGATTTATTTAATTTATGAAATCCATAAAAAAACTGATTAACCTGCTTAATGGAAATGTTTACCCACACACAGCTAAGTGACTGTAGATTGTAAGCTCCTCAGGGCAGGGTCCTCTCCTCCTCCTGTGTAACTGTCTGTGTCTGTCATTTGCAACCTCTGTTTATTGTACAACCATTTGTAATATGTTGGCGCTATATACATTTTCCTTAACAATAGTAAAAATAATAAAGTGATGTAGCCACATATCTATAGTAACACTAGAAACATTACTGATTCCTTATTTTTCAGTTTTCTATGGTGGAGAATCAACCACTGCCACCTACAATTCACTGCTTTATAATTATACATGGTAGGTTATCCATATATCTATGTCTAGATCAGAGTATTAACAAAATACCCATCTTTAGTTACCTTCCTAAGAATGTCTTGTTTCCCGTAAAAGGCCATTTATTAGATCACCATATGCTAGATCAGCCATTTTGTTTAGCTTGAAACATGAGCAACCCAGGCCCACTGAGGATACAGAGAGATGTGGAGACTCGTGAGGTGTGAAAGTCTTTTCTCAAATGCACAAACAGCTTTCTGCTCTACTAATGGTAGCTCCCACAATTTGTCATTACATAGAGTAAGAAGTGAAATAATTCCCCGTGTGAAATGATTCTTTTTTCCCCCCAAAATCAGACTCTAGTAGAAATTATATTAAAAAAAAAAATAATTTTAACTGCAATTTGCAATAAAATATATACTAAAACACACAACAACATTTAGAAAAAATTGGATAAAAACTGAAAGCACCACAAGAGAATCAATCATTAAACTAAAAACTGGGGCCCGATTAATTAAAGCTCAACAAGGATAGAGAGGATTCACTTCCATCAGTGAAGCTGGGTGATCCAGCAAACCTGGAAGGGTTTTCTGCAAAGTCATTTGTCATTTATTAGCAAATGTTTGAATCAAGATTTATATAGCGCCAACATATTACGCAGCACTGTACAATAAATAGGGGCGGCAAATGACAGACAGATAAAGACAGTGACACAGAAGGAGGAAGCCCTCAAGAGCTTACAATCTAGGTGTATTATTAGAATTCTTAAGTTTATGAAAAGTCTTTAATTCACCCAACATAAGTATTTTTAAAAATTCTGTGACCAACACATCAAGCTTTTGTAATGCTCAAGTGACCCCAAGAGATAAACCCTACCTACCCTACATGATTATGTCTGGAGGGGCTCTGTGCAAGATGTGCATGGTCAGTCAATGGATGGGAATGTCGGGTTTAAATTAGGACTGCTTGTCTTGCAGAGGTGAACAGTCTGAGTTGTAAAAGGTTTTCAGGGTGACAGCTGTGCACACCAACCTCAGTAAAACATTTAAAGAGCATTATTGAACAAAGGAACCTGAAAAACGTCACACAGCTGGGACAAAGCCTACACTGCTCACAGCTACAAAATACAGCTGCAGGCACAGGAAATGAACCACTCGGAAAGTATCACTTTTTTTTATTACTTCAAGGGTCTTTTATGTTTATCAGGCCATCTCTAGCCACTCAAGAAGGTTGCTGTAGGCAACTTGTCTGGGGCAGGTGAAAGCACCTGATAATTAACATTTCAACAACGCCATTACATTTCTGTGCCACTAACACAAACAGAGGGCACTTGTTACCTTCATTAACAACAAAAGACCAAGTGACACGTCTGTGCATAAAGGAAATTGTCCCCACTACACTCAATTTATTCTTCATGAGATCAAGCAGCAATGGAAGGGTTCCAAATTACGTGAAGTCATATCTGGGGAAGAAAGGGGGGGGGGGGGGGGGAAGGGTACATGCTATGACGGCATGGTTGTTCTGCCCCATTTCTCTGCAATTAAAGTTCCTATATTTGCAAAGGAATATGAGTCATGTTATTTTCATGGTTGCTTGAGTCAGGTTACACTAATTTTTCATTTCAGGATAATCTGCTCCTTACTAGAAAATAACAGATTGTGGCCTTCGCCCACAAGCATCTCTCAGATTTGAAACAGAAACTTTTTTTTTCTTCTCTAAAAGGAGCTGCAAAGATCAACATCAATGCTAAAGGAATGTTTAATAATTATTAACAGATGGCAGGGAGACAAATACACCGAACATAAATAAATGGTTTACGTGGTAGAAAACATGTTACCTCTTCCCATATAGAAATCTGAGAAAGGAAAAACATATCACCCACAAAGCCATTTATTCTAGCTGTAGTGAACACTATATACAAAAGAAAGCTAGAGAAATAATTATAAGCTGAACATAAATAGACCCATCACTGAATGGTAATGTTCTGAATACCCCTGTTTACCAATGGTTATAATTATACAGACATATGGTGGCAGCTATTTTTCTTGATGTTACATATACAAGTTGTGCTTTCTACTTTGTAGTGCTACATGGAGGGACTGTGCTTTACTAGGTTTCTGGTGTAAGCACAAGCCTATTGGGAACTTTTTTGAACACACATCAATCTCTAAGTGACAGATCCTCTTTTTTTTATCAGCAGACATTAGGCAAAAGGAGATAGTCCTACTTCCTGACCAATGAATACTGTAAATATAGTAAGAATGTACAAATTTGTAGGTAAAATACAGCAAGTAAAAGTAATAGTTACAAAGATACTTTCATGCAAATCATAATTTTACTCCTGCAAATAGGGCCAGATAATTGCAGCAGCAGGGAACTGGTTGTGCGAAACATTTGTAAATGTAGCCAAGAACTGCACAGGACCATAAATCACACAGCGTTCTTTCTGAGCCCACAAGTCTGGGATCTCTGTGAGGCTATATACACTTTATGTTACAGCTATTTATGCTTTTAT
This sequence comes from Pyxicephalus adspersus, assembly GCF_032062135.1. Lineage (NCBI taxonomy): Eukaryota > Metazoa > Chordata > Amphibia > Anura > Pyxicephalidae > Pyxicephalus > Pyxicephalus adspersus. Next base: position 91,651,583 of record NC_092859.1, read on the forward strand.
GGAAATTACTAAATGGTTATTTTCTATTATTATTATTATCCAGTATTTATATGGCACCAACATATTACGCAGCACTTTAATAAGTCCATAGTCAAGTCAGTAGCTGCCCCCTCAAAGGAGCTCACAATCTAATATCCCTACCATAGTCATATGTCATTAATACAGTCCAAGGGCAATTTTTTAGGGAAGAAACCAATCAATCTAATTGCATGTTTTTGGGATGTGGGAGGAAACCTGAGAACCCGGAGAAAAACCCACGCAACACAGGAAGAACCTGCAAACTCCATGCAGATCCTGGCCGAGATTTAAACCTGGAACCTAGTGCTGCAAAGGCCACAGTGCTATTCCTATACGTTAATAATAAATATCCCAACTATATACCAAGATGGCAGCTATTATCGTTACAAGCGTCCTAACTCTGCACTGGAGAGAAACCATAATATGCCTCCCCTTAGTTCTGTTACTTCAAAATGTAGCCATGTTTGCCCATCCTGCACAGAATATAAAAAATATCTGTGAAGTGACTCCAAACACAATGCAAATGTGATTTCTTGCACATGACGTGTCTAGTCCTGGGAGGCCATACTCTTGAGTTCCTACAAGCAGGAAGGGCCCCATTGCAACCAGGTATGGATAAGAAGTTATCCTAAACAGTATAAATCTGCCTGACCTATACTGCTTTGTACAAAGAGGTTGGAATCAGCAGTAGAAATCTTCCAAAAAAAAAATTATTTTCTTTTTTCTGCTCATGACCAAGTACAATGATTTAGTGGCAGTGGGTGCCCAATGATCATTTTCATCTTTCCATAGCCATGCACAGACCTACAAAGACATTTAGCAAAAGCAAATTTTTCTATCCTCACTGGCTGCAAGCTTGTTCCAGGTCAGCACCTCATTATGTAAAGCTGGGATCAAGGTGTAGTCTTAGAAAAACAGTCAGAACTAGCAAACCTATGCTCCCTTTTTATTATATCTATGCTCCCTATATTATATTTTACAGATAAAGCAATGTAGGTTTGCACACCCCCAAAAAAGACAAAAAAGTGAGTGATTTTATCTTTCCAGCATAAACAATTGTTCAAGCACAGTTGGAAGGAAGAAATGCATAACTTGGGGGTTACTTCCTACTGTGCTGTCACTACACCCAGCATCATGGAGATGCCTTCCATTCCACTGTCAGTCCTCACAGTGCTCTGGGGCACAGACTGCTAATGATTACTTTGCTAGTCAGGAACTCCCTGGGAGACACAGCCGAGTCAGCTGATCTTGATAAAGTGTTTCCTATCAATATCAGAACTTAAAAAATATTTAGAAGAGCAGAAATGTAAATATTAGAAATCAAATTGGAAAACAGAAAAAAAAACTGGAAACCTTTCAGGGAGCAATAATAAAACAAATATTAATACTTAGTTTCAAAGTATTTTCACCTTCAAGTGTTACAATTGTAAAATGAATTACAATCTGCTTTTCTAGTGGGTTGATGGTTACTACATTCTACCCCAAACCTGCACCAGAACCCTTGTTCTTAACAATATTCTCGCAGGACATGGTTCTAAAATGTATACAAAAGTTGGAAGCAATGGAAGTGTACATAATCCTCCTGGTACAGGTTTCCTAGAAGGATGTGTCTTCTTGAAGCATCTGAAAGGTGTCCCTGACAGACCCCAGTTCTCCAGTTATGCCTCTGTCCTGTGCTTTGCCATTCAAAGAGCAGCTTTATCGTCATCATTGTGAATGACAATGCACAGGGAGAGGACAGAGGCTCAACACTGGAGTCCATCACTGACACCTTTTCAATGTGGTAGGGAGCTGGAAACATGGCCCACTGTAATTTTCAGGAGAGGCTCAATGCAGCTTTTAGACAACTCAAAGTAAACAAATACTTGCTGGCTAAACAGCCATAGTAGAAAATATTAAAGCGTTGAAAAGTGTAAAGAACAAAACATCAAGGACTACACTTGATAGTAATTTTTTGTATGATCTATTCACTAAAATGGCAGCCTACTTGGATTTGGGGCACACATTCCAGAGAGTAGAACAAGTCCGTTTCAATTCAAGGCAAAAAGAAAATCATCCCCAGAGCTGAGGCTCTGGATGTGGTAAATGTCCCAGCCTATATGTAAATTGAATATTAAATGGATTTTTTGTCTTTGCCACCCACTGGTCTATGGCAGCAAGAGGGAGTGGAGAAAATAATGCAAGTAATGCCAGATGTTGCGTTTATTTAGGAGACGCTGCAATCTTATAAATATATCAGCTAAAATCTTTTACCTCTGTGGCTACCATCAGTTATTTCACAACATTACAGACTTTTATCAGCCTCGGTTTTTACTGATAATTTATCTGGTGGCTCAGACTGATGTTGTAGCACTCTGAGGGCAGAAGGAAATGGCCCAATTCTCTCATCATCTCTGTTCCCAAGGATACTATTTCCTTTACATTTTCTCTGCCCATCTGCAAAATCTTAGTAGTAACTTTCAACAGGTTTTTTTTATATATATTTTTTATGCCAGTGGTCATTACTAATTTGAGAAACAGACCCACCATTTCTGTGCAATAAATACAAAATACTAAAAGTAGTACCATATCTACTGTGACATAAGACGCCAAAATAACCAGTACCATTGTGCATTTTCCTTTAGATTAGATCACAAACTGGTACCTGAAAAAAGCTACAGCAGTTCATTAGCCAACAGCTGCTGAACAAATATTAGTCTAATCAGTTAGAACCTCCAAACTTGGGACACTGTTTGCTTTAATTAATTACAACACAATAGTGAGAAGTTTCAGTCACATTAGTAGTTAAATTCTAATGCTAAACCTACCTTGTGCAGAGACACAAGATGTGGATTATGTTATGTAGTGAAAAAATTGTCTCTAGGCATGGACCTGATATTTTGACACTTCTGATATCAACTTTGCACTTTATGTGTATTCCTGGCTTGAAAAGGTCTTCCGATGTAATTTAGGTGGTCCTGGAACTTTTTCTTATCGTTTCTCTGAATACAAGAGTTTCAGGATGTCTTAATTGTCCACACAAGGCACCTCTGCTTTACTCACATTTGTTTAATAAATGATATATTGCTGGCATTGCAAAAGCTAATTTACATCTGAAGATCTATGTGTTTATGACGAGGTGCCAGTTATTAATTGTTTCTTTCATAGATGTGCTTCTGCTCTCCCCCATTCTATTGACCTGTACAAAAACATGCATGCTCAGGAGAAACATCTCCAGTGCTCACATTTTGCCTCTGAAGTCTGCGGGTAGCTTAAGAAAGTAAAACCCATTAAAATCTCACTGGGGGATATTTACCAACAAAGCACAAGAGCGAAAAGTCAGATGCTAGCTCAAGGTTTGTAGCTTGCAAACTTGTCAATCAAAGCTAAGTGATAACATATAATTGTGGGTTATGAGACATGGAAATTCCTAGCCAACCTCACACTTTTTCAAGACTGGTACTAGCCTAATTAAACAGATAATATTTGCTATATGAAGAAAGAATTTTGTTGAGTTTCCTAAAAAAAACAAACTCATATTTAACACCGCTACTGTTCAGACACCACACAGGAAATTTAATCTATACAGATCACAATATAACTACCACATACTTACCATCTGCATGGTCTAATTGAAAATGGACATACCAGAGTTCCCATAAATATTATATTATGCTGTCAATATATTTACTAATACATTTACCTTCTCTCACACTATCACACAGATAGGCATACATTGTCCTTTTTGTTATTTCAGTATAGTACACTAGTACATTTTGCCAGTAAAAGGACAGTAATGTCTAATAATTAAGTATATCTTTCGCCCAACAAAAAAATGGCAACATCAATAAAAAGCCACAGCAACTGACAAAATGAAGCATTGTGCCAGGTGAATAACAATAAGAAGCCTTGGTTAAAAATGAGATGATTAGTAACTACACATTACATTCTAACAAACAATCATAACAAAAACATTAATTCATTAAAACAAAAGATGGCAACATACAATTTTATCAAAAGATAGAAGGGCTACACAAGGCCTTTACTTGCCAAGCCTTGGAGGAAAAAATGTTCATGCTAATACCCAGCAAGCAGCAGGACATTATTAAAGCACAGCCAGAGGGATCACTTAGTCACAGTTTACTAAATGGAGGAATGGAATTCATTTTTTTTTTTTTAATTCAAGCAAAATCCGAGCAGTGGTTTTAGCAGTACAAGTAGTAATAATAAAGCTTACACCTTCAGTGCAAATATATATTATTCTGCAAAATGCTGCAATAGGTAACAATTTTTGCACATAATATGAAATTCTGGTTCTTTCCACTGCTGCAACATCATGCTAATATTCTGTGCTAAAGCATACCTTTCACATGTATCACTTCTTTTGGGTTAGGGTTTTATTTCCTCTCTGTTATCTATAATACTGTAAAAACAGCCATATATTGTAATGGCCTCCGAGCCATTTGCTGAAGCATAGAAAATGTTTTATGTCATTGCTTACTGGATGCTGGTACAAGCTTAATATGGGGGACGTGGTGACTAGCTGAGCTGATATGCACCACTGAGGGGCACCACTGTATTTAGGGATTTCCTAAAATCCTTACATCCAACACTTCCACGAATATAAACCTCATAAGGTTTCTTCTGCTAACATTCATGGATTACACTAGTAACATGAAGGTCAGTAGAAAGAACCATAAATTGTCTTGAAATGGACTCTGGAGATCAACTCTTTTGAAAGTGTTGATTTCAGTAGACTTCAAAGGACCATTTTACAAAACTAAAGCAATGTTTGAAAGTTTGGGCAACAGAAAAAGTAAGCACTTTTCTTCTTTTTATGGTTCTTTTGCACTGCTCCCGTTTTTTTTCAGATTAGTTAAGCTTTTTTTTTTTTTTTTTTTTTTTTTTAAACAATTCAAAAGCAAAATCCCCTTGTTTGTTCTGCAAAAGCAACAAGAGAGTGTATCGCACCATTACATGGATGACAACAATCTCCTACATAGCTTTCCAGTTAAAGATTTGCTTCCACAGACAGCAGAATTAGTCAGGCACTAAAACAGTATCACATACAACTTTTCTCCCCCTTTATTTTTTTGCAGCTCCAGGAAAAAGTTCAACTCATTCATCACTGATAAAGGTGGGTGCATAGCAGGGAGAAGGGGGCATGTTTAATCAGTGTCAATAAGAACACAGAGGAAAAAACTCACAGGGACTAGCAGGATTTTTTATTTTTGAAAACACCACAAAGGATTACATTTAAAAAAAGGGGCCAAAAAGGACCTTTGTCAAGATTTAAAATTTAGCAGAGTCAACCAAACACGTAATGTTGCTCCAACATGGAATTATTTCCAGTTAATGAACCAAAAACGTCAGCGTAAAGTCTTGGCATTTGTGTTCCTCATAAAACAACCTCCTTGATTACAATCTGATCCATGGAAATACAATGCACCAAAATCATAGCTGCCCAGCCATTATACCAAACACAGTTGAAAACACTATACGAATCTTCAACTATGTGATGTTCTTTCTGTGTATTCTGCCAATGTAGTCTAACCTGTGAATCTCAACTCAGAATGCCAATGTCTGTTCCGGTTCCAAATTGAAAGGCTAATACTACCAAACACAATATTTACCACAGCTGTGAGCTGTTAAACTGCAGCCTGCTGTCACATACTACCCCAGAAGCCAAAAACTGGAAATCTTGAAATTAAAGAATGAGCTGTGATAGCACCAAAATATTTATTGCTACCATGATAACACAGGGTTAACAAAGTCAGAGAGCTGACACTTTACTATAAAGAATTAGACTTTAGGAGAAACACAAGTTTTAAATAATTAATAATAAGTATTTTTAAACAATAATTTAGCTTACAAATACTTACTAAAAGTAAACCTATTACAATCCAGTCATTCGGTACACATCTAGGCTTTATAAATACAAGCTGAGCCTTACTATCCTTCTTATTATTAAAGTGACAGGCACCTCAAATAAACCAGATCTCAAAGATTTCCCCCCCTCCCTTATTTTTTATAGTCATGTGATGCTTCAGGCCTAATCTTTCGCCCCCCCCCCCCCCTTTTAGGTGGGGTTACCCTTGGGTATTCTGCCTGCATGATATGGAGAACTCCTAATGATGTACAGGATTTAGCTCATATGGGAAAGGATAAGAGGATGCAGCAGCAATGGAGCTAAAGAAAAAAGGACAGACAGGAACATCTGCAATGCTACATTAATAGTCCCCTGCAACCAGAAGTGATGCGGTAAAGGAACCTGGATGGGGAAATTAGGCAATTATAGGTTTATTCAAAGGGTAAGAAAAACTAAAGTAAGGGTAAAAGGTCAGAGGGGGGTGGGCAGAAGAAAGATTTTGCCTTGAGATAAGGCTGAAAAAATGTAGAGGTTCTGGAGATGGGGTAGGGACCAGCTCGACTTTTATCTGAGCCCACCATAGCAAAGAATACATCTCCTTCTTACAGGAATGTAGATGTCCTGGAAATGACCCCATTCGTGTCTAGAGAAATCCATAAAGAGACCCAGAAAGGACAGATGATTGCTGTGAATGATGCAAACAAAGCTGTGGATATCAGATGAAGGTATGTTCGGACTAGGCAGTAAACTTGTACTCAGAATGGTGAAGATCAGTGCTTTAGGGCACTTCATTTGAAAGTGAAGTTCCTCTTTAATTTCACTGGTTAGATTGACATGTTCTTTAAAGACATGCACAAAGAGCTGCAGTATTTTTCTGAAAGCCTAAATATGTGGATTTGGAAACCGTCCACACAAAATCTTGTTTTAATTATGGCACGGACATCAAGGGGAAGCGCTCTGTAAAAGCAACTGACGGATATTTGAAGGAACCTCAGTGCGGGTGTGTTTGTGCCTGAAGAGGGACTGCTCTGTATGTGTGGATGGATAGAGTGCAAGACGGAGAAATTCCATACTGGAGATCTTTAGTGCAGAACAGTTTTAAAAAGAACAGCACAATAAAGTATCATACAAATGATCCACTGTGCCTCTCAGTAGGAGAAATAAAAGAACAAAAATTAATACATTTTGTGAAAATCCCAAATAAACACAGAGTGGTAGGTTGTAGTTTTTTTTACTATGTATTATTGCTGCATCCTTCCCAATCTCTCAGGGGGCTTACAAAAGAGTGGTAATAAACAATTTACAATGTTCCTCACCTACCCCAATTTGTGGCTGAAAAGCTTATGCAAATACCAGTATTTTAAAAAAGATTGCTTGTATAAAAGGTTTTTACACATGTGTTAAAATCTGATTGTGCAATTGTCTTGAGATTTACCAAACCATGTAACATGAGAAAAAATGTAATCAGTTCAACTTTTATGCAAACAGGTAGGACCTTTCACTTCAAAGTTGTTGGCAAGTTTAAGAAACAGTTTTACCAACCAAGAATTAGTAAAAAAAAAAAAAAATGAATTAGCAAAGCAGAAGTTTTTCAAATTTAATAATCTGACAAATAAACAAACACTCTTACCTTTTTATCGTAGGACAATGCAACAGATTAGCTTTAATGCCCTCATTCCCAGAGGCAAAGTAGTGCAATTTTTCAGAAAGAGAGAGAAATTGTCCTAAAAATGTTTTTTTACCCCCATTATGGAAAAAGTAGGGGAAAGCATTTACTATAATTATTATTTGAGATAATAAAGTCCTTACATTTCCTATCCTATAGACTGAACTGAAGAGGTGAGAGACGTCTCCAATTTGGATGGTACCAATTGTTCCATTGGAGGATTTCCTATTTAATTCTGTTATAGCAATTTACAATTTTGGATTACCATCAATTTTATTTTGTTACACTGGTAATCAGAACAATTTAAAATAATCTTTATAATGAGGACAGCAATAACAATCAGAAAGTGGTTCTATCCCCTTACCCTAATCTACCCAAAAAGGTTTTGCCTTTAGCCAGACTTTAATAATAGGGAGCTCTGTGTCAGGTCAATAAATAGCCTTTGTATCCCTTGATTAAAACAGGTAAATGTTAGGAAAAAAGAGCAGTCTTTGTTTCTTCTCATTACTGTTTGGGATTAGTCCAAGCCCAAAAAAAAGTGTGCAAAATACAATTCAATCTTTAACCATCTCAGCTATCAAATACAGACTACATGTTTGTATATGTGATATTAACACTGAATATTGTAATCAGTACAGAATCCCAAGTTTGCCAACAAAGCAACCAATGACCGAGTGACCAGAAACCTAAGTTAACGGCACTTCTCTTGATTCTGAGGTTATACTTCGGCTTTAGAAAGGGTAGTGACAAGCTGCTTGTTCAAACTGCCTATATTTCAGTTCAAGCCCACCCACTCAAATTGGAACAGGCTTTGATCTTTTAAGCACAAGTTTTATATGCCACACAAATGCGAGTTTCAGATTTACAATTTTAATTAGCCTTGTTTACAGTGTAGACATACCGCTTCATAACTGAATGTTGGACGGCAAGTTGGCAAATCCTGCCATGGCCATAATAAAATGAATTACTTAAGGATTTCCAAAGCATACATTACTAAAAGACAGTCATAAAATTATCATTTATATGCTTTTGAAATTGTGTAGTACATTTCAGTCTTCAACAAGAACAAGGATTATTCTGTTCAGCGAGTATCATTTATTCGGGCAATGACAAACATACGCTTTTAGGTTGATGGTGAAATCAGTGGAGCAGAAATTTACAACGTGGAGCGAAACCAAAATAAACAGTTAACAAGTTACTGGGCCCAGAGGTTGAAAGCTAAACTTCCACGCGTTTACTTAATGCCTGTGTTTATGCAGACATTTATATCAAATGCCAACAGGAAAATGAACCACAACTTTCAAAATGGCACTTTAAAAAACAGACTGTAAAACATAAACACAATATATAGGCACTTGTAGGATACACATACGGGAGTATGTCGCTCTGTGTACTGGTATAAACATAAAATGTAGAGCACTTGTGGCTTTATTAAGAGTTTTATCAAACAAAAATAAATGTCAGTCAACATTTCCTGTGTAAATGTGATGTATTTTTCTTCAAATAAATACCCAAGTTTGTTTTCAGTTCTCAAGCAGTGTTGTGAGAAGGGCAGTCAGTTAAAAAAGATCCAAACACTTACCCATGTATATGATGTGCATAGAACTCAAACTATGTAGACTACGCATACTAGCTGCTGATTTTTAAACATGAATGATAATTACTAAAAGAAAAAAAAAATGATAATGCCAACCTAGATATAGACAGATAAAACACTCTGATCATGCTCTTGTATATACAACCAGGACCCTACAATTTTTGTGAGATAATCAGACAATGTATGTAGAAAATATGACAACTGATGTCTATGCTTATAAATCCTCACCTATTTGGATAGCACATTTTAGTTCTTTCTCCATGGTCAGCGCTGAAAAGGGCCAAAACTCTTGACAGAGGTGGGTGTGCATATGTTGGCATACAATATATCTTTAAAGCGAAGTGGTCACAGCTACAATTATGCAAAAATATACTAATTCTTCCATTTCCATTACAAAGCCTAATTTGGAAAAGTAAAAACAAAAGTGCTTACCAACCATTAACCTGTACAAGGACCTTTCTCTGGGAAGGGCAAACCTGTCTCTGAATCATGCGATCCCATGCAGCTCCCCACAGCTGGCACTTTATCAGCCCTTCAAAGACCCGCATGGTGCTGGTTCATAAATAACCAGTATCTACACATCTGACAGCTGGCTGCAGTGAGTGGTACTAGTACCCCCGACTGCCGTCCCTTTTCATTCCCAATAGGGCTGCCACCGGAGACACCGTCATATAGCATCTAAAGAAAGGCAGAAGTTTCTGGCTGGAGAAAGCTGTAAACACATTGGAACCTCATTGCCGATGTGAACCTAGCCTTAGGGTGTCACAAAAGATAACTAATAAAGTGCTATAAGAACAATAGAGATAATACATTGTACACAGACAAGCTCATGAATGCCATAAATTAATCATTTAGGACTGAAGTTAAACACCAGAAGCTTTGCATGCCAAGATTTGTTTTTGGTACTGAAAAGATATAAGGGAAAGTCCAGAGGTCTAACGTACTCCTTTTAAACATCTTTAATAAACATATAAGGCTTAAGGTTGAATCATACTTTATGAGGAATTTGATTGATCATCTAAAAAAGATCAATCATGACATGGAAACTGTAAAAATTCCAGATCCACAGAATTTTTGGTGGAGTGATTTACTAATAATTCACATATTACCTAGATAAACAAATCACTGACTGGAAACGGACTGCTTCCTGAGCCCATTATCTTACTGTAGGAGCAGATCGAGTCACTTAAGGTCACACTGCTAGCAATAAACTGCTGACTAGATGTGTTGTTATGCATCATCACATAGGGAAGGATTTTGCAATAATGTGTCAGGAGACTTTATGTCTGTGTATGGACCTCCTAGCTAGCTCTTAACCAAACTATTTCAAATAAAGACTTTACGCAACTCTGATCTATAGCCCACACTCAGTACCCTGGCATCCATGGAGACATAGATAAAGGCAGATCCTTTATAGCATTTTGAAATACATTTCTGGTGTCACCCTGGGGTACGATTTGACAGTCTTTAGGTTTTATCTAGGTCTGCAGGACTTCCATTAGTTTACAGCCATGGTGTAGTTAGGCTATAGCCCAATCAATCACCTGGCTAAGGGGGTATCAAAGAATCCCTATCAGCTTTAAGAACCCTTCCTAATCCTCAGCTTTTTGAATCTCTTAAACTTTGATGAAAGTATTCCCTGTGAACTAAATGTGTGGAATCTCCCTACCACCTTTGTAGAATTACTATTTTAGCAAATATCACTGGCCTAAACCTCCAGCATATTCAATTGATGTGCATTCTTGCTCTGTATGAGACAATCCCCAGTCTATTTTACTACCATCTCTTCAATTTATGTTGAATTACAAGTCACAGCATTGCACAACAATGCCTCTACTGTTTCTGAACTCCTGGACTTCCCATTCCTTTACCTAGTCCATCTTTTACCCACACAATGCTTTTTAAAATACGGACAACCTTAAAAATAAAATCATGTCACTTTTTTGTCAGAATTATCGTAATTTTTTTTTTTGGGATAAAAAAAAATACTTTCTGTAAAGGTTTAACAAAACAAAACAGAACACTTCCCGAGTTAGGAAATGTTACAGTAAACTGTTGCCGGTGCAAAAATAAATTACAAGGAAAAAGTCACTATGCAGTTCTATCTAAATTCAGAATCGATTGCCATGATACCCGGAATTCCCGGCTTTCTCTCTGTGTGCCGGAAATAATTGAATGGGTTACATCATCCTGGCCTGGCCAATCAGGAAGGATGCAACTGTGGGTAAGCTAGATTTGCAGGTTTTCTTTAATCAACATGGGAGGTAAATCTCCCAAGTATATACTGGGACACATTATGAAATATAAAGAAGCTATACAAATGAAAAGATTAAAAATCATTCTAATTCTGAAAACACTACCATTAAACTGTTTAAATAAACTCAATTTTAGAAACGTAAAACACAAATACCAACAGGATGGAAAATAAAAATACTGACAACCTCGTGTCTAGCAAAAAAAGGGGTAAAACATAAGGAGACACAAGTAATGTAAATTCTCATTCATAAAATGTTGCTCTTGAGAATACACTGCTAGGAAGGTGTAAAAAGCAAAGTAAAGGAGAATGTTACATTGTTTATTTTAAATCTAAATTTAATACAACACATTACTGGCTTTCAACCTGTTACTTGATTCAAAAGGCTTCCATGGAAAATGTTAGGTAGGGAACATTTCATCTAAAAGATTAAAGCAGTAAATCCAAGACGTGACAGCTCAGAGATGGGAAGCAATGAAAAGCTAAATGCACAGTCTCTGAAGTCACTGTAACAAGAAAGCTGTAAAGTTAAATTACTCGTCCAGACATTATCTAAAATAGGTATTTAAAAAAACAACTTCACAGGAACACCTCCATAATATAATAATCAATTGTAAAAGCGACATCAACACTCATGTTAGAATGTCCAGAATGCGGTTGGGTTGAAAGCGGTGTGCGATTATCTCTGAAATTTTAAACAAATTCTCTACACTGTTGCAAATGGAAGTGAACTCCACTGCCATATTGTGCAAACATGCTCAGCCTATTTGCACATATTGAAAGACTTATCTGCCCCTCCAGCACTGAGACAGCTGTCTGGTTCCTTGTTGCCACCATCTTTGTTCAGTTTTCCTTTAGGTTTTAAGTCATGAAATGTTTTCAACCTGATCACGGTCATTGATGGTAACATCATGGACTGTTATTATTGATGGTCATTGATGGTAACAGTTCTGTATTTGTGAGGTTAAGTTGTGTTTTACCACTGTTTTGTGTGTTGTGTGGAGAATATTAAGTCTAAATGCAGCCTTCTGAAAATACTAGCTGCTCTTTTTATCAGTGCTGCTGGGGAGAGATTGGCTCTCCTGTTTAGTGCTCTACACGTGTGTATAATTTTATTGGCATGACCAACAGACATAAAATCAAAGCGCTTATATTTTCCTTCCTTTCAGTACTGGTCAACCTTTTCACTTGGCCACCACTGAACTACAACTGTACTTGGTGATGTAACATCTTCTCTTATTCACTTGGCACAGTCACCTTGGAGGAAGAGGCTGGCCATACCCACATCAGTGGTATCAGTTAGCCTTGCCCTCCTCCCTGGTAATTGACAGCAGGTGCAAGCTGTCTGTGGTCCCTCACCTATTGAGGGACACGACTGTGTAACATTGGTGCACCCACAAACCCTGAAAAGGGGAGAGAAAGCAGTCAAATGACTATTTATAATAAAAGGCCAAAATTAATTGTGTTCTTCGCTTACCTCTTCTATTTCTTTAGTCTTTGCTGCAATGGCTTTTGATCGGTTACTAATTGGATTTGATTCGTAGAGTTCTGAATTCCCAGGCACATTAGCTTCTAAGTCCGCTGGCTGGTCCCCATATAAAGCAGAAGATGATCCTGCCTTAGGAAACAATGTCAGACAGCTGGATAAGTGGTTATATTAATGAGAATAAATTCAGTATATACAGTAGGGAGCCAAGTCTGTACAGAAATATTAAAGGCCAACATACAAGCCTTTGTTAGCCATTCAGCAGTATGACATAGCCAAAAACAATTTTAGATGCTACTCTGGCCCTGCTGACTACTTCTACATGCAGTTCTCAAAAATCCTGCTACTAGTTTGTTTTTCTTATATGCTTATGAATTGCCGTAGAGTGTGATCAGTTCTGTGCTCTAGAAACTTCAAAATGTCAAAAACAGCAGGTTTTACCATGATTATATAAAGGCCTTTAAGTACCCTGAAGTTGGATTATTTTTTTCAGTGTACACTACATGGCCAAAAAATATGTAGACACTCTTCCAAATTTTTGGGTTTAGGTATTTTCAGTAAAGTGTACTATTAATGCAAATCACTGTTAAGACATTGTAGACAACTGCACACTTTCAGACTTGTTTCAACAGTTTGGGGAATGCCGCTATCTGGGACAGCATGACTGAGCCCCTTTACACAAAGTCAGGTCCAGAAAGATTTGTTTTGAAAACTTTGGTGTGCAGGAAGTCGTCTACACACTGTCCAGACCTCAACCCTATCAAACATCTTTGGTATGAACTAGAATTTATTAAACCAGGCATTCTTGTCAATCATCAGTACCTGACCTCACACATGCTCTCTTGTTTGCATGAGCACAAAATGCTAAAGGTAAAGTAGATGCAACAGAACGCAATATTAGTACTAGCTCATGACTATAAACCTTTAAAGCTCACATAGGTGTAATGGTTCACATTTTTGGCAATATACTGTATATTGGATTGCAAAACATGTAGTCTTGTCAGATATATGCAAAGTTACTACAGGGATAACAAGGAAAACAAAACACTGTAGCTAAATGGAAAATAAAAAGGCAATACCCCTTTAAAAACAAAACACTTTGGTGTGCAACTGTTTTAACATAAATATATTTTGCATAACCTTAAAAATAACCCTGCACACCTAAAATTTTCACTAGAAAACCATTCCATTGAAACGATATATACTTTTACAAAGTCTTCAGTGGCTTCAGGTACATTGCTTTCAGACACTTTCTCCATTTTCTCAGAAACCCACTTGCAGGCAGCTTCCACGAAAGCAATCTCTGACAGACGACTTCCTTTATCTTGGTCTATGCTCTGTAAAACGCAAATCATTTAGTTTATGAAGTGCGTGATAGATGTATTCCTATTTGTAACCGATCACCTGTTAAGATCTGTTTGCCATATGCTGAGAGATGTGTATGTGTCTAATCTAGGTCCTGGAGACATACAGGTGAACTCAACAGGGATATATATATATATATATATATATATATATATATATATATATA